>NW_026453211.1:0-360176 GCF_025200985.1 Drosophila gunungcola
AAATCTCCAGCAGGAAAAAAAAAAAAAACAGTAATTAGCCTGTGCGATGACCAGCACCGGCGCCGCCTGAGCCCAAAAGGCTCGGATTACAGAAACAAAAAAAAAATCAACACAAAAAAAAAAGGGAAGGAAGAAAAAATAAAGAAAATTGACCAGGACATGTGTGGAAGGAATGGCAAATCCTTCTGCACCAACGATGGAAACTGAAGTGTGGTAGGCAGACCGCCGGCTACACCAACGAAGGAAACATGTGAGTGCGGAAGGCAGTCCGCCCTCTGCACCGTCGTGGGAGGCACCTGCTCCTGTTGAGCAAAGGGACGCACCAACCTTACGAGAGGCCCTAGAATTGTGTCCCGACGATGGACCTCGCCCCTCACAATAGCTGACTACAGGGCTCGACAGGAGTCCAGCAAACCCATCCACAAAAGAAAAAGAAGTGGAAAATGGGTAAAACTCCTGCAACAGAGACGATTACTGAAGGACTACAGGGATATAGCAACGATCCCGCAGGAGAAGGAAGCACACGCACAAAATATTAAAGAACTGGACAAAATACTTTGTAAACGAGCAAAGTAACGCAACAAGGGCTGCATTTATGCCAATGCCTAAGTTGTCTTTAATTATAAACTTCTAAACCCGAGCCGATGCGCGAAAGCGCTGCTCGAAAAATACTAACCACTGTTAGGCTATATACTAACAACATATAACTGATATTGGTTTATATAGAGCAAAATATTGTAAATCAGTTATATGAAAATTAACACAAAAAATTTTTTTTTCATCAATTTTAAATTTTATCAAAATAAAATTTATGCGATTATGCCAGAAGACAATTATTTAATCAATCAGTTTTGAATAATTAAATTCCTAAATTTTTGTTTGATGACGTTATTTTGCTGAGTGCTTCTCAGGTCTTAAAAGCCAGGCAGAAATATATGAAAGACAGGAATATTTACGTATACCCATTTAAAATTTCTTTAAATGAATGAATAACAATAAAATAGATAAATTCTCTGCAGAAAATCATAGTAATTATAATAATACCTATATATTGAAAGTACATCTACCCAAAATGGGAATTGTAGACGCTAAGTCAGTGGACTCCACTGCTAACGTTATTAACAAAGTGGAACCAAATAATATTGACCTATATTGGGTGCATGTACTATTAATAATAATCATTGTCATCATGAGCGCAAATTTTGTTTCCAAAATATACAAGTTGCACAATAAATGTTTAAAGAAGAAGTATTTAAGTAGAGCACACGATCTAGATAAGATATAAAAAAAAAATTTTAAAGGACAGAATGCTCAATTTAATACCCTTCTATTGAAACAAATTTTTTTTTTATTTTTATTAAAGTTATGGCATTTAACACTATAGAATTGGATAGTTGTCTTGAGGAAATAATTATTAAAGACCCAGAATTCAGAATGCGTGCATTAAACATTCTCCATTGCCATAAAAACGTCATTACAATCACTGAATTTGAATATAACTATATGGAAAAGTACAAATTGGAATTCAGCCTTTTGTTTGCTTACAATAAAAAAATAAAGGGTTTAATCCTAAATACTTTGCATTACGTCTCAGTAAAAGAGGTCGTGGATTACCATTCAATACTCGGTGAAACCACGATCCTTATGGTAAAATTACATAGATAATACTGCCATGGAATGGAACGATTTGTATGCGAAATTAAATAAAATAAAAACAGAGTTCGATATATCATACAAATCCCTTAATCAGAACAGACCAATTCAAGGAAGCACAATAAAAAAACATGCAGAAGTAGTAGTAAACTGTTTTAACGAGGCGCGTTTATTAATACATGGACAAAAAGAAAAATTAAATGACGACCATTGGTCAAGGGTATCAAAATTGTTGAAAAGGCTCAGAGAAAATCCAATATCGATAAAAGAAAAATTCAATTTAGATATCTCTGTTTCTTACCATTCTTAATACCGCAATAACAGTTGAAACCGATGAAGAATCAACATTGGAAGAGCCAACTGGCGTAGATCAAACAGAGCAAGAAGATTTCAACACGAAAATTAAGGAAGAAGATTTAAATAATCTTACTATCCCAGGCGTTTTATTATCAAACGCAGATAATAAAACAGATTCAGACTCAGACCTAAGCGTAAACATATCTAAGAAGAACAGCTTTGAAATGGCGCAAACAAATATCGACTTCATTAACACTGCATCAAAGCATATACCAGTTTTCGACGGTAAAGCAGAAAACTTAACCAGTTTCATTGATGCATTGCATATAATAGAGTCAATTAAAGGCGAACACGAAAGCCTAGCTGTCTCTATAATAAAAACAAAACTAAAGGGCGTAGCCAGAAATCTAATTGGTAACGAAACAGCGGTAGGTGAAGTAATTGCAAAATTAAAAAGTAACGTCAAAGGCGAAACTGTAGAGGTATTGTCAATAGCAAGAAGTTATTCCACACAGCACGCAGTAAAAGCAATGACTAAAAACTGCACAATTGATAAGGTAAAACTTATCATGCAAGCCGGCAGCTTCAACACAATGAACGACGTAATTTCAAAATTCGTAAACAGTTGCACAGAAGCAACTGGACAACCTAATTCGGTTCTTTACTACAATAACTATACACAACGCGGCGGAAACCGCGGACGTGGAAGTTATAGAGGTAATTTTCGTGGTCGTGGTAACAATAATGGTTACTACAACAATACCAACCAAAACAATGGTCGCGGCATCTGCAGAGGAAACTCAAGGGGCCGTGGCAACTCGAGCGGAAGCTACAATAACAACAATACAAGCAATGTAAGAGTAGCCAATGACACGTCGGGAAACTCCGAACCCCCTTTAAATGTACTATTAATCTCAGTCCGAATATATTCGTCTCATTCACCCATGTGGCTACCGGAAAAGAACTTGTCTTTTTGGTAGACACAGGTGTCGAAATCTCTATAGTAAAAGAAAATGCAGATATATTTCAAAACGTACAAAATAATAACATAATAGATATACGGGGAATAAATCCAAAGGCTTAACATCAATTGAAATACAGACTACCAAGTACATAATTCCACACGATTTTCATATCGTAGACTTACACTTAGCCGTCCCTTGTGATGGCATTGATTTTATTAAAAAGTACAACTGTCAATTAGATTTTCAGCCATCTGAAGATTGGCTTATAATAAGACCAAACAATTTAAAATTTCCAATTTATGTTCCAATAGAATACAAATCTGGCAATAACTCAATTCTTCTGCCAGCAAGATCACAAGTCATTAGAAAAATAAAATTAAATTCAAAAGAGGACAGTGTATTAATTCCAACTCAAGAAATTGAGCACGGAATTTATATAGCAAGTACAATAGCTACAACACAAAATGCCTTCATAAGACTACTGAATACAACAAACGAAGATAAAGTGGTCAGTGCGGACAATTTAGAATATGACTCACTGTTGAACTATGATGTAGTCGAAGGAAACAAAGAAAATAGAGAAAATTCTGTATTATCCCAATTATCATAAAATTTTCCCCCACAATTCAAATTCCAACTCACAAATTTATGTAAAAAATATAATGACATATTCGGATTAGAATCCGAACCAATTAGCACAAATAATTTCTACAAACAAAAACTGAGATTGAAAGATGATGAACCCGTTTACATAAAAAACTATAGAAGCCCACATGGTCAGGTGAACGAAATTCAAAAGCAAGTCGGAAAATTAATCACCGACGGGATAGTCGAACCTTCAGTATCGGAATACAATAGCCCATTATTGCTTGTCCCTAAAAAAAAAGTGGCGATTAGTAATTGACTATCGTCAGATTAATAAAAAATTACTGTCCGATAAATTTCCACTCCCTAGAATTGATGATATTTTAGACCAACTAGGTCGAGCACAATACTTTTCATGTCTTGATTTAATGTCAGGATTTCACCAAATAGAACTTGAAAAAAGCTCAAGGGATAACACTTCGTTTTCAACGAGCAATGGCTCGTATCGATTCACACGATTACCTTTTGGCTTAAAAATAGCGCCAAATTCATTTCAGAGAATGATGACTATTGCATTCTCTGGACTTGAGCCTTCACAAGCATTCCTTTATATGGATGACTTAATAGTTATAGGTTGCTCCGAAAAACATATGCTTAAAAACTTAACAGACGTTTTTGAGAAATGTAGGAAATACAACCTAAAGTTATATCCACAAAAATGTTCATTCGTTATGCATAAGCTGACTTTTCTAGGTCATAAGTGCACAGATAAAGGAATACTTCCAGATGACAAGAAATATGATGTCATACTGAATTATACATGGCATGGGCAACGAGGAAAACTAAATGACGACCATTGGTCAAGGGTATCAAAATTTTTGCAAAGGCTCAGAGAAAACCTAATATTAATAAAAGAAAAATTCAATTTAGATATCTCTGTACCTACCATTCTTAATACCGCAATAACAGTTGAAACCGATGAAGAATTAACATTGGAAGAGTCAACTGGTGTAGATCAAACGGAGCAAGAAAATTTTAACGCGGAAATTAAGGAAAAAGATTTAAATAATCTTACTATCCCAGCCGTTTTATTATCAAACGCAGGTAATAAAACAGATTCAGACTCAGACTCAAGCGCAAACATAACTAAGAACAATAACTTCGAAATGGCGCAAACAAATATCGAAGCTTATACCAGTTTTCGATGGTAAAGCAGAAAACTTAACCAGTTTCATTGATGCATTGCATATTATAGAGTCAATAAAAGGCGAACACGAAAGCCTAGCTGTCTCTATAATAAAGACAAAACTAAAGGGCGTAGCAAGAAATCTAATTGGAAACGAAACAACGGTAGGTGATGTAATTGCCAAATTAAAAAGCAACGTCAAAGGCGAAACTGTAGAGGTATTGTCAGCAAAGCTAATGAATCTACAGCAACGAAATAAAACAGCTAATCAATACACATAAGAAATTGAGCAGATGACGAATGCTTTAGAAAGTGCATACATGTGGGGTGTCTGCTTTAAGGAGCAAGCATGCCATACGTTTACCCTAGACAACAACCTTTAAGCTGAACGAGAACTACGAATGATGTGCGATCCAAAAGTAAAGACGAAAGACGAGAAGACTACAAACTGAAATTAAAGACGAACGACGAGGATGAGCAAAAAGCGAGAATTGGCTTTATGCAGACGACGAGAAGACGGAGAGTTGAGTTCGAGCCTTTGACGAGAGTGGTTCCAAGACGATAACCAAGGACGTGAAGACGAGAGAGCTTGTTCTATTTAAATTTTGCTGAAGTGTATTTCTATTTCTAATACTTAATAATTAATCAATAAACAAAAATAAACTAAAATCCCACATACATAACAGACGGTTTAACACTAGAACTAGCAAGAAGTTATTCCACACAGCACGCAGTAAAAGCAATGACTAAAAACTGCACGATTGATAAGGTAAAACTTATCATGCAAGCCGGCAACTCCAACACAATGAACGAAGCAGTTTCAAAATTCGTAAACAGTTGCACAGAAGCAACTGGACAACCAATACTACAACAATTATACACAGCGCGGCGGAAACCGCGGACGTGGAAGTTATAGAGGTAATTTTCGTGGTCGTGGTAACAATTATGGTTACTACAACAATACCAACCAAAACAATGGTCGCGGCATCTGCAGAGGAAACTCAAGGAGCCGTGGCAACTCGAGCGGAGGCTACAATAACAACAATACAAGCAATGTAAGAGTAGCCAATGACACGTCGGGAAACTCCGAACCCCCTTTAAATGTACTATTAATCTCAGTCCGAATATATTCGTCTCATTCACCCATGTGGCTACCGGAAAAGAACTTGTCTTTTTGGTAGACACAGGTGTCGAAATCTCTATAGTAAAAGAAAATGCAGATATATTTCAAAACGTACAAAATAATAACATAATAGATATACGGGGAATAAATCCAAAGGCTTAACATCAATTGAAATACAGACTACCAAGTACATACATCCACACGATTTTCATATCGTAGACTTACACTTAGCCGTCCCTTGTGATGGCATTGATTTTATTAAAAAGTCAATTAGATTTTCAGCCATCTGAAGATTGGCTTATAATAAGACCAAACAATTTAAAATTTCCAATTTATGTTCCAATAGAATACAAATCTGGCAATAACTCAATTCTTCTGCCAGCAAGATCACAAGTCATTAGAAAAATAAAATTAAATTCAAAAGAGGACAGTGTATTAATTCCAACTCAAGAAATTGAGCACGGAATTTATATAGCAAGTACAATAGCTACAACACAAAATGCCTTCATAAGACTACTGAATACAACAAACGAAGATAAAGTGGTCAGTGCGGACAATTTAGAATATGACTCACTGTTGAACTATGATGTAGTCGAAGGAAACAAAGAAAATAGAGAAAATTCTGTATTATCCCAATTATCATAAAATTTTCCCCCACAATTCAAATTCCAACTCACAAATTTATGTAAAAAATATAATGACATATTCGGATTAGAATCCGAACCAATTAGCACAAATAATTTCTACAAACAAAAACTGAGATTGAAAGATGATGAACCCGTTTACATAAAAAACTATAGAAGCCCACATGGTCAGGTGAACGAAATTCAAAAGCAAGTCGGAAAATTAATCACCGACGGGATAGTCGAACCTTCAGTATCGGAATACAATAGCCCATTATTGCTTGTCCCTAAAAAAAAGTGGCGATTAGTAATTGACTATCGTCAGATTAATAAAAAATTACTGTCCGATAAATTTCCACTCCCTAGAATTGATGATATTTTAGACCAACTAGGTCGAGCACAATACTTTTCATGTCTTGATTTAATGTCAGGATTTCACCAAATAGAACTTGAAAAAAGCTCAAGGGATATCACTTCGTTTTCAACGAGCAATGGCTCGTATCGATTCACACGATTACCTTTTGGCTTAAAAATAGCGCCAAATTCATTTCAGAGAATGATGACTATTGCATTCTCTGGACTTGAGCCTTCACAAGCATTCCTTTATATGGATGACTTAATAGTTATAGGTTGCTCCGAAAAACATATGCTTAAAAACTTAACAGACGTTTTTGAGAAATGTAGGAAATACAACCTAAAGTTATATCCACAAAAATGTTCATTCGTTATGCATAAGCTGACTTTTCTAGGTCATAAGTGCACAGATAAAGGAATACTTCCAGATGACAAGAAATATGATGTCATACTGAATTATACATGGCATGGGCAACGAGGAAAACTAAATGACGACCATTGGTCAAGGGTATCAAAATTTTTGCAAAGGCTCAGAGAAAACCTAATATTGATAAAAGAAAAATTCAATTTAGATATCTCTGTACCTACCATTCTTAATACCGCAATAACAGTTGAAACCGATGAAGAATTAACATTGGAAGAGTCAACTGGTGTAGATCAAACGGAGCAAGAAAATTTTAACGCGGAAATTAAGGAAAAAGATTTAAATAATCTTACTATCCCAGCCGTTTTATTATCAAACGCAGGTAATAAAACAGATTCAGACTCAGACTCAAGCGCAAACATAACTAAGAACAATAACTTCGAAATGGCGCAAACAAATATCGAAGCTTATACCAGTTTCGATGGTAAAGCAGAAAACTTAACCAGTTTCATTGATGCATTGCATATTATAGAGTCAATAAAAGGCGAACACGAAAGCCTAGCTGTCTCTATAATAAAGACAAAACTAAAGGGCGTAGCAAGAAATCTAATTGGAAACGAAACAACGGTAGGTGATGTAATTGCCAAATTAAAAAGCAACGTCAAAGGCGAAACTGTAGAGGTATTGTCAGCAAAGCTAATGAATCTACAGCAACGAAATAAAACAGCTAATCAATACACATAAGAAATTGAGCAGATGACGAATGCTTTAGAAAGTGCATACATGTGGGGTGTCTGCTTTAAGGAGCAAGCATGCCATACGTTTACCCTAGACAACAACCTTTAAGCTGAACGAGAACTACGAATGATGTGCGATCCAAAAGTAAAGACGAAAGACGAGAAGACTACAAACTGAAATTAAAGACGAACGACGAGGATGAGCAAAAAGCGAGAATTGGCTTTATGCAGACGACGAGAAGACGGAGAGTTGAGTTCGAGCCTTTGACGAGAGTGGTTCCAAGACGATAACCAAGGACGTGAAGACGAGAGAGCTTGTTCTATTTAAATTTTGCTGAAGTGTATTTCTATTTCTAATACTTAATAATTAATCAATAAACAAAAATAAACTAAAATCCCACATACATAACAGACGGTTTAACACTAGAACTAGCAAGAAGTTATTCCACACAGCACGCAGTAAAAGCAATGACTAAAAACTGCACGATTGATAAGGTAAAACTTATCATGCAAGCCGGCAACTCCAACACAATGAACGAAGCAGTTTCAAAATTCGTAAACAGTTGCACAGAAGCAACTGGACAACCAATACTACAACAATTATACACAGCGCGGCGGAAACCGCGGACGTGGAAGTTATAGAGGTAATTTTCGTGGTCGTGGTAACAATTATGGTTACTACAACAATACCAACCAAAACAATGGTCGCGGCATCTGCAGAGGAAACTCAAGGAGCCGTGGCAACTCGAGCGGAGGCTACAATAACAACAATACAAGCAATGTAAGAGTAGCCAATGACACGTCGGGAAACTCCGAACCCCCTTTAAATGTACTATTAATCTCAGTCCGAATATATTCGTCTCATTCACCCATGTGGCTACCGGAAAAGAACTTGTCTTTTTGGTAGACACAGGTGTCGAAATCTCTATAGTAAAAGAAAATGCAGATATATTTCAAAACGTACAAAATAATAACATAATAGATATACGGGGAATAAATCCAAAGGCTTAACATCAATTGAAATACAGACTACCAAGTACATACATCCACACGATTTTCATATCGTAGACTTACACTTAGCCGTCCCTTGTGATGGCATTGATTTTATTAAAAAGTCAATTAGATTTTCAGCCATCTGAAGATTGGCTTATAATAAGACCAAACAATTTAAAATTTCCAATTTATGTTCCAATAGAATACAAATCTGGCAATAACTCAATTCTTCTGCCAGCAAGATCACAAGTCATTAGAAAAATAAAATTAAATTCAAAAGAGGACAGTGTATTAATTCCAACTCAAGAAATTGAGCACGGAATTTATATAGCAAGTACAATAGCTACAACACAAAATGCCTTCATAAGACTACTGAATACAACAAACGAAGATAAAGTGGTCAGTGCGGACAATTTAGAATATGACTCACTGTTGAACTATGATGTAGTCGAAGGAAACAAAGAAAATAGAGAAAATTCTGTATTATCCCAATTATCATAAAATTTTCCCCCACAATTCAAATTCCAACTCACAAATTTATGTAAAAAATATAATGACATATTCGGATTAGAATCCGAACCAATTAGCACAAATAATTTCTACAAACAAAAACTGAGATTGAAAGATGATGAACCCGTTTACATAAAAAACTATAGAAGCCCACATGGTCAGGTGAACGAAATTCAAAAGCAAGTCGGAAAATTAATCACCGACGGGATAGTCGAACCTTCAGTATCGGAATACAATAGCCCATTATTGCTTGTCCCTAAAAAAAAGTGGCGATTAGTAATTGACTATCGTCAGATTAATAAAAAATTACTGTCCGATAAATTTCCACTCCCTAGAATTGATGATATTTTAGACCAACTAGGTCGAGCACAATACTTTTCATGTCTTGATTTAATGTCAGGATTTCACCAAATAGAACTTGAAAAAAGCTCAAGGGATATCACTTCGTTTTCAACGAGCAATGGCTCGTATCGATTCACACGATTACCTTTTGGCTTAAAAATAGCGCCAAATTCATTTCAGAGAATGATGACTATTGCATTCTCTGGACTTGAGCCTTCACAAGCATTCCTTTATATGGATGACTTAATAGTTATAGGTTGCTCCGAAAAACATATGCTTAAAAACTTAACAGACGTTTTTGAGAAATGTAGGAAATACAACCTAAAGTTATATCCACAAAAATGTTCATTCGTTATGCATAAGCTGACTTTTCTAGGTCATAAGTGCACAGATAAAGGAATACTTCCAGATGACAAGAAATATGATGTCATACTGAATTATACATGGCATGGGCAACGAGGAAAACTAAATGACGACCATTGGTCAAGGGTATCAAAATTTTTGCAAAGGCTCAGAGAAAACCTAATATTGATAAAAGAAAAATTCAATTTAGATATCTCTGTACCTACCATTCTTAATACCGCAATAACAGTTGAAACCGATGAAGAATTAACATTGGAAGAGTCAACTGGTGTAGATCAAACGGAGCAAGAAAATTTTAACGCGGAAATTAAGGAAAAAGATTTAAATAATCTTACTATCCCAGCCGTTTTATTATCAAACGCAGGTAATAAAACAGATTCAGACTCAGACTCAAGCGCAAACATAACTAAGAACAATAACTTCGAAATGGCGCAAACAAATATCGAAGCTTATACCAGTTTTCGATGGTAAAGCAGAAAACTTAACCAGTTTCATTGATGCATTGCATATTATAGAGTCAATAAAAGGCGAACACGAAAGCCTAGCTGTCTCTATAATAAAGACAAAACTAAAGGGCGTAGCAAGAAATCTAATTGGAAACGAAACAACGGTAGGTGATGTAATTGCCAAATTAAAAAGCAACGTCAAAGGCGAAACTGTAGAGGTATTGTCAGCAAAGCTAATGAATCTACAGCAACGAAATAAAACAGCTAATCAATACACATAAGAAATTGAGCAGATGACGAATGCTTTAGAAAGTGCATACATGTGGGGTGTCTGCTTTAAGGAGCAAGCATGCCATACGTTTACCCTAGACAACAACCTTTAAGCTGAACGAGAACTACGAATGATGTGCGATCCAAAAGTAAAGACGAAAGACGAGAAGACTACAAACTGAAATTAAAGACGAACGACGAGGATGAGCAAAAAGCGAGAATTGGCTTTATGCAGACGACGAGAAGACGGAGAGTTGAGTTCGAGCCTTTGACGAGAGTGGTTCCAAGACGATAACCAAGGACGTGAAGACGAGAGAGCTTGTTCTATTTAAATTTTGCTGAAGTGTATTTCTATTTCTAATACTTAATAATTAATCAATAAACAAAAATAAACTAAAATCCCACATACATAACAGACGGTTTAACACTAGAACTAGCAAGAAGTTATTCCACACAGCACGCAGTAAAAGCAATGACTAAAAACTGCACGATTGATAAGGTAAAACTTATCATGCAAGCCGGCAACTCCAACACAATGAACGAAGCAGTTTCAAAATTCGTAAACAGTTGCACAGAAGCAACTGGACAACCAAATTCGGTCCTCTACTACAACAATTATACACAGCGCGGCGGAAACCGCGGACGTGGAAGTTATAGAGGTAATTTTCGTGGTCGTGGTAACAATTATGGTTACTACAACAATACCAACCAAAACAATGGTCGCGGCATCTGCAGAGGAAACTCAAGGAGCCGTGGCAACTCGAGCGGAGGCTACAATAACAACAATACAAGCAATGTAAGAGTAGCCAATGACACGTCGGGAAACTCCGAACCCCCTTTAAATGTACTATTAATCTCAGTCCGAATATATTCGTCTCATTCACCCATGTGGCTACCGGAAAAGAACTTGTCTTTTTGGTAGACACAGGTGTCGAAATCTCTATAGTAAAAGAAAATGCAGATATATTTCAAAACGTACAAAATAATAACATAATAGATATACGGGGAATAAATCCAAAGGCTTAACATCAATTGAAATACAGACTACCAAGTACATACATCCACACGATTTTCATATCGTAGACTTACACTTAGCCGTCCCTTGTGATGGCATTGATTTTATTAAAAAGTCAATTAGATTTTCAGCCATCTGAAGATTGGCTTATAATAAGACCAAACAATTTAAAATTTCCAATTTATGTTCCAATAGAATACAAATCTGGCAATAACTCAATTCTTCTGCCAGCAAGATCACAAGTCATTAGAAAAATAAAATTAAATTCAAAAGAGGACAGTGTATTAATTCCAACTCAAGAAATTGAGCACGGAATTTATATAGCAAGTACAATAGCTACAACACAAAATGCCTTCATAAGACTACTGAATACAACAAACGAAGATAAAGTGGTCAGTGCGGACAATTTAGAATATGACTCACTGTTGAACTATGATGTAGTCGAAGGAAACAAAGAAAATAGAGAAAATTCTGTATTATCCCAATTATCATAAAATTTTCCCCCACAATTCAAATTCCAACTCACAAATTTATGTAAAAAATATAATGACATATTCGGATTAGAATCCGAACCAATTAGCACAAATAATTTCTACAAACAAAAACTGAGATTGAAAGATGATGAACCCGTTTACATAAAAAACTATAGAAGCCCACATGGTCAGGTGAACGAAATTCAAAAGCAAGTCGGAAAATTAATCACCGACGGGATAGTCGAACCTTCAGTATCGGAATACAATAGCCCATTATTGCTTGTCCCTAAAAAAAAGTGGCGATTAGTAATTGACTATCGTCAGATTAATAAAAAATTACTGTCCGATAAATTTCCACTCCCTAGAATTGATGATATTTTAGACCAACTAGGTCGAGCACAATACTTTTCATGTCTTGATTTAATGTCAGGATTTCACCAAATAGAACTTGAAAAAAGCTCAAGGGATATCACTTCGTTTTCAACGAGCAATGGCTCGTATCGCTTCACACGATTACCTTTTGGCTTAAAAATAGCGCCAAATTCATTTCAGAGAATGATGACTATTGCATTCTCTGGGCTTGAACTTCACAAGCATTCCTTTATATGGATGACTTAATAGTTATAGGTTGCTTCGAAAAACATATGCTTAAAAACTTAACAGACGTTTTTGAGAAATGTAGGAAATACAACCTAAAGTTACATCCACAAAAATGTTCATTCTTTATGCATAAGGTGACTTTTCTAGGTCATAAGTGCACAGATAAAGGAATACTTCCAGATGACAAGAAATATGATGTCATACTGAATTATCCAGTCCCACACGATGCAGACAGCGCAAGACGTTTTGTAGCATTCTGCAATTACTACAGAAGATTCATAAAAATTTCGCCCATTATTCACGGCACATAACACGATTATGTAAAAAGAATGTTCCTTTTGAATGGACAGCTGAATGCCAAAACGCATTCGAATAACAAAACTTATGGAACCTACTTTGCTACAATATCCAGATTTTAGTAAAGAATTTTGTATAATTACTGATGCAAGTAAGCAAGCATGTGGAGCGGTTTTAACTCAAAACCATAACGGACTCCAACTCCCCATTGCAAGAGCTTTTACCAAGGGAGAAAGAATTAAGTGTACTACCGAGCAGGAACTAGCTGCAATACATTGGGCAATATTACATTTTCGACCATACATTTATGGCAAACATTTCATTATCAAAACCGATCACAGACCGTTAACATACTTGTTCTCAATGACTAACCCAAGTTCCAAACTGACACGTATGAGGCTAGAATTAGAAGAATACAACTTCACAGTTGAATATTTAAAGGGAAAAGACAATTACGTAGCTGATGCGTTATCAAGAATAACCATCAAAGAACTACAAAATATAACCGGAAATATACATAAAGTCACTACAAGATATCAAAGTAGACATAAATCCTGCGCAGGAGAAAAAGAAATAGACTTGCCTAGGCAATCTACAGAAAAAGCTTCAAAGCCCAACGTATACGGAGTCATAAACAATGACGAAGTACGTAAAGTAGTGACCTTGCACGTAAAAAATATTCTATGTTTATTTAAACATGAAAAAAAGTTACTGCAAGATATGATGTTAGCGATTTATATACCAATGGAGTCCTTGACTTAGGTCAGTTTTTCCAAAGGCTTGAGAAGCAAGCCGGTATACATCAAATCAGCCAACTCAAAGTGGCACCGTGGGAAAATATCTTTGAATACGTTTCAATAGATAATTTCAAGGAAATGGGCAATAAAACATTAAAATCATTGAGAGTAGCGCTACTCAACCCGGTGACCCTAATAAATTCTGAAAAAGAAAAAGAAGCAATTATGTCTACATACCATGATGAACCAATTCAAGGAGGTCATACTGGCATTTCTAAAAACTTGGCCAAGGTCAAAAGACATTACTTTTGGAAAGGAATGACTCGATATATTACAGAGTACGTACGAAAATGTCTAAAATGTCAAAAAGCGAAAATAATCACACATACGAAGACCCCATTAACCATTATGGAAACACCACAAACAGCTTTCGACAGGGTAATCGTGGACACGATCGGTCCACTACCTAAGTCTGAACAAGGGAATGAATACGCAGTTACTTTAATCTGTGATTTAACAAAATACCTTGTAGCAATACCAATTCAAAACAAAAGTGCAAAAACAATAGCAAAAGCTATGTTCGAAGATTTTATTCTGAAGTACGGTCCAATGAAGACGTTAATTACGGACATGGGAACGGAATATAAAAATTCAATAATTGAAGATTTATGTAAAAATTTAAATATCAAAAACATAAATTCTACTGCACACCATCACCAGACTGTCGGAACAGTGGAGCGAAGCCACAGAACACTTAACGAGTTCATACGCTCATACATCTCAGTTGATAAAACAGATGTATGGCTACAATACTTCGTATACTGCTTTAACACAACCCCCTCTATGGCACATAATTATTGTCCATACGAACTAGTTTTTGGGAAAACTCAAATTTACCAAAACATTTCAGTAGCATAGATAGAATAGAACCATTATATAATATAGAAGACTATGCTAAGGAATCTAAATTTAGATTAGAATAGGCATATAAAAGAGCCAGAATAATGCTAGAAACTAATAAACAAAAAGATAGATACGACAAAAATAGCTTAGACTTTGAATTAAAAATAGGAGACCAAAATGAAACTGGCCATAAGCTAGACTAAACATTCAGGACCATATATATCATAGTAAAGAAGATAGAATCCAATAATAATATAACTATTAAAATGCAAAAAACAAAACACAGACAGTTCATAAAGATAGATAAAAAATTGTTATAGAATAGATTTTGTAGGATGGCCATTCATAAGAAAAAAAATAAAATAACATAAAAATTTTATTTCAAAAAAAAAAATTTTATTACTTTACTATAATAAAAATATAGGAATACAAATACACAAAAAAATTTTTATAATAAATAATAAGAAATAGTCGCATAAATTTTCAAAGTTTCAAATTCACTAAGTTTTAACAAAAAAAAAAACAATAATAATAATAACAAAAAAAAAAGAAAAAAAAAGTTTTACTAATTTGCTAATTTTTATAAACATACATGTATATATATATACTTAACACAATAATTAACAAAATAACTCCATAGATTACGTTATTTTTCAAAAGTAGGGAGATGTAGTATGCTCACATATAGGGTACACACTATACCGCTTATATCACTGTAACATTGTAGCATTTGTTTATGTCCGAATATTCCCAGCACTTCAAGTGCAAAGCAATTCGACCCACACAACAATGTTATGCACATCCTAAATGCTGAGTCGGCATGTCTGCATGCGTGGCCGACCATTCGGTTACCATGTGAGCATAACACTCTCTCTCTCTCTCATGCGCGGCCGCTGCTTGCGTCGCGCAAATACACTTACGCATACATAAACATATATATTCAGATACATAAGCGACGGCCGCGGCGCTGCTCGTGCAGCTATATGAATTGTAAGCCAAGCCAACATTATTCTTAAGTGAGCATTCTAAAAATGAGTCCCGATCTAAACGGACGGAATAATAAAGCCCAATATATATAATAACATTACAGTGTACTCTTTTCTTGTGTTTATAAAATAAAGTCTAATATACATACAACCAACATTACAGTAAAATGATTCCCATAAATATATGGTCGAAAATGTGTAATTGCCCAATGAATTGCTGCTAGTTCCTGTTCTGTACTGATTTTTTCTGCTTTTGTAAATGAATGTGATACATATGCTATCGGGAGTTGGAGTCCGATATGGTTTTGAGTTAATACCGCTCCACATGTTCGTTTACTTGCATCCGTTATTATACAAAATTATTTAAGGAAATCGGGGTATTGTAACAGAGTAGGTTCTATAGATTTATCTTTTAAATATTGGAATAGAACATTCTTTTTGCATTATCTAGTTATGTGCCTTGAATAGTAGGCGAAGTTTTTAATGAAACGTCTATAATAATTGCAAAATGCTATAAGTCTTCTAGCGCCATCTGGATCATGTGGGACTGGAAAGTTTTTTATGACATCATATTTCATTTTTATGGATGTAGTTTTAAGTTGTATTTTCTGAATGCTTCGAAGATATCTTTTACGTTGCTAAGCATATGTTTTTCGGAACATCCAATGACTATTAAATCATCCATATAAAGGAATGCTTGAGAAGCTTCAAGTCCAGAAAATGCAATAGTCATCATTCTCTGAAATGAATTTGGGGCTATTTTAAAACCGAAAGGTAATCGCGTGAAACGATATGAGCCATTAATCGTTGAAAACAACGATGTTTCTTGAATTTTCTTCTAGTTTGATTTGATGGAAACCTGACATTAAGTCAAGGCATGAAAAATACTTTGCTCCAAAATGTCATCAATTCTTGGTAGTGGAAATTTATCAGACAGAAGTTTTTTGTTGATTTGGCGATAGTCAATTACTAGTCGCCATTTCTTTCGTTTGAACCCTGATGGTTCAATTATATTGTCTTTAATTAATTTTCCTACTTGTTTTTGAATTTCCTCTACTTGTGATGGTATTGGCAATGTAAATAACAGGTTGAATCTCCTGATTTGGTATTATTAAAGTATCAGTATCGGACATTATTTCTATTTTTCGTACTACTTGAGATCTGGCTGGTAGGAGAATTGTGTTATTACCCAAAGTGTATGTTATTGGAACATAAATGTGAATGTCTATATTATTTGGTCTTACTATAAACCAATCCTCTGTAGGGTTAAGATCTTTTTGACAGTTTAATTCTTTTATTAAATCGATTCCTATTATTCCATCACATGGAATCGCAAAATCTTGATTTACTATATGAAAATTATATGGAATTATATATTTGTCTGTTTGGAGCTCTATTGGACAAAGTCCTTTGGATTTTATGATTCCCTCGCCTATTCTTTGAAAATTTATTGCATTTTTTGTTTGTATATTTTTAAAGGTATCTGCTTTTTCTTTTAAAAGTGAAATATTTGCTCCCGTATCTACAAGGAACGTAAGAGACTTCCCTGATTCTGAGTTAATAAATGGAACGAAATGGTACCGATGGTATTTTTAATTTCTCGTATCTAAAGCGGTCTGTGAGTTTCCCGAAACTGGCTCGGTAACGCGGACATTACTATTTTGTTGTGTGTTGCCGTGGTTATTGTTGTGTCCTCTATAATTTCCAAGACCTCTATTATAGTAATTGGTCTGGTTATTATAGTTTCGATATTTTGGTTGTAACCGATATTTCTGTTGTAGGCGTTATATTGGTAATAACCATTATTTTGGTAGTTACCAAGACAATTTCCTCTACCGCTACCACGGTAGTTACCTCTGAAGTTGTTACCTCTGTAGGTCTGTCCTCTGTTTGCAAATAGTATTGCGTTAGCATTACCCGTCATTTCTGTACTACATTATATGTACTTTGCGACGTCCTCGTTCATTGATGAGAATTTGCCTGCCTCAAGTATTGTTTTGAGTCGGCCATGCTCACAATTTTTGACCATTGTGTTTATAGCCTCCTTGGTGCTGAATTTGTCTGCCTGTTCAGCGGCTTATCCTTCATCAATTTACGAAGCTTCAAGTAGCTTCCGTAGGTTGTCAATTTCAATCGTAAATTGTTACGCTGTTTTTCCTTTTTGTGTATTTGTCATTAAATGTGTCTTGTAATTTTTTAATAATTCCGTTGATAGTAGATTCATTTTGCACTTTATACAAAGTTGAACCCACCATTTTTGATTTTATGACTTCAGCAGCTATCTCTTCAAATGTTCCTTTAGTTAGGTTTAAAAATTTTAAGGCTGTGATAAATCTTTGATTGATTTTTTGTCCGTTGAATTCAGGGATAGCATAAGCCCGTTGGGCAAAAGTATCGTCAGGCATTTTCAATATTTGTAGTTGTTCGATTTCGCATTCGGACTGGGTCCTGATCTGATAATTCAGATTGAAAAAGAACTGCTGGATTTGTAAGATTATTTCTCTTCTATTTTTGGACTGTCAAGTTCTGATTCTTCTACATGTAGCGGGTCGGCTTCTGGTGGATTTGATGATTCCAATTCGTCGCCGGTTTTTACCTTCAAAGGGGTGTTAAGGATTGTTGGTATTGAAATATTTAAATTATACCTTCCTTTTATATTTATTAAATTCGATCGAAGTCTGTTCATAATTTCGATACTTCAGACCAACGATTTTTATCTAGTAGATCTCTTTGCTCATGTATTTGTATACGCGCATTGTTGAAGCTATTTACTAATATTTCCACATGTATATTTATAGTGGTTTGTTCTGTTGTTCTATTTTGCGTTAACGATTTATATGATTTATCGAAATCGCTTTTTAATTTATCTAGCTCCTTATAGAATTCACTCCATTCCACTATAATATGGATATGAATTATTTCTGTATACTATTGAAATACTAGTTCTACCTAATAAGTCATGATCGCTTCGAATTTTTCTCACATGAACACCCGGTGAGCAATATATTAATGGTGAGAATTCTAAATTATACGCTGAAATATATAGATAGTGATCGGAGTCGTTGAGATCAATGTTATTATTCTTTCACTAAAATTTGGATTCCTCATATAGGTTTTAATGACTGCCTTTAAGTTGCTCATTGCTTTGTTTATCTACCTATACTTGTTGCTATATAGTAGTTATATATATTTTTATTTTTAATGATTATTACTATGTTAAAGAACAAATTTCTAAACCCTTGCAGAGGGTATTATAATTTCAGTCAACGTTTGCAACGCAGTGAAGGAGACATCTCCGACCCTATAAAGTATATATTCTTGATCAGCATCACTAGGAGAGTCGATCTAGCCATGTCCGTCTGTCCGTCCGTCTGTCCGTCTGTCCGTATACGCCAAGGTACTTTACATCGTCAGCTTGTGGAAGTGGCATGTTATTTAGAGTTAGCGGGCGACACGTTTGTCTGTTAAGAGTGAACGTTATGTGTTTACACTTTTGCGCATTTATTTTTACACGCCAGTCTGATAACCACCTCTCCACTACCACGAGATGATCAGCTAGTAGTGCTGTTGCCTGAATTGGGCATTTGGACCGA
Organism: Drosophila gunungcola; assembly: GCF_025200985.1. Classification (NCBI taxonomy): domain Eukaryota; kingdom Metazoa; phylum Arthropoda; class Insecta; order Diptera; family Drosophilidae; genus Drosophila; species Drosophila gunungcola. The sequence continues at coordinate 19,416 of NW_026453211.1, forward strand.
CTTAGGATCGCGGTATCGTCTGCGAATGTAGAAGTAGTTAGTCGCTCGTTCGTGGAAATATCTGCGGTGTAGAGGAGAAATAGAGTTGGACCAAGGGCGCTACCTTGTGGAACTCTAGCCTCTATCGTGTAATCGTCGGATATTGTACTGTTGCATCTCACGGCGAAGGCTCTGCTGTAAAGGTATGACTCAAGTATCTTGTGAGTGTTTTCCGGCAGTAACCTTCTGATTTTATGCATAAGGCCATCGAGCCAGACTCGGTCGAAAACCTGCGCAACGTCAAGGAATACCGCACTGCAGTATTCCCGAAGCTCGAAAGCAGTTCGTATTTCTGTTGTTAATCTATTGACTTTCTCTATTGTTCCATGGCTTTCTCGAAAGCCAAATTTATGTGTTTATAGTTTTGACGGACACGAGAGTAAACTTATCGGTCTGTATGAAGCTGGTATTGTGTGATCTTTTCCTGGCTTTGGGATCATTATGATAACCGACTTTTTCCATTTTTTTGGGAAGTAGCCAAGTCGTGTAATTACGTTAAAGAGTTTACAAATTACCTCAACTGTACAGTTTGGGAGTTCAATGAGCATCTTAGGAGTTATTAGATCACCTCCTGGGGCCTTTTTTGTTTTTAATTGCTCGCTGATGACTTTTGCAACTTCGTTTGGTTGAAACAGAATTGGCGCCGTCTCAGTTCCAATTTGAATTGACGGCGACGGTCATGTGAATAAGTTATTTGCAGGGTTTGGCTGAAAAACATTTCGAAGGTGTAAAGTAAATGTCGCTTCTGGCCCAGCTGCCTGAAGAGTCTCTTATGGGAATTACTGTTTCGGCTGGCGCACTTAGATTTGGGTGGGCCCTTAGACTTAGAGCCCTGGTAAGCCTGCGACCAACTTCCTTAAGGCTATGTTTTGAGGATGGCGATCTGCTGGTTTGCCAAGCACGCCTCAAACGTCTTTTCTCAAAAACAAGCTGTTCGATTTCAAGGTTAGTCTTGTGCTGGTGTGTGTACCCATCCCTCCCTTGCGGTGTAGAGACTTTGGCTGCTGCGACGAGTACAGACTCCAGTGCATCGGCATAGCAGTCGATGTCCTCCTTGAAGTTGAGCTGAGGAGTTAGTTCAATGTGGGAACTAACGTAGTTTTTGAACTTCAGCCAGTTGGTTCGATGCGACGTCAGCCTGCAAGGGTGCTCGATTAGTTCCAGGTTTTGAAGAAAAGTTAATAGCACTGGTGAGTGGTCCGATGATAGATCCAAAAGCGATTTTGCAGATATAAGATTGCGAGGATTGTTTTTTGTCACAGCAAAATCAATTAAATCAGGTAGTTTCTTAGGATCTGTAGGCCAGTATGTAGGACTGCCTGGTGAAACGTAGTCCAGTTTGTTGCATGTTTTGATGAGTGCAATATATTTGCCTTCCTTTGGGGGTCACAAGGCGGGATCCCCAGTGTGTGTGCTTGGCGTTGTAATCACCTGCTGCTATAAATCGTTTTCCAAGTGAATTGTAGAAGTCCATGAATTGGTCTTCGGAGACTCTTAAGCGGGGTGGGCAGTAGACAGCGGCAATGGAAAGGTTGCAGTTGCCCAATTGTAATTTTATCGATGTAGCTTGCAGATAATTTTTTGAAAACCGTTGGTGAAAGTGGTGTTTGATGCGGTCTCTTATTAGGATGCCGGTTCCGCCATGAGCTTAACCATCTGGATGATCGTGTATCCCCGTATTTGAAAGTTATATTTGCTGGTGAGATGCGTTTCTGCCAGCAACATAACGTCGATGTGGTTTTCGTTCAGAAATTGAGGTTTTTCAGGTTTATGCCGTGAAACACCGTTGGCGTTCCACAGAGTTATTCGAAGGCTGGGCATAATTTATTTGTTGCAAAGTTATCATCATAGTTTCCAAGTTACTTTGTGGCTGCCGCATGGCCTGCTGTATGTTATCGATTTTCGGCTCTATGTGAGCTGTGCCTGATCCTAGAGCACTGGTGTAGGAAATGCCGTTGGTGGCAATTGAGGGCCCAATTGATGACCAGGCTGCTTTTGCGAAGAAAACTTCCGGTGTCGTTTGTGATTTCATGAAGATGTTCTGGCGTGCCGTTGTCGCTCGTTGCATACGACTTTTCATTTCCTTGTAGGCTGTCCGCCTCTGTAGTTTGCTGTGTGGTTTCCTTGGCAGTTTACACACTTTTTAGTGAGAGAGTCTTCCTTGTTGGCAGGGCAGGGTTCGGAGCCGTGGCAGTTTCCACCAGCTACACAAACTGACCTGAGAGTGCAGTAAGCTCTGGTGTGTCCCTATTCCTGTCAATTTGTGCATTGCGCTGGCCCGTTCCGTTTGTGCGGCTCTTCTACTGTGATCCTACGGTGCAGGAGGTACTGCAACTTTTAGATTGGGTGCCCTGCGTTTTTTTTTTCAAAGTTTTGCTGTCTGGCTCCAGCTCGACCTTGAAAAGTGGTTGCGGCTTCTTGTTTTTGTTTATAATATTTATAACATGTTTTGCGTAAAAACCGTTTCCTTTTAAAGCCTCTATAATTTCGGAGGGGGTCACATCGGGTTCTATTCCCTTGAGCACAACTTGTAAGCCCTTGCAACTTTTCAGCTGGTACGTGTAGAAATTCTTTTTGACATCGTTTAAGTACTTCGACACTGCTCGGAAATCTTCTTCTGTTTTGGTTTGTAGTTTGGTTTCGCTTATATTTCCTTTCATAAGCGGAATGACATGAAAGTTATCTTTTCCGACAAGCTCAACTATTTGTTGACTAGGACGTTAGAGATCTTCTCCCGAACAAAGATAGGTGGTGGCTTAAGTTTTTTTTGGGGCTAGTTCTTCAGACTCTGTTTCAGGCTCCGCCTTTTGTTGGTACGGTTTATTTTGGGCATACTGCCGTCCGATTTTTTTGGGGGTGTTTGCTTGCGCTTGGAAATATTAATGTAGCGATCCATGCCTGTCAGCATGGCCGAACCCGCTTGCGGAATTGTCAATTCACCTACCGTAGCTTTGTTTTTGCCGTTTGACCCGATTTTTGCACTTGGTTGTGTAGTTGCTTTACCCGCGACAGAGACCGATGTGGTTGACGTAGTAGTTACTGTCGTTGTTGCACTAGGTGGCAGAAGCTCGGTTGGAGTTTTGCATTGCTCACTCCATGGCGTTTGAGCGGTGAAAAGTAGGGCGGGAGAGCAAGAACTAGCTCTCTGGTTTTCTTGCACTTTCGGTTCTAGAGTATTACTCGTGAACGAGAAATAAGCATTGTTACTTGCCAAGGAGAGACGACGTTTGTCTTGCTCGCTCTGAATTTTTTCACGGGCTTCGTCTTGTTGTTTTGGCGTTGAGTGCGCTGATCCACGTTCTTACTTATTTATTGATAGAGCGTATTATTAATTAATTAATTAATTAAAACTTTAGTTTACGATATGCGAATTAGCATCACGAATCGCAAACCTCGCGTTTATAAATTTTTTTGACTTTTTCGACTGAGTAACTATTTGTTTTTCCGGAGCGTTAAGAATACACATCCACACGCGACCGGAGCTTATATATTGAAAAAATTAATGATACAAAATTATAACTTTGCTGTTTTTTTTTTTTTTAGTTCTTCGAGATATAGTAATGGTTAACTATTTCAGAATTACGGTTTAAATTTCATAAAAATCGGACGACTATATCATATAGCTCCCATAGGAACAATCGGAAAAAAAATAAAAAAAAAATTATAAATTTTCTGGTTTTTTAAATTTAGTTTTAGTTGTTCGACATATAGTATTGGTTAAATATTTTAGATTTACGGTTTAAATTTCATCAAAATCGGACGACTATATCATATAGCTCCCATAGAAATAATAAAAATATATATCAATTAACTATCTAATAATTGATCTGCAAATCATCATAGCTTCAATGCTTTTAAGCATATACGCAAGTAAATCACAATTTTAATGTTTTCAAAATGTTGAGTTCTTGTAATAGCTGCAAGGGTATATGAACTTCGGCTTCCGAAGTTTGCTTACTTTCTTGTTTTCTTTTAATAATGATTGCAATTATAAAGGCAAGTTTTTTTCCTTTTTTTTTTATTTTAAATTTTATTGAGGTCGTTTGCTTGACTCTGGAATTACTTCTCTAAACACCTATTATGAAATTTATAGATTTTTAGGACAACGCTTGATAGCATTATAATTAATAGTATTTTTATTGTATTTGTATCAATATGTTAAGATTCTATTTTATTAACGACGTTCGCCGTTGTGTCTACTAAACCCATCTTGGGAATATTTTCCAAAATTCTATAATTATTATTTTCAACTTCTATTTTTTTATTTTTACTATTGTTCATTTAAAAAAAAAAACATTAGGAAAGTGAAGTAAATGTTATTATAGTTGAAAATTTAATACTTTTTTGTATTAAGAACGCGAAAACTTGTGACTGCAGTAGTTCGAGACGACGTTAATTTGCGAACTTGTGCAAAACTATTTCGAAAGCACGACAAAAAGGAGTGGCTACGATGACGTTCAATTGATAACTAACTATTATATTTCAATAATTTCTCTTAGAACCTAACTTATGCTACGGTGGCGAGCGACGTTGCAAGAGCGAACGGACGAAAGCTTTATTGGTTCCCGCTGTCGCCCTACTACTAGTGATTTAAATACAAGCGCCAAGTGCGCAAACACCGCCCCTCTGAAGGGACGACGTCCTTCAGCCCAGAACGGGCAACAGGGCCAGTAGGTGGACAGCTCGCCGATACTCCCCGTCCTGCGTCCTGACGTCCGCCACGCGAACCTTGCTATCGGCGCCGGGGTGCACCGCTACCACTCGTCCAATCCTCCACTGCTGGGGCGGAAGTTTGTCTTCTGCGACGGCGACGAGCGCTCCCTCGACGAGGTTGGCACGACCTGTGCCTGAGAGACGAGACACTTTGCCATCGTCGCAAGCAGGTCAGGCTGATCTGGTCCGGGAGCTCCGCTGATGGTGGGGTCAGAAGAGGGCCGCCGAAGAGCAGATACCCGGGGGTCGGGGCCTCGCCGTCGATCGGGTCGCTGCTTAGAGCTCCGAGGGGCCTGGAGTTGAGCAGAGTTCCGAGCTCCTCCGCGGTCAAGAGGTCTTGTCCTGCCGTCCGAAGGAACAGGTGCTTTGCAGACTTCACACCTGCCTCCCATAGTCCGCCGAAGTGCGGTGCTCTGGGCGGTATGAACGCAAACTCGCATCCTTTTTTTGATGCGAATGTTTCGATACCGCCCCCTGCTCCTCCAGACGGGCTCGGAACTCTCTCATGTGGCGATCTGCGCCGACGAAATTGGTGGCGTTGTCGCACCACACCTTCTCCGGAGTCCCGCGACGACTCACGAACCTTTGAAATGCCAATAAGAACGCATCAGTGGTTAGGTCAGACACTAATTCTAAGTGGACCGCTTTGGACGCAAAACAGACGAACAAGGCCACGTACGACTTGTACGGTGGCTTACCACGGATACGAAACGTTGTGCTGAAGGGACCACAAAAATCAACGCCACAAATGTTGAACGGGCGGAGAGCTCGAAGTCTATCTGCTGGCAAGTTTCCCATAATTTGCGTCAAGAGTTGCGGCTTACAGCGAAAGCAGCGCATGCACGATCGAACTGTTCGTCGGCAAACTTCTTGAGCATTAACTAGCCAGATTTTCTCGCGAAGACGACTTACGAGAGCTCGTGGGCCAGCGTGACAGTTCGTAACGTGCAGGTATGACACATAGGATCTGACGAACAGGGAGCTTTTAGACAGCAACAACGGGAATTTGGCTTCGTACGGGATAAAGGCATTCAATAACCGACCCCCAACTCGTAGCAATGTCGAGGAGCACCAATCTAATTTATTTTCCTGAAGAAAAGGGTTTAACTTTTGAATATTCGTTGTCGTCCCTGAATTCGTGAAATTGGATAACTTCGACAATTTTATCAAAAGCGAAATTCTCTTGGCGAAATACTTTTTCAAAGGGCTTCGACACCTTTCTGCACCTTTGAATAAAACGAAAAACCCACACAAACACTCTCAGAAGCTTCAGGTGTGACAAAAGGACTCTATTTTCTGAAGCACATAATTTGGCTCTGGGCTGACTACGAGAGCTATTGCCGATTTGCGTAGCTCCATCGACATACATCAGCCGGCAGTTCGAAATGTTTATTACAGGCCAATTATTTTCTGAGTCTAGCAAGAACGAAGGCCCACCGAACCAAATGGACGTTGTAAGCTCCTCTACGTCACATCCTCGGGACACTATTCTGCTGGGTTAACTTTCGTGGGAGCGTGTCTCCAAATTGCTTTCTCCGACCACTCCTGAATTTCTGCAACCCGGTTCGAAACAAAAACCGAATACGACGAGGGATGGGTTTTAATCCAGTGTAAAGTGATCTCGGAGTCTGTCCACAGGAAAACATTCTCAATGGGAGAATTTAGCAATGGCCTGACACGATTATAGAGATCTGCTAAAAGGTGAGCTGCACACAGCTCAAGGCGAGGCAAAGTTTTCGTCTTGAGGGGAGCTACTTTCGATTTGGCGGTCAATAAAGACACTTTCAAACCTTCAGCAGTTTGAGTCCGAATGTAGATGCACGCTCCATACGCTCGCATGGTAGCGTCAGCGAAACCATGTGTTTGAATCGGGACTTGTGGATCTGTGTTGACGAATCGCGATACCTTAATTTTAGGCAGCTGCAGATGCGTCGCTTTAAACGTCTCCCACGACGTGAGCAACTGCATCGGTAGCGACTCGTCCCAATCTAATTTTCGAAGCCACAGTTCCTGCAACAACATCTTTGCCTTTGTGACCAAAGGACACAAGAGGCCAAGTGGGTCGAAAAGCCGAGCAGTCACCGACAAAATATTTCGTTTTGTCGCGCGAAGATCCAGGAAAGAGTCATCCAACCGAAATTGAAAGTAATCTTTAACCGGTAACCAAACCACGCCAAGGGTCTTGGTTACGTCTGAGTCTGCCATAAGTGGCATTACAGCGCTATCAGATGCGGATAACTCTGGGCAGTTTGAAAACCACTTTGCCAATTCAAAGCCTGCCTCTTGCAAGACCTGAGAAACTTCGTCTCGAAGGCTTTGCAGGTCCTCAACGCATCCGGCGCCAGTCAACAAATCGTCAACATAAAATCATTCTGAATAACCTTTGCGGCTTTTGGATGAGTTGCTTGCGCCATCTCTCCTAGCCGCATTAAACACCGAATCGCCAAAAAGGGTGCTGGCGAAGTTCCATATGTAACGGTGTTCAACTTAAAGATTTTCAGGGACTCAGAAGGATCTCGTCTCCATACTATGAGCTGGAAGTTACGATCAGCTTCGTCCACCATCACTTGGCGATACATCTTTTTGACGTCGGCCGCAAGGGCAAACTTATGCAATCTAAACCGAAGCAGAGTCGAGTACAGCTCCTCTTGAATAGTTGGGCCTACCATCAAGATGTCATTCAACGCTACCTGCGTAGAAGTACGGCTCGATGCATCGAAAACTACTCTCAACTAGTTGAAGTACTTTGTGGCCGTAAAACGCATTGGTGCGGAATGAAATAGTGCGGAGTATTCGGAATTTTGTGGAGGTGGCCCAGTGAAACATATTCCTCCATGAATTCAGTATACATCTTCTTCAGCGAAGGGTCCTTTGACAATTTCCTTTCTAGCGACAAAAATCTACGTTTCGTAACTTCGTATGACGAACCAAGAGTATTTGGGTCAGATTTCAACGGCAAACGAACCGAAAATCTACCGGACGACAATCTTTGAGTATTTTTCTCAAAGTGTTGTTGACAGAGTTGTTGCTCAGGAGTATGGACCTTAGCCTTGGGCGGCAAGTCCTCCACAGACCAAAATTTCTGCAGGGTTGTGTCAATTGACTCCAACGCTTCCTCCTGGCAGCTGAGATGAACCACTTTTTCAGCCTTTACATTATTTTCAGAGTCACATCTCCCTGACACTATCCAGCCGAGAACTGTCTTTTGTAAGATGGGGAATTCAGGCCCCTGCTTTATCTGGCCAATAGATAAAAGTTCAAAGAATGTATCAGCGCCGATAAGCATATCTATTGTTTGGGGCTTGAAGAAGAATGGATCTGCCAACTGAATATTTTCAGGCACACTCCACCCGCTGGTGTTCACCGCTTGATCCGGATGATAACAGAAATATTTTTCATAATCCAAAAATCGGACGACAATTGGCTGTTCCCTACTCGCGACTTCACAATCGTGTGTATTTTTTTTGTGGCTTGGGCATTAGTTCCACCAATGCCTCGCAAGCTCATGCACACGTCCTCTCTTGTAATTTTGAGCGAGCTCATCGGTTACAAAGTTTATTTGTGAACCAGAGTCGAGCAACGCTCGAGCTAATACAAACTCGCCCATTTTGGTTTGGACGCTCACAACAGCGTTGCAAGAATGACTCGATCCGATGCATTCGCATTCAAAACATGCGACGTGGATGGAGACTCCTGCATGAGCGTGGGCTGAGAAGGGGTGGGCAACGCGAGATTTGTGTTTGGGGAATATATGTGTAGCAAAGCGTGATGTGAGGAATTGCACACTCTACATCTGTTCGATTAGCATTTTTTGACCGTGTGACCCTTTCTTAAGCAGTTAATGGATACGGTGCTCTTTTAGTGAAATCGAATCTTTGCGGAACTGTTAGGGCTGCGAAGGAAGCGCAAGTTTCCAATCTGATGTTCAGCTGAGTTGCAATACATGGATTGAACAGAGTCGTTCCTGGCAGCGACAAACGAAAAACTCCTATTTCCATTCTTCTTAGGGTTAGATTGGGTCTGCTGAACAGTTTTGGGCTTGGAAGCCTCTTCCGCTGCCATGTGTTGGTATCGCCTGTTGAGGGCCGCCTCACATTCGCTCCAAAGTGGATTTATAATCTAACTGTTCTTCCCATTTTCTTTTAGTTCCTGCATCGACCTTGCTCATTACCAGATGTATTAAAATAGCATTAGTTATGCGTCTATCATCCCCAATGGACAGCAAGGAGTCATACAAGGCTGTGACCGTGTCGATGAGAGTTCTCAAGGCTGTAGCTGAAGGCTGGGGAATTTTTTAGCAAATCGATATGTTGTCAAAAAAAATAAGACAATCATTATCGTACACCCGCTTCAGGCTAGCAAGGGCTTTGGGATAATTTTCCGCAGTGACTTGAAAGGCCCTAACTGTTCCTAAAGCGTCTCCAGCTAAACACGAAATTAAATAATTGAATTTTTCAATATCGTGTAAAGTGTCATCTTTGTCAACGATAGTTTCGAAAAGGCTTATAAAATTTTTAAATTCGGAGTGTTTTCCGCTAAAAGTTGGGAGAGCAACGCTCGGTAGACGGCATTGAGGCGGCGATTTACTGGCGGAGCGGATTTCTCGATATTATTTTGTTTGCACTTATTTAAAATTGAAATCAGCAATGACTTGGTCATCACGGCCCTCTCTTTTAACTCTTAGCGGTATACATCTTTTGTATCTTTCACTTCTATTTGGTTTTGCAAAGATGAAGCATTTTCAATGTGCGTTTTTAGAATCTCTAATCGACACTCAAGCTCGACCGGATTTACTGATAATTTGGCTTCTTTTAAGTTCGTATCAAAGAGGTGTTAAATATTTATTTTTATTAAATTATTTATTTTGTAAATAATATAATAAAAAATCAACGAGTAATATATCGGTTGCACACAGTGTTGGGGAACTAAGTGCTGAGAGAATTACAGCGAAAAATATCTAAATAGGGTTTTTATATATTTGATATAAACCCTGCGACAGTATTACCGCACGCACACACTGTAGGGGAGCTAACGCTCAAGCTCAAGCGTACCGAAAAAACGAATACACGTTTAGGCAGACCGAAAATTGCTGCAGCGATCGAGAACGAAAACGAACAAAGATAACTCGAAATAGCGGCAGCGGTGTCGATGTGCGTGTGTATGTGTACACGGCTAGCGGCTCTTCCTAGGCAAATGCTAACGGAGAATGATAGACTGACCGATAACTAAGGGCAACGAATATATAAGCCTGACGCCGAAATGCGCGCAAAAATTATGAAAAGCGCGGGAAAATTGGAAAGGCGCGGGGAAAATTCTGAAAAGCGCGGGGAAAATGTTCAGACAAACTGCGGCGAAAGTTATTGCCGCGAATTTTTGAGAGCTTCACTTTTCACAATTTGCACTTTTTTCTAGCTGTTTTATTTATACCCTAAATTGGTGCTCACTACGACGAAAGTTGGGGGAATTTAGTTCGCACTAATTGGGTCGACGACGAGTATTTTATTTGCTTGTTTATGGGCCAAAGCGATTCACAAATGATTCGAAATATATTATGTTTATTGCAAAATTTTGGTTGTTAGTACAAGCAAATTTAAATTTTTTGGTTAGAATGCTCACTATCTACCGATTTTTACACGAATACAAAAAGTTGAAAGATGGGCCAAAGCACAATTGACAAAACGCCACAGATTAACTTTCAACTTTTGGCACTCTATACCTGGATGGCCGACTTGATAATTGCAACTTCCTTTTTTAATTCCATTTGGCGGCAGCAGCAAATTAAGCAATTAAATTTGCAAAAAAGTCTGGGGCAACTCAAGGAACGGCAGAAAATTTCCAGCGACGAAATATAGTTAAATTTAATTTATTGGCCGAACCGACACGAATAAATTGGTTTTGGGAATTGTAAGTAAAGTTTATAGTTTTTCACCGAAAAAAAATTAAAACTCGCGATCTCTACTGCTAATCACGTCGCGTTCACCATGAAAATTTAATACTGTTTTGTATTAACAACGCGAAAACTTGTGACTGCAGTAGTTCGAGACGACGTTAATTTGCGAACTTGTGAAAAACTATTTCGAAAGCACGACAAAAAGGAGTGGCTACGATGACGTTCGATTGATCACTAACTATTATATTTCCATAATTTCTCTTAGAACCTAACTTATGCTACGGTGGCGAGAGACGGGGCGAATTCGCCAGAGCGAATGGACGAAAGCTTTATTGGCTCCCGCTCTCGCCCTACAACTAGTGATTTAAATACAAGCGCCAAGTGCGCAAACAATAGTAATATTTCACATGGCAGATTTACAATGTGTCGCTCTATATAATTAAAATATCTGCCATATGATTTTAGCATAACGCCTAACAGTGGTTAGTATTTTTAGAGAGAGTTAGAGGTTGTTTAAAGTTAACGGCAACTTAGGCATTGGCATAAATGCAGTCCTTTTTGCGTTACTTTGCTCGTCTGCAAAACTCTTTTTCGATGATTTTTATATTTCCCTCGTGGGCTTCTATTTCCTGCGGGGTCTTGGCTATTTGCCATTCATTCCACACTTGTTAATTCTGCTGCTGGTGTCCGGGGCCTATGGGCTTAGGCGGTACCGGTGCCGGTCATCGCACAGGTTACCATTGTTTTTTTTTTGGTGAAATCCACACACGTTCTCCTTGCTGCTACTTGTTTTGTATTTTTATTTTTGTGTTTTTGTTTGTTGGTCGTTGTGTTACATATTTACATAGCCAAGATAAGCTTGTCGATTATGTTTTTTTTTTAACTGTGTTGCGCTACGATTTTTGTAAAACGCGCGAGTATCCGAAGATTGCAAGACTGTCACGGTCGTCATGTTTTAGATGAAATAGGTTTAATAAAACAACACTGTTTTTAGATGAAATAAGTTTAATAAAATGATGTTTTATTTCAAAGTTTCAAAGTAATAAGTTCAATACAACATAACCGTTCTGGTTCATCGCCGAATTTATATTGTTCACAAATATATATTAGCTGCCAGCTAATCTCGGCAGCGGCCAGCAGAGGCCTTCTATATAACAATTTTATGCTCATACATAAACGAGAGCGCGAGAGAAGTTGCATTTGCATGTATATGTATTCATTGTTGTTGTCTGCAGCTCAAGCCTTAAGAATTCGCTGACACTTGCGCTTCCCATAAGTTGACTTCTGAGGCGCATTCATATTTCACTTGGCTGCACGAGTTTTGTGTATTTGTTTAAGTACAGTGTGTACTCACTACAATGATACATGCATACTACAGGTGCCCTGAGCACCAGACAAGGACAGGGATAGTCAGATAAAGACGGCAATATACGGGAGCAGCGAAGAGCCGTGTTCAGAAGGAAGTAACGGGACGGCACCGGTTTTCGGACCCTGATATTGGTGCCGTTCGCAGAGGGCGAAAGGTCGAACGGTAAAACCGTGGACTTTGGACCTGGAGGCAAGGAGACACAGAGAATCAATGGTAAACAGAGGCCTATATACGCAGGCCAGAAAGCGAAATCAGTCTGTCATCATTCAGTCATCGAGCAGTTATCATCAGTGAAAGCTTATACGAGTACCAACGCGAGTAAAAAACACATCGAATCAACGTCAGCAAAGAGCAGAGCCGTGCGGAGTCATCAAGGAGGAAGATCGCTACGTCAAGACGTTCGGGACTTAGAGCTGAAGTCTCCGAATTGAGACACTGGTAGCTGAGGTCCTTACGGCATCACACGGCTAAGTCCAGGCGCTTTTTCATAACTTCTGTCGCGATTTCAGCTTGGCATCCTACCCAGCTTGTCCGACAGAGTTGTACAATAGAGTCCTTGGACTAGGAACCGTAGGCTCGAAAGGAAAGTTGTCTAGAACTAGCAGGCGAACTCAGGCCCGCAAGGTCCTGCAAGGTCCTGCAAGGTCCTGGTGCGACTAGCCCGAAAGGACGCGCGTTTGTTCAGCTAGTGTTTCGAAAGGCGTATGCGTTGAGAGCACAGCTGTTCACCGCTAGAGTCCCAGAACGGCAGCTTACCAAATCGCGCCGAAAAGGAGCGGAACCAGTCAACATATCCGGAGGCAGAGTAAGGACAACGAGGACACCAAGGACGACGAACGACAAGCCTTGAAGCGTTCGTCTAGTACATCATCCCTAAGCCCTGTTATACCGCCAAGCCAAAGGCAGCAGAAGGCATCACGAGCATAGCAGGCGACATAGACATCACTCCGCTGCATTCTACACTGTCAATACAAAACCTAGGCCGGGGGTCAAGTCGGCGAATAAAGATCCTTGTATACTCCTAATCTATCAGTGGTTACGTTTATATAAAAATGGTGGGACGAACAAATACATCTTTTAGCGAGGAGATAACCAAGAAATTCAGTTGGTAACAGTATAAGACTGGACATTATTTACGAATAATGTCCTTATTATGCCATATGTTTTCCCTACAAACTTCGTAATATGACCACTCCAGGGTTCTGTTGAATGTGAAACCTGTTCCACATATACTCAAGTGGCGCGTTATATATGCTCACTGGCTCCAAATGATTAACTATCATTTACTCATGGCAAGACATTTTGATTGTGATGGGTTGATCTGATCCCAAGTCCAATTTTGCTGGTCCACTCATTTACACGTGCAAGTTCTCTGTTACAAACACGTACATTTGGACATCATCAGCATACAAGTGAGCATTACAATCAGATAACGCATTGGGAAGATCATTAAAATATAACGTAAACGATAAGAGACGAAGCATAGACCCTTGGGGTACACCACGATTGACATTTTCAAATGAAGACGAAACGACAGTACAACAGATTGTCGACGATTTTTTAGGTAATAAGACACAAATTTTCTGATGTTTTAGAAAACATAAATATATTATGTAATTTTTCACAACGAACATTATGGTTTACTGTATCGAAGGCTTTACTATAGCCCAATAAAACTAAGAGTGTAACATTCCTTTCGTCAATTTGTGCCCTTACGTCGTCTGCAATTTTTATAATAGCTGAGGTACAGATTCTCTTTTTCCTTAAATCAGTCTGATTAATATTTTTCATTGCATTGTCTAACATAAATTAATTACTTTGATCAGCCATTAGATTTTCAAATAGTTTTGATAGGTTAGGGTAAAATGGATGTTGTCAGTGCAGTATTAAAGGTATAAGTTATATATGGGAGAATCTTTGGAAGCAGTATTTTTTTAAATTTGGGGCTTATGTTGTCAAAAACAGTGGCGTCACTCTTAATTCTACTTTACCATCCCATAGTGAAATTGACAATTTCTCTACCCTGCCCTGATAGCTATTCCCAGTTAGTTTCTCAAACTAAAACGAAATGCTTCCGTAAATGTGTCTATAATATGTTAAACTACTTGATTTCCGAATACAACTGGACAACCTTGTACAATTGCATGGATATGGAAAGTGCCACTGATTTCCCGAAATATGTGTTTGCTCGATCGGAATTTAATGTTCAGTCAATGCTATTCTATGTATTCGAACCGGTGTAAAGCCGTATTTTCAAATGATCCGAAGTAAATTTAGAACTTTGTAAATGTCAAGCGAAAAAAGTCCGCCTTGCCTTCATTAGTACGATTAAACTCATTTGAGGCGTCTACTGACTCTTAAATTGCTGATTTATTGCCAAGTTCCTCCAAAATACCTATAGTGCGACCTCTCGTCTAAATGCAGTTTACCCTTCAAATTTAAACAGGTCAAATTGAATTTTTTCCGCGCTAATAACAGAAAGTTCTCTTCTACGGAATTTGGAGACCACAACACCAACTCCAGGGCCGGACGGGCTTCCTGCGTGCTTGCTTAAATTTTGTGCCCCACCTATTTGTGATCCGATTCTTAAACTCTTTCAATTTTCTACCTCAACATGAAATTTTCCAACTAACTGGAAGTATTATTTCATTACTCCACTCCCTAAAAAAGGACGAGAGTCAGTTCAAAACTATAAAGGTATTTGTAAACTGTCTGCAATACCTAAAGCATTAGCGAAGTCCTCGAACATACATACTACTTATGTATACAGATTTTAGTAAGGATTTTGTTTCTGTTAACCATTCTCTTATTTTATTTAAATTTTATCAGCTCGGGCTTTCGAGTAATCTATTAACTTGGATTTCAAGCAGTGTTTAAAAAACTGCGGTCGAAGTAGCAAAAGTCGCAAAATTTTGACTGCTTGCGACTTCTGCTTCTGCTCATAGAAAAGCAGAAGTCGCAGTCGAAGCAAATGCAAAAATCAAAAAACGACAAAATTAAAAAGCAGCAATAGTCTCTGTGTTTCTTTTCATTGGTTACTGCTTTGCTGTTGCTTACAGCTATGAGCATAGTCGTCAGAAGTCGCAGTCGGAAAAGGTGTTGCCTTCGACTTTTGGATGAATTTGTTTTTTGTTCGCTGTTGTTTTTGTTTTTGCAGCGTAAGTCAAAAAGTAACACTCTCTGTCTTAAACACCAACATTTTAATATATTTGCACCGTACTTAGTTTTAGTTTCTTATAAATTATATTTTAGGACGTTGGTGCACTGAGGTCAGTACAAACAAATGGCACATAGCTCCTAGTAATTATATTAGGCACAAAAAAAATGTAGGCGACCCAGTAACTCGGGAATCTCCACTTCTCCGTCAATAAGTTGCCGAATAAAAGTAATACCAAGCAACCAGCGTTTAGCTAAAGTTGGTAAACTACTTAGAAGAAGTCTACTAGGGTAAGATGGTAAGATTAGACTATAAATTCAACCACACCCCTGGCTTTATTTACCATTTAAAATGGTCAGAAAACTTAAGTTTTGTGTCCAAAAGGACGCCAAAGTCATCAATATGTCTAATTCTATTCAACTCACAACCAACTAACGTTTACGTGGCATATTTTGGTTTGACCCGATACAATATCATATCTTTGCATTTAGGGGTTGTAATAATGTTTTCGAAAAGCTTGTATTTGATTTATTTTTCTGAAGGGGAATAACAAATGACTCCTTCAAAATATTTAGGTTTTGGAGTAAGACGGACCACTCTTTTGGAAGAAGGAGTTCAATGCATTACAAAAGATATTAACGGCCTCAGCCATGTTTGTGCATGTATAAAGTTCGGATCAGTCAAAGCCAGATAAACAAGTATTCAAGCGACAAAAGTTAGTCCTACGAAAGCAATGTATTTGTTCAACAGTCTTTTCAAAATTTTCCCTTAACTCTAATCCTGCATCAATAGTCAGCTCTAAAATTGGTTTCGTAAGTGGCAACGTTGACACAAAACACAAGTCCAGTAAACCACCTAAAGAATTTTTAGCATTGTTTACTTGAGAAAGCGCAATGTCAAGTAAGCCGTCAGTAAAGTCATGCTGCGCTAAAGGAAGTAAAATATTTGTTTTTTCACATTAGGTTTGTTAAAATCACCTAAAACTATTAACCGATCTCTGTCAGACAGGTTATTTAAAATGGACTATACAACTGAAAGGTGGTTCGCATAAATTGTAAACTCAAATGATGGCGGTATATATGAGCAAGTAATTCAAATAAAACTACCGGGGAACGATAATTTCATACCCAGAAATTCTTTGGCATTCATTTCATTCCTGAAACTGGCCGAGCACAGGCTTGCAAAATGCGTACAAGGAATACCAATATTAAATGATGATACATTCCTAGCATAAGAAACTTTGAATTGTTCGACATTTAGATCATCCACTTTGACTTTGTTACGGATATAAGCCGTAATATCAAGTGATGACTATCCTTTCAGTAGCGTAAGCCACTTTTCTTTTTGATTGCATCGCAAACCATAATAGAATAGCCAAGACACTTGGCATGAAAAGATTTTTCGCATAAATGACAGAAAACTGGTTGCAGACCAGCCGAGATAACTTTCTTGCCATTTTCCATCGAATATATATCCATAACCATAATCACTGTTACTCGGACCACTGTGCAAATATAGCGGACAAAAATCGTAAGCTCAAAAACTTTGAGAGAGAGCGGTGGGAGAGAGGAACGTTAAACCGATTAACTTCGATATTATGCACCACGAAACGAGATAGTTGGAGAGAACGGGGGAGAGCGGGAGCGTAACACCGATTAACTCTGATATTAGCACGAATAGGTAAGAGACAGAGAGAGAGAGTAATAGGTCAAGAGCGTAACAACGTTAAGATTTGGCCGTTCCAAGCAACTCCTCCACGATGTTCAACTCCTAGGAGAGAATTACAGAGAGATAGACAAGAGTATCACCGTTAGAGCGCTTGCCGATCCAACAGCGTCCAACGACTGAGAGCAAGAGAAAAGAAAACTTAAAAAGAGGCAACAGAATTAACAAACCAAGCACCAAATTAAATCACCAAAATTATTTAATTTATTTAACACAAATTAATCACAATACACTCGCGAAGCGAACGGAATGTTGTTAATAACACTTAAAGGCGTTCTGCTACTTAAAAGCCAAGATTTAACTCCGCAAAACCAAAACACGACCGTTCACTAGAAAGAACGAATGATTATTATGTCATTCCTCGCGAATTTGATAATTGCTTGGTTTCGTTGGGCTTTGTTTGTACTGCTTATGGTGCATCAACAAATATACTCTGAAGGACATCACACTGTCTAACACACATAAGCCTAAACCCAATATCACAGACTGTCACAGGTACAAATTTTGGGTTCAGACATTTATTTTCAGTGATTTCTGGTACTGTGCACTTGTAGAACATTTTACATCTATGTCATTCTCAACTCTTGGTTTGAACTTTCTATACCTAGGTTTTTTTTATTATTTTCCATGTCTGAGTAGTGGAAGATGCTTTATTGAATTTACGGGTATCAGTAAGTTGCGTCACTTTTTGTCTCAATGACTTAAACACCGCGTAAGCTTGAAGTGTCCTGTACCTTTTTCACTTATTGTACGCCCCGTCACGCTGTAAGATCGCGTCTTTAATATTTTTATGGAACCATGGTTTTTCAGAAAAACGAATAACTTTACGACGGACAGGTACATGCCAGTTATATAAATAACAAATGTTGTGTTGTAAATGGTAAACTTGTTCCTCAACTTCGGAAAGGAATTATATGTTATTCTATTTGCACGAATTAAAGGCTGAGTCCAAAAGGTCGTAGTTGATATTTCTAAAGTCCCCAAAAACTATAGTATGGTCAAGATATTGTAGGTCAAGTGATTAAGTGAAGAATATGAGGTCATGTTTTGAAAAAGATGGGACAATAAGTTGGTCATATACGGCTACTCTGTCTGTATCAGACACAAAAAATACATCTTAGCTTGAGTTGCTGGTTTTTTTGTAAAATGCGTAGGGAAACGAAGCTAGCCAATTTCATCGCCTGCGATTTCATGTCCTCTGCGAGGTGGGACTCCTTTAAAATATAGCTATTGAAATCTCCTCTCTGAAAAATTTAATAACACGTCAGGGAAGATATTAAAAAATTGGTCATATTTTATCCCAAAATTAGGCCGGTATATACACCCAAAATTAGCAATTTATCAGCATTTTCTTGGAATCTCATTTTTACAAATAAGTGTTCTTTTGCTCTACTAGTTGAATGTTTTCAAACAAGCGTGGAACTTAACTTTTTAGTCACATATATTGCAACTCCAGCGATGCAGATTATAGCCATCACGTAAACTTTACATTATTTTGGGACAAACCAAGTTTCAGACACACATAAAACATCGAAGCTTGAATTGATGAAGAGCTACCTAAATTTTTAAATTTTTGGACTGAGGTTTTGGGCATTTATATGGCACACACTAAAACCAGCTCTTTTCTTTCCAAGAGTCCTAAAATGCGCATGGCTATTTAATCGATTTGGATTTACGTTTATGTTATTTCTGACACCCATTTAAATTATTTTATTGGAATCTAAGCTGCGCACGCTGTTTTACAAATATTTATGAAACAAAGACACACCATAATGATAAACAAACTACAATGAAAGCGACTGATTTTAAGCCTAAATAAATATGATATAGTTAATGTAAATTTTTCAAAAATGGAATATAAATATAAATGCCTTTTAAGCGCGAAATAATATATCTGTTTAGGTCCCAGAGCTAGCAGTTTCCAGAGCGGCTAACTCATCGAGGGTGCCAATCTTTATTTAAGCTAGATCGGCCAAGCTCTGCACGAAAATCACTTCCCCTCCAACTTTCTTTTTTACGTAAATATCTTTACGTCAGGAGAAAACAGCTGTTAAACGCTTTTGCCTCTTGAGATGAACCGCCTGCTTAAAGATCTCGTATTTTGGTTTGGTCAGCTGTTCGTTTGTATATATAAACGCTGGCGAGTCTAGGCCGAAGACCTTTCAGCACCGATCGCACGCAGCAGTGCTGCTTTATCGCGCACGTAATCCACTTTAATAATAATAATTGGATCCACAATTGTATGGGTCCATTGTCGCGGTCGCGAGGAAAAGTGCTCTCACGTTTTCCCCCTGGACTTGTGGGACCCCTTGCTAACGCAAGTCACATCCGACTTCAGACTACGCCTGTGCGTTGCAGGAGGCCACTTTGCTTCCAAGTCTTCGACGTGCTGATCATGGCAACTTTTGGCCAGTTTTATCCTCCAGCTCTTGGACCCTCTGCTTCAACGTGCCCATCTCTATCACCACGCTCTCCAATTGAGTGACTCGCAGAGAAAGTTGGTTGCAGTCATCTGCTAATCTCTAATTTCTCCCCCAAGCTGCCGTTTATACGTGCCTCCCCATCTCGGATCTATCCCGCAAGACTTTCCTTTAACTCGGAAAATCTGAGATCGATCGTGTGAAGCAGCTGAACTGCGGAGTCACGGGCTCCCTTTAGATCGGAGTGAGTTTCATTTCTGATTCGCATTTCTGTTGAAGACATAGTGACGAGAGTTTTTCGGTGGAGCGTTTTGCTGTTTTAAGTGTTTTGTCTCGGTGCTCTTGTCTTATGCCTGGAACTCGTTCTTTGTGGCTCGTTTAAGTGTTCTTTTGCGATGTACCTGTTTTGATTTAGGGAAAATTGTTAAAATGTGGATTTTTAACAGCGATTTAGTTAGAGTTTTTTTTATGTTTTACTGTTGTTTATTTTGCTGCCAATGAGTGTATGTTCAAGCCAATGAGTGTAGCTGAAAATAGTGGATGTGTTTCGAGCGAGCTCCGGTAAAAATCAAAGAAATTGAATGTTTTAAAGACGAATGAAATAAAATATAAGAAACTAAAATGGTGTATTAAAAAATTAGCGAAAAGAAGCTAATAACAGAAATAGTTATCAACTCAAAGAATCGGTGATATGATTTAAAACAAGTGCTTAATTATTTTATAAAGGTGCCACGCTAATAAAAAGCTTAATGAGACGGGTACTTCTCGTATTTATCAACGCGCGAAAGCAAAGTGCAAAAAACGTCTACCCTTAGTAGGCTTTACTGACGGTGGATAGTCAAAGAGCACGGTCTTGCTTACCATCTCTACTTACTCTTACACCTTCTCTTAGGGTGTGTATTACTCAGTGTGAAATACTCACAATTCCACAAACTGACCTGACAACAAGGAATACCTCAAAGGATGACCCCCAAAAGGAGAAATGGGGAAACTGCGGAGGAAATCACACGGCTAAATACAGGGAACAGAAAACCCACTCCAGTCTAATCTAGGAAACCTTCAGCAGGTCCCAGGACAGTCACAAAGCACACCGGAATCAATGATGGTTACAATGCCACAAAGCATGATGAAATTTATTTCCTTCATAAAAACGACTATGCAAACACTGGTTCAAAACCAGAACATGGTGATACAGTTGCTTGCAGCTTAGCTAATAACCATGTGGAACGCCAATGGCGTTACCCGGCACTAACTTGGAATAACACAGTTCCTGAATGTAAATCATATCGACATTATGCTACTGGTAGAGACGAACCTCACAAGCAAAAACAACTTCCAAATAAGAGGGAACAATCTTCTACCGCACAGATCATCCAGATGGTAAAGTCAACGACTCTATAATACACTAAAATGCCTATCGCTCATACAACCGAATGGAAATCAAAATTTTCAGCGTGGATGTTCGATGTGTACCTTAAATTTTCATGGTGTGCGTTGTCTGTGTTAAACGATTTGTTTGTGTTAGTGTTTTTTGAACACGATCCAGCAAATCTAGGTCTTAACATCAAATTCTGTCGACCGCCTCTTAAGTGGCATTATGGTGCAATCAATTTACACGTCTAATAGGCAGGCGCCGTCCTTTTCGAATTTGGCTTCAGACAAGTTTTTTATACCCTTGTATTATTATTATAGTTATAATATACATATATAATAATTTCAGTCAGAAGTTTGCAACGCAGTGAAGGAGACATTTCCGACCCTATAAAGTAAATATATTCTTGATCAGCATCACTAAGAGAGTCGATGAGAGAGTCGAGATATGTCCGCCTGTCCGTCCGTCTGTCCGTCTATCAGACTGTCCGTCTGTCCGTCCGTTTATACGCAAACTAGTCTCTCAGTTTTTAAGCTATCTGCATAAAAGTTTCCAAAAAGTTGTCTTTCTATTGAAGGTAGGAAAAAAATAAAAAAAAACTATAACTTTGCTGTTTTTTAATTTGTTTTTAGTTTTTTGACATATAGTAATATTAAAATGTATTGGAATTACGGTACGGTTTAAAATGAATCAAAATTGGACAAATATAACATAATACTCACTGAAAATTTAATATTATTTTGTATTAAGAAACGCGAAATTTGTGACTGCAGTAGGTTTGAGACGATTTATTTTGCGATAATGTGAGTAAAAACTTTTGCGAAATTACGACCACGAAAGGGAGTGGTTACGATGTCGTTCGAAAGCGAGCTAACTATTATATTTCAATAATTTCTCTTAGAACCTAACCTATGCTACGGTGGCGAGAGACGGGACGAGTTCGCAAGAGCGAACGGACGAAAGCTTTATTGGCTCCCGCTCTCGCCCTACAACTAGTGACTTCAAATAAAAGTGCCAAGTCCGCAAACACCGCCCCCTCTGATGGGACGACGTCCATCAGCCCAGAAAGGGCAACAGAGCCAGTCGGTGGACTGCTCGCCGATACTCCCCCTCCTGCGTCCTGACGTCCGCCACGCGAAACTTGTTATGGGCGCCGGCGTGCACCGCTACCACTCGACCTATCCTCCACTGCTGGGGCGAAAGGTCCTCTTCTGCGACGACGACGAGCGCTCCCACGACGATTTTGGGCTCCCCCTGGTGCCACTTGGACCGCTGCTGGGGGCTGGTCTCTCTGTGCCTGAGAGACGAGACACCTCGCCATCGCCACAAGCAGGTCAGGCTGATATGGTCTGGGAGCGCCGCTGATGGTGGGGCCAGAAGAAGGCCGCCGATGAGCAGATGACCGGGGGTCAGGGCATCGGCGTCGTTCGGGTCGCTGCTTAGAGCTCCGAGGGGCCTGGAGTTGAGCACGGCCTCCACGCTGGTGAGCAGAGTTCCGAGCTTCTCCGCGGTCAAGAGGTCTTGGCCTACCGCCTAAAGGAACAGGTGTTTTGCAGACTTCACACCTGCCTCTTATAGTCCGCCGAAGTGTGGTGCTCTGGGCAGTATGAAAGCAAACTCGCATCCTTTTTTTGATGCAATTGTTTGGATACCGCCCCCCTGCTCCTCCAGACGGGCTCGGAACTCTCTCAAGTGCCGATCTGCGCCGACGAAGTTGGTGGCGTTGTCGCACCACACCGCTTTGGACGCAAAACAGACGAACAAGGAAACGTACGACTTGTAGGGTGGCTTACCACGGATACGATACGTTGTGCTGAAGGGACCACAAAAATCAACGCCACAAATATTATACGGGCGGAGAGCTCGAAGTCTATCTGCAGACTTCTTGAGCATTAACTAGCCATATTTTCTCGCGCAAACTTACGAGAACTCGTGGTCCAGCGTGACAATTCGTTAGCTTTTAGAGCTTTTAGACAGCAACAACGAGCATTTGGCTTCGTACGGGATAGGAGCGTTCAATAAACGACCCCTAAATCGTAGCAATGTCGAGGAACACCAATCTAATTTATTCTCCTGAAGAAAAGGGTTTAACTTTCGAATATTCGTTGCTACCGAATTTCCGAATTTAACTTATACCGTCCCTGAATTTGTGAAATTGGATAGCTTCGACAATTTTCTCAAAAGCGAAATCCAGTTCTCTTGGCGAAATACTTTTTTCAAAGGGCTTCAACACCTTTCTGCACCTTTGAATAAAACGAAAAACCCTCACGAACACTCTTAGAAGCTTCAGGTGCGACGAAAAGCACATAATTTGGCTCTGGGCAGACTACGAGAGCTATTGCCGATTTGCGTAGTTCCATCGACATTACATCAGCCGGCAGTTCAAAATGTTTATATACAGGCCAATTATTTTCTAAGTCTAGCAAGAACGAAGGCCCACCGAAAAAAATGGACGTTGTAAGCTCCTCTACGTCACGTCCTCGGGACTTTGCTGGGTTGACTTTCGTGGGAAAGTGTCTCTAAATTGCTTTCTCCGACCACTCCTGAATTTCTGCAACCCGGTACGAAACAAAAACCGACAGCGACGAGGGATGGGTTTTAATCCAGTGTAAAGTGATCTCGGAGTCTGTCCACAGGAAAACATTCTCAATGGGAGAATTTTGCAATGGCCTGACACGATTATAGAGATCTGCTAAAAGGTGAGCTGCACACAGCTCAAGGCGAGGCAAAGTTTTCGTCTTGAGGGGAGCTACTTTCGATTTGGCGGTCAATAAAGACACTTTCAAACCTTCAGCAGTTTGAGTCCGAATGTAGATGCACGCTCCATACGCTCGCATGGAAGCGTCAGCGAAACCATGTATTTGAATCGGGAATCCCAATCAAATTTTCGAAGCCACAGTTCCTGCAACAACATATTTGCCTTTGTGGCCAAAGGACAAACTCGAGCAGTCACCGACAAAATATTTCGCGTTGTCGCGCGAAGATCCAGAAAAGAGTCATCCGACCGATATTGAAAGTAATCTTTAACCGGTAACTAAACCACGCCAAGGGTCTTAGTTACGTCTGAGTCTGCCATAAGTGGCATTACAGCGCTATTAGATGCGGATAACTCTGGGCAGTTTGAAAACCACTTTGCCAATTCAAAGCCTGCCTTTTGCAAGACCAGAGAAACTTCGTCTCGAAGGCTTTGCAGGTTCTCAAAGCATCCGGCGCCAGTCAACAAATCGTCAACATAAAAATCATTCTGAATAACCTTTTCGGCTTTTGGATGAGTTACTTGCGCCATCTCCCCTAGCCGCATTAAACACCGAATCGCCAAATCCATATGTAACGGTGTTTAACTTAGAGATTTTCAGGAACTCAGAAGGATCTCGTCTCCATACTATGAGCTGGAAGTTTTGGTCAGCTTCGTCCACCATCACTTGACGATACATCTTTTTGACGTCCGCCGCAAGGGCAAACATATGCAATCTAAACCGAAGCAGAGTCGAGTACAGCTTCTCTTGGATAGTTGGGCCTACTCTCAAGATGTCATTCAACGCTACCTGCGTGGATGTACGGCTCGATGCATCGAAAACTACTCTCAACTTATTTGAAGTACTTGTCATTGGTGGAGGACATGTGGCCCAGTGAAACAGTGGTGCCGCCATCTTTGTGTGAGTATATGCGTTTGAAAGATACATTATTCACCGATTTTCCCTCCAAATTTCAAGACATTTGGAACAGTGGAACTGGAATTATTGCGTTTTAAGTGACAGTACCTTGTGTTAGTTGGTCGACGAAAAATCATGGAGCAAAGAGCGGTTATTAAGTTTTGTTTTAAACTCGGTAAAACTTTCACCGAGACTCATAAATTGATGAAACAAGTTTATGGTGATGATTGTCTATCCCGTACCTCAACTTACGAGTGGTTAAATCGTTTTAAAAATGGTGGTGAAAGCCTGGAAGACGACGAACGTTCATGCCGTCCGAAAAGTGCTGTTATTGATGAAAACATTCAAATTGTTCGTGATTTTGTCAAAAAAGAACCAAAATCTTCGTTGAGATACATGGAAATGGAGTTGGAGATATCCTATAAGTCTTTTCATCGCATTTTGATTGAGCATTTGGGTATGCGGAAGGTTTGTGCACGGTTTGTTCCACACACACTCAAAGAGCACGAATAGGCGTCTCATCGAGCAACGCTTGTGACCGATTTTTTAACAAAAAATCACATTCTTACCGTCAACCACTCACCATATTCACCTGATTTAGCTCCGTGTGACTTTTTCCTATTCGGAAAATTAAAATTGGCAATGAAAGGAAGATATTTTGATGACATAAAGTCCATTGAAAAGGCGACGACCGACATACTCAAGGCCATCCCGGTTGACGAGCTAAAACACTCATTCGAATCACTTTTAAATCGTGCAAATCGTTGTATTGAGTCGGAGGGAGACTATTTTGAATAAATGCAAAGTTTCATTCCAAACTATTTTGTAGTTTTTTTTCTTTTTGAAAAGTTCGGAAACTTTTGACACACACCTTCCTCCATGAATTCAACATACATCTTCTTCAGCGAAGGGTCCTTTGACAATTTCCTTTCTAGCGACAAAAATCTACGTTTCGCAACTTCGTATGACGAACCAAGATTTAAACGGCAAACGAACTGAAAATCTACCGGACGACAATCTTTGAGTATTTTTTTTCAAAGTGTTGTTGACAGAGTTGTTGCTCAGGAGTATGGACTTTAGCCTTGGGCGGCAAGTCCTCCACAGACCAAAATTTCTGCAGGGTTGTGTCAATTGACTCCAACGCTTCCTCCTGGCAGCTGAGGTGTACCACCTTTTCAGCCTTTACATTATTTTCAGAGGCACATCTTCCTGACACTATCCAGCCGAGAACTGTCTTTTGTAAGATGGAGAGTTCAGGCCCCTGCTTTATCTGGCCAATAGATAAAAGTTCAAAGAACGTATCAGCGCCGATAAGCATATCTATTTTTTGGGGCTTGAAGAAGAATGGATCTACCGCTGGTGTTACCGCTTGATCCGGATGATAACCAGAAATATTTTTCATAATCCCAAAATCGGACGACAACTGGCTGTTCCCTACTCGCGACTTCACAATTGTGTGTATTTTTTTTGTAACTTGGGCATTAGTTCCACCAATGCCTCGCAAGCTCATGCACACAACCTCTCTTGTAATTTTGAGCCTCATCGGTCACAAAATTTACTTGTGAACCAGAGTCGAGCTAATACAAACTCGCCACTTTTGGTTTGAACGCTCACAACAGCAGTTGCAAGAATGACTCGATCCGATGCATTCGCATGCAAAACATGCGAAGTGGATGGAGACTCCTGCATGAGCTTGGATGAGAAGGGTGTGGCAACGCGAGATTTGTGTTTGGAGAATATATGTGTAGCAAAGTGTGATGTGAGGAATTGCACACTCTACATCTTTTCGATTTGCATTTTTTTTAACCGTGTGACCTTTCCTAAGCAGTTAATGCATAAGGGTGCTCTTTTAGCGAAATCGAATCTTTGCTGAACTGTTAGGGCTGCAAAGGGAGCGCAGTTTCCAATCTGATGTTCAGCTGAGTTGCAATACACGCATTGAACAGAGTCGTTCCTGGCAGCGACAAACGAAAAACTCCTATTTCCATTCTTCTTAGGGTTAGATTGAGTCTGCTGAATAGTTTTGGGCTTGGAAGCCTCTTCTGCTATCATGTGTTGGTATTGCCTGTTGAGGGCACACATTCGCTCCAAAGTGGAAGCGAAGTATAATCTAACTGTTCTTCTCATTTTCTTTTATTTCTTGCATCGACCTTGCTTATTACCAGATGTTTTAAAATAGCATTAGTAATGCGTCTATCATCCCCAATAGACAGCAAGGAGTCATACAAGGCTGTGACAGTGACGATGAGGGTTCTCAAGGCTGTAGCTGAAGGCTGGGGAATTTGTTGCAAATTAAAAAGTGTCGATATGTTGTCAAAAAAATAAGACAATTATTATCGTACACCCGCTTCAGGCTAGCAAGGGCTTTGGGATAATTTTCCGGAGTGACTTGAAACGCCCTAATTGTTCCTAAAGCGTATCCAGATAAACACGAAATTAAATGATTGAATTTTTCAATATCGTGTAAAGTGTCATCTTTGTCAACGATAGTTTCGAAAAGGCTTATAAAATTTTTAAATTCGGAGTGTTTTCCGCTAAAAGTTGGGAGAGCAACGCTCGGTAGACGGCATTGAGGCGGCGATTTACTGGCGGAGCGGATTTCTCGATATTATTTTGTTTGCACTTATTTAAAATTGAAATCAGCAATGACTTGGTCATCACGGCCCTCTCTTTTAACTCTTAGCGGTATACATCTTTTGTATCTTTCACTTCTATTTTGTTTTGCAAAAGCGAAGCATTTTCAATGTGCGTATTTAGAATCTCTAATCGACACTCAAGCTCGACCGGATTTACTGATAATTTGGCTTTTTTTAAGTGGCGATAAGTTCGGTTAAAAAGTGTCGATATATTGTCAAAAAAAAATAAAACAATCATTATAGTACAGCCGCTTCAGGCGGCTTTGGGATAATTTTCTGCAATATCGCGATTTTTCAATATCGTGTAAAGTGTCACCTTTGTCAACGAAAGTTTCGAAAAGGCTTATACAATTTTTAAATTCTGAGTGTTTTCCGCTAAAAGTTGCGAGAGGAACGCTCGGTAGACGGCCGATTTGCTGGCGGAACGGATTCCTCGATATTATTTTGTTTGCACTTATTTAAAATCGAAATCAGCAATGACTTTGTCATTACGACCCTCTCTTCCAACTCTTCGCGGTATATATTTGGTTTTGCAAAAGTGAAGCATTTTTAATGTGCGTATCTAAAATCTCTAATCGACACTCAAGCTCGACTGGGTTTACTGATAATTTAGCTTCTTTTAAGAGGAGATAAGTTCGGTTAATACTTTTCATGCAAACATCTCGTTGGTGTTTAAGCTCTTCGATATCCTTAGTTGCCATTGCGTTTATTTGTATTTTGTATTTTTGTATTTATTTATTGTATTTTTTATATAAGCCTTGCGACAGTAATATGCCGCACGCACGCACTGTAGAGAAGCTAACGCTCAAGCTCAAGCGTACCGAAAAAACGAACAAACGTTTTAGCAGACCGAAAATTGCACTGCTGCAGCGATCGAGAACAAAAACGACCAAAGATAACTCGAAATAGCGGCAGCGGTGTCGGTGTGCGTGAGTATGTGTACGTGTACGTGGCTAGCGGCTCTTCCTAGGCAAATGCTAACGAAGAATGATACACTGACCGATAAGCCTCATGCCGAAAGGCGCGCAAAAATTATTAAAAGCGCGGGAAAATTGGAAAAGCGCGAGAAAGTTCTGAAAAGCGCGGGAAAATGTTCAGACAAACGGCGTCGAAAGCTTTTCCGCTAATTTTTAAGAACTACACTTTTCACAATTTGCACTTTTTTCCAGCTGTTTTATTTATACCCTAAATTCGTGCTCACTACGACGAAAATTGGGGGAATTAAGTTCGAACTAATTAGGTCGACGACGAGTATTTTATTTGCTTGTTTATAGGCCAAAGCGATTCACATATAATTCGAAATATGTTATGTTTATTGCCGAATTTTGGTTGTTAGTACATGCAAATTATTATTTCTTGGTTAGAATGCTCACTATCTACCGATTTTTACACGAATGCAAAAAGTTGAAAGATGGCCAAAACACAATTGACAAAACGCCTTAGATTAACTTTCAACTTTTAGCACTCTATACCTGGTTGGCCGACTCGATAAGTGCAACTTCCATTTAACATCCATTTGGCGGCAGCAGCAAATTAAGCAATTAAAGTTGCAGCGGCGGAAGAAACGTCTTGGGCTTTATTGGCTCCCGCTCTTGCCCTACAACTAGTGACTTCAAATACAAGCGCCAAGTGCGCAAACACTCACAATAAACAATATCACATTGACATAATAATATTTTGATTTATGTTTTTTTTTTTTATGTTTTTTTGTTTGTATTTATTTTATGTTTTTTTTGTTTCCTTTTTTTTGAGTTTATTTTTTTTGTTTGTTTTAATATTTTTTTTTGTTTTTGATTTACTGTATTTTTTGTTTATTTTTATTTTTTATGTTTTTTTTATATATATGCGTTTAATGTGGTTAAAAATTGACATTCTTTTGAACAAAAAGCAAAAAAAAAGTAACTAAAAGACAGATTAAAGCACGCAGGCGGTGAATCGATTTTTGTAAGCAACAAATACACTTCAAAGCTTATTAAATCAAACCCGATTTGTGGAAGTCGTAGATCCTAGTTTCAAGTCAAAAGTGTTAATCTGTTGTATTTATAGACCCCATCGAATGACCGAATATATTGATCTCTTAGAGTTTGTATCGGGCAAATCTGTGGCGTACGAAAACGTAATCCTGGTTGGAGATCTTAACAGTAACATGATCAGAGAACAAAGTGTACAAAATGACTTTAACTCTCTTGGCCTAAACTTGGTAAACTGCCAACTACCTTCGCATTTCACAAGTACCTGATGCTCTTTGTTAGATGTTTTCCTTGTTAGTGAGCCGTCAAAAATCCTTCTCTATAATCAGTTGTGTGTGCCAGCCTTCTCTAAACATGACTTGATATTTATGACATATGGTTTTTTTTCTGACTATTCAACACGATTTTTTAACTATCGGGACTATAAATCAATCAATTTAAACAACCTACTAACTGAATTTGACAATTATGACTGGACAAACATTTACGACTTGACTTTGCCACAGAAACAACTTCGATTATTTTAACACTGTGTTCCATTAAGAACAAAAACACAATAACCTGCAGTACAGCCATGGTTTAACTTGGAAATTAAAAAACAAATTCGCCTGCGGGATAATGCAACAATCGCTGGAAAAGGTATAAAACTGAAAGCCTGCGCATCATTTATTAACGACTGAGAAACTTAGTCACAAACTTGATCTCTTCTTCCAAACGTAAATTTTATAATAATAAATTCGCCAATGCAATGTACGTCCATGTGATGTCCTTGAATGTATACTTAAATGCAGAAGGTCTAGATAATGTTAGCCCCAAATTAATAAAAATGTTGCTCCCAAAACTAATCTGTTATATTACCCATATTTTTAATACAGTTTTTACCACGTCAATGTTTCCTGATTGCTGGAAAATTGCTAAAATTTTGCCCTTCCCGAAATCAACAAATGAATTTAGACCAATTTCCATCTTGCCTTTCCTTGCAAAGTCCTTTGAGCAATAAGTTGCCCTGCAGATGCAAACTTACTTGGAGAACAATTATCTTCTAGATTGCAAGAAATGTCGTTTCAAAAAGCACAGAAGTTGTACAACTGCCATTTTAAAGATATCCGAAGACATTCGCCAAAAAATTGAAGACAGCAAAGTAACCCTCCTAACACTTCTTGACTTTAGCAAAGCATTTGACTCGATAAACCACGAAATACTCTGCACAAAGATTCGCACACTGTACAATTTCTCTTCAAGTGCAATAAACCTCATCCGAACATATCTCACGTATGTATGTGATGTGCACCTTTATGCAGATGATGTCCAGATGATGTTTTAGCCGTCCCCTAAGTCAAATTAGTGAGTGTATTAGAATTAGCTACAATGAAATTAAACAAATAAATGATTGGGCTGATGCGAACGGGTTAAGACTCAATCCATCCAAATCAAAATGCATACTTACTCATAAAAATTAATTGACTTTAGCTGTCTTCCAAAGATTGAGGTAAATAATGTTGAAATAGAATTTTTTAACCGGGTCACAAATCTGGGAATAGAATTTTATTCCACATTAACGTGGGATGACCATGTGAACAAAGCCACAGGAACAGCATATGTCATGCTCATGTAGCTATCCCTATCCAAAAACCTTATTCCACAGAATATCAGGATGCTTGTAGCGAAAACCTGCATTATTCCAAATTTGTTTACGATATTGAAGTATTTCGATCCTGCGACGCCATTAGCATGCGAAGACTAAAAGTTGCCTTCAACTCAATTGCGCGATATGTTTTTAATTTAAGCCGCAGGGAGCACATAACACGCCACTCAAATAATATTTTTTAACTAAGCTTTGAGTCATGGATTAAGTAAAAAACCCTCTTATTTCTGCATAAACTCCTGACTAAAAAAGAGCCGCAGTACTTAATTGAACATGTGCAACTGGCTTTGTCAGCTAGAACAAACAACATTGTCTGCAAAAGATTAAAATTGGCGATAAAGGAAGAACACTTTTTTATACAGGCTGTTCGCTATTGGAATAACCTCCCAAACAATATAAAAAAGTATAAGAAACGAAACGCACTTTAAAAACGAATTTTTGTTTCAAATTTAACTCATTTCTTTATGTTACTCATGTCAGCAAAACCTATTTAATCTGTATATGGTAAAATTAGTATTGTTGTTGTAACGTAATGTAATGTAATTGTACTTCTAGTATTTAAGTTTTATTGTACGAATCACAAAGTATTTAAGTTATAATGTAACAATCACAAAGTGACCGATGGATCTAAAAAGAATTAGTCTTATATCGTCGGGATACCAAAACAAGAAAATTATATTAAAAAAAGAAAAACAAAAAGATAGCAAAAAACAAAAACGTAAAAAAGAACAAAATAACTCAAAGTATTAAATTAAAAAAAAAATAAAAACTAATGATAGCACAAAACAAAAACGTATACAAAATCAAAAGCAATGAAAGAAATGAAAATAATAATTTATTTATTCCGCAGAATATTAAGTTTGTTTTTATTTTTAAGTCTATCCGGAATAGTCATCCACTTACAGTGTTTGTAAATTAAGTCTATAATTAATCTCATCATATTTTATCATTTTCATAAAACCATGATGTATATTCGCTCTCTCGCGTACAGCAACAACATTTATCTATTATAAATTGTTTTACATGTTCCCGTTTTTTTTTATTTTTAAACATATTTTCAAAAAAGAAAGGAAGCAAACTTCGGCAAGCCGAAGTTCATATACCCTTGCAGCTATTGCAACAAAATCACATTCTTGAAAACTTTAATATTATGATTAATTAATATTAATATTAATACCGAAGCCAAATGCACTCAAGAGACAAAACCATGTTTCTCCGATTCTAATTAAAAAAAAACTGGCCCTGGACCCTGCACCGAGCACTAGCTCCAATAAATTCGCTGTCTTAGCGGAACGCTCACCAACTGAAAAAGGTAATGATGCAGACGAAAATGAAACCCTGGAAATGATAACTGAAGACAACGTTGATGAACCTGCCAAGCCGCCACCTATATTCTTATCGGATGTTAGTGATATAAGTAGTATGCTGACCTACCTCGAAACGAAAATTAAAAAAGAAAATTTCCTCTATAAATCTCAACGAGATGGTCAAGTGAGAGTTATGGTTAAGTCAATTGATGAATACAGGTCCCTCGTTAAAAATCTTGCTAGTGATTTTGTTAAGTTTCACACATATCAGCTTAAGCATGAAAGAGCATTTAGGGTAGTTATAAAAAATTTGCACTTCTCAACGGATATTGATGTAATTAAACGAGACGTTGAGTCCAAAGGTCACTCTGTTAGGAACATAAATAACATTAAAAGCCGTGGAACCAAAGAGCCGCTAAATCTGTTATTCCTGGACATTGAGCCCAACAATAATAACAAAGATATCTACGAAGTTAAGCATATTGGTAACGCAATTGTTAAAATAGAACCCCCTCATAAAGCAAAAGACATTGTTCAGTGCCACCGTTGTCAGGAATTCGGACACACAATTGCGCCAAGACCTATAGGTGCGCAAAATGCTCTCGTAGGCATGCCAGCAAGCTATGATATGTCCAAAAGATAAAGAACAACCAGCAAAATGTGCAAATTGTAACGAAGATCACGCAGCCAGCTACAAAGGGTGTAGAGTCTATAAGGAGCTTATTTCTAAACAATTAGCTACTGGTCGAAAGCAGATGCATAGCAAGGACCATAAAAAAAATGATTCTGTAATATTTTCATCACCTTTTCTGTCTGATAAGCCGACCCAACAACCAAATGGCTATCAATCATACGCCCAAGTTGCTGCAGGAAACAATAATACGAATACTTCTCTAGAAAGAATAGAACACCATTTAGAAAAACAATTTGAACTCACCAATAACTAGCTTAACATGATTATGTTACTGGTTAATAAACTATGCAAATAAGTCTAAACTTAGGAATCTGAAATGCCAATGGGCTTTCCAACCATGTTAATGAGATATCCTTATTTTTAAAAACAAATGCAATCGACATCATGCTTGTTTCAGAAACACACTTCACCAGTAAATCTTTTTTTAGAGTAGTTGGATATGACACAATAAGAGCTGATCATCCGTCTGATAGAGCCCATGGAGGCGCAGCAATTCTTTTCAAAAACGGTCTAAAATTTAAAATCATGGACAGCACCAGAGAAAATGCTATGCAGGCTGCCACAGTTGAGATTAAATGCATGCACGCAGATGTTTCAATCTCAGCAATATATCTTCCACCAAGATTTACAATAAAAGAACTCGATTTTAAGAACTTTTTTCAAGGACTGGGGACAAAGTTTATTGTTGGAGGCGACTTCAATGCCAAACACCCATGGTGGGGCTCGAGACTCATTAACCCAAAGGGATCCGAATTATATAAATGCATACGAAACAATAATATAACAACTCTCTCAACTGGTAAGCCTACATACTGGCCCACAGATATTCGAAAAACCCCAGACTTGATTGACTTCGTAGCATTCTCCCACAAACACACATTCGTTTAATGGAAAGTTTTGATCTTAACTCAGATCACTCTCCGATAATAGCGACCTATAGCACAATAGCTCATATACTAGACAAGCCCTATAAAGTCATCTCTGCTTCCACAGACATTTACGCTTTTAAAAGCTATTTAGAAGAAGCCATAAGCCTAGACATTTCGTTAAAAACAGGAGAGGAAATAGACTATGCTGTGGAGCTTTTCACAAACACAATTCAGAAAGCGAGCTATATAAATACGAATCACACCCACAGAAACCAACAACCAAGCCAACTGTACCTTACTACTGAAATTCGAGAAAAAATTCAACTCAAAAGGGATCTGAGAAAACGTTGGCAAGAAACTCACTATCCTGCTTACAAAAGGTTATACAACAAAGCTGCATCTGAGCTAAAACAATTACTGTCTAATCTACGAAATGAATCTCTAGCGGCATATTTGAGAAATTTAAACCCTAATTCTAGCAACAAAGAGTATAACCTGTGGAGAGCAACCAAATATCTAAAGAGACCTGCAAAAAGAAACATAATCATCCGCAAAAGCAATGGAAATTGGTGTAGATCTGACGATGAAAAAGCTGAGGCATTTGCTCAACACCTGCACTCTGTGTTTCAGCCAAACGATATTAGCAATCCTATAACAGAAGCTGAAATAGAAAACTTTCTTGGGTCACCCTGTCAAATGAGCTTGCCTATTAAAAGAATTCATTTTGACGAAGTTGTCACAGAAATTAAATGCTTAAACAATAAAAAATCACCAGGCCCGGATAAGATAGATGGCATCACTCTTAAAACTCTACCATCAAAATGCATACGGTTTCTCACGCTAGTATATAACGCTATTCTCAGGCTAGACCACTTCCCAAGTCAATGGAAATGTGCAGAAATCATTATGATCCTCAAGCCAAACAAGACAGAAACTGAACTATCATCTTACCGTCCCATTAGTCTGTTGACAATATTCTCGAAAGTATTTGAAAAAATACTACTGAAGAGGATGTTGCCAATTTTGGACGAACTTGCCATTATTCCTGAATATCAATTCGGATTCAGAAAAAACCACGGGACCACTGAGCAATGTCATAGGGTTATCAATGAAATTGTATCTGCACTTGAGAATAAAAAATATTGTACTGCAACATTTCTTGACGTTCAGCAAGCTTTTGATCGTGTTTGGCACAATGGATTACTCTACAAGATAAAGAAATGGCTGCCTGTTCCATTCTATTTATTAGTGAGATCCTACTTGTCTAAGAGATGCTTCTACGTGCAGCAGAGAAATGATACGTCAACACTACTTCGCATAAACGCAGGCGTTCCTCAAGGGAGTGTATTGGGACCAGTCCTTTATACACTATATACGGCAGATATGCCAGTAACAAACAACTGCACCATTGCAACATATGCTGACGATACAGCCATTCTGGCAACAAGCTCATCTAGAGACGAAGCATCTCATCTCTTGCAATGTGAGCTCAGTCTGATTGAGGCCTGGTTCCTTCGCTGGAAAATTAAAATCAACTCCCTGAAGTCAGTCCAAATAACTTTTGCCCTAAGACCAGGAAACTGTCCAAATGTCACACTTAACGGCTCAGAAATTCCACAAGACTCCTGTGTGAAGTATCTTGGCATGCACCTCGACCGCAGACTAACATGGAAACACCACATAAAAGCGAAAAGACAACAACTCAAACTGAAAACACTGAAAATGTCCTGGTTACTAGGTAGAAAATCAGCAGCCACTTTGGAAAACAAAGTTTTTTCTCTACAAAGCCATTTTGAAGCCTGTTTGGACCTACGCTATCCAACTCTGGGGAACAGCTAGCAATTCAAATATTGAAATACTTCAGCGCTACCAATCAAAAACCTTGCGACAAATTGTTAACGCTCCATATTATGTAACCAATGCAAATATTCATAAAGATTTAAATATTCCAACTGTTAAAGAGGAGATAAAAAAATATAGTAAGAAATATACAGACAGACTTCACAATCATGTAAATAATTTAGCCCTAGGTCTAGTAGACAATAGATTAACATTCAGAAGACTCAAAAGATTCCACATTCTTGATCTCCCTGATAGGTAAATTTAAGTAAACGAGAAATTAAATTAATAGCAGGTTTCACTGAAAATCTGCTATTCCTGTTATGTAAATATTAGTGATACAATTTACTTATTGTCATTAGACAGATTGTAAAGAAAAATTAAATTAAAAAAAAAAAAAAAAAAACATTTGGGAAAGTTTCATGCAGATAGCTTTAAAACTGAGGGACTAGTTTGCGTAGAAACGGACGGACATGGCTAGATCGACTCCTCTAGTGATGCTGATTAAGAATATATATAGGGTCGGAAACGTCTCCTTTACTGCGTTGCAAACTTCTGACTGAAATTATAATACCCTCTGCAAGGGTATAACAATTTTATATGTATCAACACATATCGTCGAAATATGTTTCGTTTTCCGTTACAACTTCTAAGCCTTAACTATTCCGAAAACTGCCTCTGCCGTTTGACGTAAGCCATCAATACAATATATGGTATTTCCCTGCGTTTTGACGTTAGCCAAATATATTTTCGTTCAACTTTTCTTGTCATATAATACGCTGCTATTTAGACAATCAAAAGCGGAAGTTGATTTTGCGACTTCTAATGGAATTCTTTTAAATTGGCCATTTTGACAGCATGCTCTTACAGAGGCAGCGACGGTGTGAAATAAATTATGCGTTGCCAAACAAACTCTCATCTGCTGAAAACAAGTTGGGTAAACGGGACTCATTGATAACTTAGTCATTCTTGTGACTGATACCTTTTCCAAGTCGTATAATTCGCGAAAAACATCAAAGTCGACTAAGCCATCGGGGGTATCGAACCTAGACTTCAAAAAGATGTTTCCAATCGATTTAAAAAGGTGAGAAATATGAAAAAGGACAACATATTTATTTTCATTACTATAGAAAAGTGATTTTGTTTTGTTTACCCTAAGAAGGGAGGAGCATTTTCTATTATCCTTGATCAACTACCAATCCTCTTAAAAAAAATCCAATTTTCTCAGCAAGCCTTTAATATTAGTGGCCGGAACAAAGTAATTTAAAACAAATTTCTATTTTGAAAAAAGTCCCCGTGAGATAAAAAAAATAAGCATGGCATCCAAAATGATTTGAACGCTCTAATAAATGCTACAGGCCATCAATAATGTCTACAGATGAATTATATGTCAAATTGTTTTTAATGGGCACTTCATCACCGCTTGAGCTTTATTTTTGAAGTGATGAAGGACTAGGTAGGTTTAGCTTTAATGAATTGCGTAAAAAAATATAGGCCTACGTTGACCTGTAAAAAATACTTTGAGCAAATCATTTTTCTCTGGTATTCCATCTTAAATTTCTGCCATTTTTTTCTTTTAGGAACATTTTAACTAAACGATTTTAATTTGCTTTTAAGTTCATGGAATCTATTTCACCGAATATATTCTTCCTTGGTTTGTTTTTAAGCCGTTCCAGTCGTTTTTTCAGATTAATATTTTCTTTTTGTAGGAATTCAACTCTTTTTTTCTGGTTTCTAAAATTTTTTTAGAAGACAAAATTTGACTTTTGAAATATTAAATCGTTTTAACGTTCTTATGGCATTATCGGCAAGATTCAGACCGAACTTTTTTTCTTGACGGGGATTTGAGATGACTTAAATTAACGTATTGTCACCTTCTTCAGTGGTCTTATCCTTATGGAGATTAAAAATGGGAATCTATCATTTACTTAAATTGTCAGGTAGCAAATCACAATTTCCCACAAAATTCCTTGTCAAAATTGCATTGGTTTGCCCATTGCATTAAAATGTTCATCACTGCAAAGGAACCTAAACAACTTTAGCCCTGAAAAGCTTTGCATAGATTTTTAGCCATTTTTAAAGCGTCCTGCCATTTGTAGATTGGTATCATGGCCAAAATTAGAAAAATATTCGCTGTATTTATAAAAGTCAAGCAATTCGCATTTAATTTAATTTGTGCCATGTGCACTCATCAACAGTCAAGTGAAGAATGAAAATTAGACGACGATATTATAAACATTATCGATGGTTTTCACTAGCGAAAGTAACGTAGAAAACTATCGATGTTTTCAAGTCTTTATAATTTGAGGGTAAACGCTGAATACCATTAATATACATATGAGAAAAAGCGTGGGAAATCAACACTAGCGTAGTATTCGAAATAATGGAACTGTAAAATTTTGCTCATATGTTGAATTTGGGGTTTTCTTTTGAAATACTTGTAAGCCTGCTTTATTTGCTTAAAAATTTTATAAACATAAATTTACGTTATTAAAAATATCATCCAAAAAAGTAAAAAAAAAATATAAATTGAGCAGGATTCGAACGAGCAGGATTCGAACTCGTGCCACTTACCACTTACATTACATGTGCACAATGCGCCAGCTTTTTTTCTTCCTTTTTGTCAATATGATTCTTAAACCGAGTTGACATAAATTGAAATTCAGCAGGCGAAATTATTTTGACGAAAAGGCCGTCTTCAGGTATTTCTAAAAATATTAAAATAGAACCCAGTGGCACGAGTTTGTGTAAAGCGCATATACGTGTGAAATTTGTTTTGTTTTTGGCTACACAAAAACGCAGCTGCAAAGAGACATTTATTTGTTTTCCGTTACTGATCTTGGTGCTATAGAGTTTTTGGTAAAGCCCATGGCGAAACAGGCATCGTAATCAGGGAACGCATTAAACACCATTTTCAACAAAGGTTTGCAACTAACTACTTGCAGGCCACGTCTATCAAAGTGCAGTCAGGTAAGGGAAACCTCTGTATACTGCCGCCTCACTTTACAATTTCTTTTACAACTTACTAAAAGATCGCTTTATAGCTGTAGTTGCGTCTCGTGACTCCCAAATTAAGGCAATTATGTAATAAAATTATAAAGCTGAGCAACAAATTGGACTATGTTTCCCCTGGTTGCCCACATACTGTTGAAAAAAAAAAACATTCCACGCAGCATTATAAGCGCCAAAGCGCAACCACAGTCCAATCCCACAGGCTGACGCCGCACAGAACCAACTAGCCCAACAGCTCAGCTTTGAATATAGCGACTGCTCTACCGATGCTCTTGAAGATATACTCGTGGCATCAGCCACCATTTCAACACCACAAGGGAAGGACGTGCTAAACAATAATTTCAAAACTATTCCACAAATTGAACAGCTAGTACTGGAAGAGAGGCGACTGCGACTGCTTGGCAAACCAACATATCGCCATTCTCAAACAACAAAATGCACAACTTCGGTACATCAAAAAAATTTCGCCAGCCAATAAAAAACATTATCTGTGGAGGGCTCACCCACACCTGAGCTCACCAATCGAAACAGTCACTCCGATAAGAATTTCATCAGGTATCTGGGCCCGCAGCGACGAAGATAGAACCGAAACATTGCCTTCTTTTCTCCGAAGAGACTTCCAGCCGAGCTCTGCCACTGCACTATTGCGCACAAGTCAAAATTTTTGGCATAAACTCTTAAAATAAACCCTAAATTGGGATATTTTGCACAAATGTGCAAAAAATTGTTTGCCAGTTTGACCACGCCTTCAAACCACTCCCATACAAACTACATAACAAAAAAATTATAAGTTTGGCGCATTTCTTAAACATAAAACATTGTCAATTAGATGGTTATTAAATTTATTTAAAAAAAAATCTACGTAACAACTCGGTGCCTTTTTATTTTCCTTTTTTTATGACTTTGAAGGTGACCTTTCTTGGTTTTTTTTTTTAAATTGAATATTTTGTTTTTTAGACAAAATTAAAATCACGTATTCGTAGAATGTGTGTGTAAAAGGATTTTTCGAAACGATACATATTTCTCGTGCAATTCTATTCTCGTACTATTTCTCGTCATAACAGGTAATAGAATTTTCTTATATAGCTTTAAACGAGATTTTCCCGAAAACATTTTGTTTTCAAATGTCCATAACATGGTCAATTTTCGTAGGTTGGTTGTCATAACTCATTTCGGTTCACCACATGAGTCTGCATAGTTGAATTCAGAGACGATGTTTTGCGTGCAGGATCGACGCGATTATGTTTATATAAATAATAAACACAGTTGACAATCAAACCGTAAGTCCCTAAGTCATTTCACTAACCCAAAAAAAAATTCTCAATCTTTTATGTATTTTCGACCAAATCTGACGAATGGTTAAGGTCCCATTAAATAGTTTTACTCAGTTTTTAACCGATTTTGACCATCGAGGTCTCGTTTTCAACTAATTGGCCTTCTTCAGTGAAAGCTGACTTCTCTTATCTTTTTTATCATAAAACTATTTACGGCGTCTTCTTTGCGTTTGTTTTTTTTTTTTTCCAAACTACTTAGAGCGCTGCATGAGTGAACTCATAAACACCAGCAACAAGTATTTTTTTTATTAAAAGGGGAAAAAAACGGTAAAAATGTATTCTTTAGTAAGTTTTCAAACGCATTTTATTAATAACTTGAAAGCTTTTGGAGGCTATTAAAAGTAAAGTTTAACAGAGCATGAGTGGCTAGCGGCTCTTCCTAGGCAAATGCTAACGGAGAATGATACACTGACTAAGGGCAACGAATATATAAGCCTGACGCCGAAATGCGCGCAAAAACTATGAAAAGCGCGGGAAAATTGGAAAAGCGCGGGAAATTACTGAAAAGCGCTGGAAAATTTTCAGACAAACTGCGGCGAAAGTTTTTGCCGCTAATTTTTGAGAACTACACTTTTCACAATTTGCACTTTTTTCCAGCTGTTTTATTTATACCCTAAATTGGTGCTCACTACGACCAAAATTGGGGGAATTAAGTTCGCACTAATTGGGTCGACGACGAGTATTTTATTTGCTTGTTTATGGGCCAAAGCGATTCACATATAATTCGAAATATATTATGTTCATTGCAGAATTTTGGTTGTTAGTACATGCAAATTTTTATTTCTTTTGTAGAATTCTCACTATCTACCGATTTTTACACGAATGCAAAAAGTTGAAAGATGGGCCAAAACACAATTGACAAAACGCCACAGATTAACTTTCAACTTTTGGCACTCTATACCTGGATGGCCGACTTGATTATTGCAACTTCCTTTTTTCCTTCCATTTGGCCTTAGCAGCAAATTAAGCAATTAAATTTGCAGAAACGTCTGGGGCAACTCAAGGAACAGCAAAAAATTTCCAGCGACGAAATATTGTTGAATTTAATTTATTGGCCGAACAGACACGAATAAATTGGTTTTGGGTATTGTTGGTAATGTTTATAAATTTTCACCAAAAAAAATTAAAACAACTCGCGAAATCTACTGCTATCACGTCGGGGTCGTCATGAAAATTTAATACTGTTTTGTATTAACATCGCGAAAACTTGTGACTGCATTAGTTCGAGACGATTTTAGTTTGCGAAACTTGTGAAGAAACTATTTCGAAAGCGACGACGAAA
The DNA here is from genome assembly GCF_025200985.1 of Drosophila gunungcola. Taxonomy (NCBI): domain Eukaryota; kingdom Metazoa; phylum Arthropoda; class Insecta; order Diptera; family Drosophilidae; genus Drosophila; species Drosophila gunungcola. The sequence continues at coordinate 60,342 of NW_026453211.1, forward strand.
AGAAGTGGCTACGATGACGTTCGATTGATCACTAACTATTATATTTCCATAATTTCTCTTAGAACCTAACTTATGCTACGGTGGCGAGAGACGGGGCGAATTCGCAAGAGCGAACGGACGAAAGCTTTATTGGCTCCCGCTCTCGCCCTACAACTAGGGATTTAAAATACAAGCGCCAAGTGCGCAAACAGATGTTAGTACGAGCAAATGGATTGGCAACCTACATACTTGAATCCAGACAAGCAACATGTACACTGGGTTCGGATAGCGTGACAATTGCAACCAGCAGAGGCTGCCCGCAAGGAGGAGTACTCTCCCCTTCGCTATGGAGTCTGCTAGTAGATGAGCTTCTCAGCAAACTTGCTGGAAAAGGAATCCAATGTCAGGGATACGCCAATGACATCGTGATAATCGCCAGGGGCAAATTTGAAGCGACACTCTGCGATATCGTCCAACTCGGACTAAAGACAACGATAGACTGGTGCAGGGTGGTTGGACTCAACTTAAATCCTGCTAAGACAGTCATCGTTCCCTTCACAAGGAATTACAAACTACAGAGAATGAGACAAATCTCACTGCTAGGAACTCCTTTAGAAACTAGCCGAGAGGCTAAATATCTAGGAATCACCTTGGATAGTAAGCTAAACTTCGCTTGCCATGTCCAAAAGACATTGGAAAAAAGTTACAGAGCACTCTATACCTGTCGGAAAATTGCTGGGAAGTCCCGGGGAACCAGGCCTCAGATAATACGATGACTATACTTAATGATTGTGAGACCAATCCTCACTTACGGAGCACTTGCTTGGGGTAAACAAGCTAAGCTCACAAGCATGCAAAACCAGTTAGGAACGTTGCAAAGACTTGCCTGCGTTTGCATGACAGGGGCAATGAGGCCTAGAAATTCTGATGGAGCTAACAACGCAAAGCTACACTCCTGAGAATAAGCACTGAGGGCACAGGTAGTGGTTGCATTCTAAATAACAGGGATGCGACTAATCTGTTAGGTGAGGTGCCCCTAATACTCCACCCTAGGGATGAAATGACAGCCGAATTAAACTTCGAGCAGAACTTCACAGCACACCTAGGCAATAAGAAAGATTGGACCACATTGTCTGAAGTGCACCCTATCGCTAAACACATCATAGCATGGTACACAGATGGATCCCTGACACAACAAGGCCCGGGCCTTGGAGTGGTAGGGCCTCGCATAAAATACCACCAATCCTTTGGCCAATATACCAGCATATTCCAGGCTGAAGTACGTGCCATTGGACGTTGTGCAGAGCTCAACATACAGCGTGAATACAAAGAAAAGGACATATCGATTTTCGGACAGACGAGCAGCAATTACAGCTTTACATAGTAACAAAATCACCTCGAAGCTAGTCCTAGAGGTGAAGAGTAAGCTAAATATATTGGGCAGCCGAAACAGGCTGGCCATCAGATGGATTCCGGGACATAACGATATATTCGGAAATGAACTTGCCGATAAAATGGAAAAACTAGGAGCCGAACAGGCCCTGATAGGACCAGAGCCCTACTGTGGCATAGAGAGGCACACTATATAGGAATACCTTAGGAAAGAGGAAGACGCAATGAGGCAAGAACACTGGAGGAATACCCCAGGCCTAACGCAAGTCAAAACTCAAATAAATAACTACAACAAGAAGAGGTTCAAGGAACTTATTCAACTAGGAAAAAATGTATTTAGGATCGTTACCGGATTACTAACCGGGCACTGTAGACTGAATAATCACCTAGGTAAGATGGGAATAACCAGCAGGACGAAAGCTCTAAACACATCATCGCAGACTGTCCGGCATTAGCAAGTATAATATGTAAAATCTAAGGAACCAGAACTCTTACACCTGAGCTCCTAGGAAGAATCAACCCTTTAAAACTCGCCAACTTTATTCGAGGAAGTGGGTTGATATCTGAGCTGTAGGCTCTGAATGGGGGTACAATAGATCTTACAGGTCGCGGTACCCCGATACTAATAATAATAATAACACACCTTCGGGCTAACCTCCTTTGAATTTGTAGTAGCAGCATTTAATACAGGTTGAGATATATTTGTATTTTCGCATTTTTGGAAACCAAAATTTTTGTTGAAGTCGTCCGATGTTTTTATGAAGACCGAAATGTCCGTTATTGTCATGCCAAATCTTAACAATGCGCCACCTTACGGTCGTTGGCACAACAATGGCAACTCCATTTTCGACCTTGCGATATAGACGTTGATTTTTAATGATTTAATTGTTTAAGCTGATTTCCAGTGCGATTCGCCTTTAAAACTGCAATTTTTTTGGCAAGAGCCTGTTCTTTCAGCTGCATAGTAAGCAACCAGTCATCGATGTGCGTTATAATGGTGCGTACTTAAAGATATTTCAGGGGACGTGGGACATTTCACTGCCAGCACGATGAATAAATTCAAAGTCGTAATCGAAATTTATTTCCACCAACGTGCTACTTGCGGGATAAATTCATTGACCTTAGCAATAGCGGAACAGTCAGAAACGAGTCAGAACGGTTCCCCAGAATATAAGCCCTGAACCTCTGTAACGTTTCTATGAGATCGTAGCTGTGTTACCTACATTAAGAAGTGCTTGCTAAAGTAGTTGACGGGTTTTCAGTTCGTTTTATTCTGAGATTGAAATAAAACTTATGCTAGTCCGATTGCACAAGCGTCTGTGTGTACTTCTTGAAGTGCCGCAAAATAATAAAGGACTTAAACTGGAACGCAGCATATTTTATTGATTAGCTTATTAAAAGCCTCTTACTGATCATTTCCCCAATTAAAACTGCACTGTTGCGATTGACACAAAAGTCGTGTAAGTGGTCCTGATATTAGGTAATAGTTTTCGAAAAATTTTCAAAAGAAACCCGCAAGATCCAAAAATTCCCTAACTTTTTACGTTATATGTTTATGAATGACTTTCCAGACGATGGATTGAATTCTGGAAGCAGGGCGACAACATCATTGACGTGTCAATACGAGGGACTTAGATTTTCGTTGCCAATAAAATTACTATAATTACGTAACGCGTTATACATTGGCTGATGTCGTGCGTATGCGTTTAAAATATTTCCAGCTGTAAAATAATTCCCATTAGCGTGAATTAGCAAAGCACATGCTGTGAGGTTGAGTGAGGTAGTTAACATTATGCTGTTCACATTATGCAAAGTTCAAGTGTTGCCGGGATTATCGAGTAGCGAGATTAACGTTTTCGTCATATAGCCTCGCGGGTCTTCCGCTACTGCTGCTACTTGTTGTCGTTCTCTGCATCGTCACTCCTTCCGCGGCGTCGCTCCTCGTCTGCTTGATTGTGTCTGACCTTGACTCCTCCGGCATTCTTGACTCCTTTGCTGTTGCTATACAGCTTTTCTGCATCGGAATTTCTGACTATTATATTTTTGGGGATGTGATTGTGTGCCGATAGGAGGATAGGCTTGAACGTATGTACAAATATATATTTATATACTTTGTACTTTAATCTACTGTTTAATAATGATAATGTTAAGGAAAGATATCCCGTTAATAACTGATCGTTAATAAGCAAATGGTACGCGCTGGATGCATGTTTAGAGCTAATTTGCCTTGTAACACTGAATTAAGGTAAATTAAAATCTTTTAGAGCAAATTGTTCCTCCCGGTATGGCATTGGAAATTGAATTTTTACGGTTATGCTATTGAGACAACGGTAGTCGACGCAAAGACAATGATGTTCATTCTGATTTCCGACTATGACAATTTAACGCATTTAACGGATACTTCTTCTTTAGCATTGAAAGGACATTTCGTCACCGGTGATATATTCAGGTTCTGAGCGCTGACATTGGAATCCCGTTTACTTGACAAATGAAAAGTATTATGCTTAATTACTTTATGTGCGGAATATGCAAGAATATCGCGTAAAAGCTCGTTTCACAGAGCGCAATTGTTGGATATCGTAATCGTTGACCCCGTTGATAATGTGTGTCCAAATTGATGACTCTGATTTACCCATAGCAAGCATCTTAAAAAAATAATGTGCCGGTGACTCCGTGACATCTCTATTAGTTTTTGACATCTTTAAATGAACGTCCGCCGGGTTACTGAGACATGAAAAGTCAGTCATAAATCGTTAAGTTAACTCTGGCCATGTTTGCTCCGAATAGTCTACCCCATAACGAGCAGCACCAATCAACTTTTGATGGACTGCAAATATATGTTTATGAATGACTTTCCAGACGATGGATTGAATTCTGGAAGCAGGGCGACAACTTCATTGACGTGTCAATACGAGGGACTTAAATTTTCGTTGCCAATAAAATTACTATAATTACATAACGCGTTATACGTTGGCTGATGTCGTGCGTATGCGTTTAAAATATTTCCAGCTGTAAAATAATTCACATTATGCAAAGTTCAAGTGTTGCCGGGATTAACGAGTAGCGAGATTAACGTTTCGTTACGACTTTCGACTTTTCGATTGGTGGAAAAATTACTGAGAGGTGAAAAGATCGCTCCTGAAGCTTCCGGAGTGATTTCTCGAGCTCCACAAATTTCTTTTGCAACGACTGATTTTTAGCACTTACGTATTAACTGAAGCTATTTTGGGGTTCAATCTTTTCAGCATGTCCTCGCGATTTCCCGATTTCGAGAGTGTTTTTTTAGTTTAATAATTTTTTCCCGGCATTGTTAATTACCTGGGAATTACGTCACACATCATGTATTTTTTACTCGTTTTCACTTATTGCCCATAATCCCACTTCTGAGAATGTCACACACATTCCAATAAGAGGAGTATATGTGAATAGAAGTTGGTTTGTCAGAAATACGGCAAGTAGGTAGCACGGCTTACGGTGAATAAGGAAACACGAAATCGTAGGATTAATTTTATGTTTAATTATAATAAACTCAACTGTCTGGACTACAAAATGTTTTTGGCAACAAAATATTGTTGCGATCATCAGTTTTCGTGGATATAACGTTGCCCGTGTTTATGTCGTTCACCACTCAATAGCTTTCTCGTTAGTTAGTTATTCGTCGCCAGGTTCTAGAGTTGCCACGGCGTTGAAATTTAATATTTCTGCCTCAGAACTAGTTCGTGACAAAAGCATCGTTCTACGGTTGGCTAGAGAGGCTAAAATACAACGTTTTTTTTTTACTAATTCGATGCGGTCAATATGTATTCCATATTGCGAGCTCCAACAGTACTCTAGAATCGGATCTCAAATTTCTTTCACCAACTTTTAATAAAACAAAGTACCCCTAGCTTTATTAACCATGGACGAAATATGATCGGAAAACTTTAGTATTGGATCTAGAAGCACGCCAAGATAGTTTTCAAGAGCAATTCTATTCAAATAACTAAAGTCACGTATTTTGGACTGACACGATTAAAAGTCATCACCTTTTATGGGTACGCAAGAATGACTTATAACTAAGGGAAGGTTATTAATAAATAAAATGAAAAGTAGCGGACTGAGATGGCTTCCATGTGAGACCCCGGAGATAACACGGAAAAAATTATAAGTTGAATTTTTGATGAGATCAACTGGAAACCTTAAGAGGTCAAGTTTCCGAGTCAAAAGTAAGTGATTTACAGAGTCATATGCTTTACTAAAGTCTGTATAAATGACATATGTTTGAAGATAACTTTGGAAGCCCTTTATCTTAATTGAGGTGAACTCGAAAATGCAAGTGGTGGTTGATCTCCGTTTCATGAACCCGTGTTGACACGAAGAAAAAACTGATTTACAAAGGTGCTCCAGATGCGGAGTTAAAATATTTTTAAAAAGCTTTGCAAAGGCCGAAAACTTAGATATACCCTTCTAATTCTTGGCATCAAGCTTACTACCTTTCGTGTGAATAAGAACCACAAAAGACTCTGTTTCAAAAATGCTGAAACTGGGAGGTTTCAAACTATAATGGGTTTGCACAGAGCTTCCGCGAAGTACCTTATTTAATTTGAGTACCTCACTGTCGGGACCGGCAATGTATTTCGCCAAGCAGGTAGAACTAGGCTCTGCTATTTTGCCCAGACACCTTAATCGCAGGCTTCTTAATATCGGTCTGGATTGTGTAAGCAAGTCCTCGTCGTTGACTGCTTTCTTGTGTCTGAATCGTGACGGTTCCACCGAGACTCGGGATGTTCTGCGAACCTTAATGTCGGGACTTGCAAGGTGTATCGCCTATCAGGTAGAACTAGGTTCTGCCGCATCGCCCAGCCACCTTTATCGCAGACTCCACGCTAGGACTCATTGAGCTTGAATCAACTACGACCTAGCACCAGCCTTCTAGACTTATAGTCGTTTGGCGTCTCGACTTAGCGATCTTGATCCTAGCACTCGGCACTTGATTAACTTGCTACTGGTCTCTTCAACACGCACTCGGTTTGATTCTCGCAATATTACTTCGAGGACGAGCCGTTATCCCTCTCCCGAGGTCCACTGCCGCACCGTTTGTCCTCTTTGCGCAGTCCGCCAATTTGCAGTTCGTCCTTGTTGCCCTTGCCGTATGAGGGTCTAATGTCCAGTGTCCAAGGTCCGTCGTTTACAGTTTGACCCTGCTGACCTTGACTCCTCCGGCATTCTTGACACCTTTGCTGTTGCTATACAGCTTTTCTGCATCGGAATTTCTGACTATTATATTTTTGGGGATGTGATTGTGTGCCGATAGGAGGATAGGCTTGAACGTATGTACAAATATATATTTATATACTTTGTACTTTAATCTACTGTTTAATAATGATAATGTTAAGGAAAGATATCCCGTTAATAACTGATCGTTAATAAGCAAATGGTATGCGCTGGATGCATGTTTAGAGCTAATTTGCCTTGTAACACTGAATTAAGGTAAATTAAAATCTTTAAGAGCTACCGGCTGACCCATATAGGAAAAATTATTAGAAACTAGCTTGATAGCGGAAAAGTGATTAAAATAAGTCCGTAAGTTCAGACGATGGCGGAATAGGAGAATGTTCTTTTAAAAAATCTACCAGGAAACGATAACTTTATGCAAATAAGGTTCAATATAAATAATAAATATTTGTTTCTTCAGTGAACCCACAGGAAGGGGTTTTGGAAGTGCAGACTGAGTTTCTACAGAACCAACTTCACCAGATATTCCGGACACAATATCCTTTTAAGTCAGTAATGTTTAGCTACTTTATTTTTGTGGGTTCGTGTTTCGAGCCCCCTTGAGGGGGCTGCTGCGATCGACTGCTTATCTGCGGGAGCGTTCTGCTGCTCGCTTGCTGATCGCGGCGCGCCGCGGCGGGGCGTTCTCCTAAGGCGGCCTTACACCAGCGGCCTTATTAAACTGCGATTCCTGCGCAGTGAGCAGCTCATCTGCTCATCGAAAACTATCTCTAGTCTCATCTAAAAAGCTTATAAGCCCTAAAAGACCGCCTTTAGTTTAGCAAATATAGACTTTATATTTATTTTTGGGCTTAATATTGTAGTGGTATAGGTAGAAAGTATTAATTTTTATACACATGTGTTTGTTACATGTTACACAAGAAATGACAAGCCGAAGTTTATATACCCTTGCAGCTATTGCAAAAAATTAATATTTAAATTAGATTACATTTTTAGAATTTTTAGTATATATTTCAAAACATTGAAGCTTTGATGATTTTTAGCTGATCGATCATATGGCAGCTACGGATTTTGTTTTCCGACTTGAATAAAATTAAAAGCGCAATTCTGAAATAATACATTAGGGACAAAGGTTCAAACGCCCTGGCCAACAAAATTGTTGCGCAGGTCTGGACTGAAATTTTTATGTTCCTCCGCTCACTTAAGGAAATATTCACGAAACCAAACTACAGACCAAATATGAAGAACATTTCCGATTAAAAATAATAAAATAAAATTAAAAGCGCAATTCTGAAATATTATACTTTTACTATATACAAAAACAAATAAAATATTTGAAAATAAAAATAAAATATTTTTTCTTTTATTTTTTAATTTTCCGATTGTTTCCATGAGGGCTTTATAACATAGTAACAGTATTTTAACTAAATTGTAACTGCAAATCTGAATCATTAAGCCATTAATAGATCTCGAGGACTAACAAAAAAAAATTAAAAACAGCATAATTATACAATAATTTTTAGAGCGAGCTTTTTTCCCTTTTTCACAGGGACCGAAAAGAATAGTTATGACTTTAACAAAATAGAAGCCCAAAGAAGCAAGTGCAAATTTAAAGTGCAGCTGAAGAGCGTGGACTAGAGCTCCTATGAACAAAACAAGTGCTTAATTAGTTTATAATAATGTCACGCTGAAAAAAACAAAAATTCGATGAGTGACGAGCCAAATAAAAGGGCGTCGAAGCTTCGTGATCCGAAGAGATGCGTACTTCTCGTAAATACCTCTTAGCAAATTTAACAATGGAGACAGAAACGGCTCTTATCGCAGAACCGACTACGATGTCCAAAGAGACATCGAATTACCCGGGAGATCTAACGACAACCGATTTGCGCACGCGCAAAGTTGCTGTTAAGGGCAATCTTAGTGCTGTTAATGGCGCGAGCGTGCTGTTAAAGAGCCGAACCAGGCCCAGCCACCCGAGCGGAGCCCACCTTTCGGACCCACCGGTTCCTACCCAGCGGACAACAAGGACAAACGAGGGGGCCACAAGGCATCACATCACGTCGACCGCGGAACAGAACCCAGCCCCATTTCCATCGGAGCACCGACGACCCGAATACGCCACAATCTTTCCCGGGAAGCCCGCAGGGAATCGGGAAGTACCAGCTACCCGCCCAACCGGATACAGAGGACGCTCAGGGGCGCATTGCCCTCACGGACACCTGGCCACAGTCGCGGAATTCCCGCCGGGATCGCTAGTGTCTGAAGAACCTCTCGACGCAGTAATCCTCCGGTTCCTTCAAGAAGAGCTTAGGCACTTCGACCATGTGCAAGGAATAACGGATATAACCGAGCACACCATCACCCTTCGGGAAGATAAACCGCTGATACAGCGGTATTATCCCAAGAACCCGGCTATGCAGCGTATCATCAAGGAGGTGGTGGATGTACTGCGGCAGGACGGACGAATCGAACCCTCTCGAAGTCCGCACAGCGCACCGCTGGTGCTGGTCCGAAAGAAGACAGGGGACATGCGGATGTGCGTTGACTATCGTCAATTTAACGCTCACTCCATACCCGACGCGTACCCGCTTTCGCGCATCAACCATATCCTGGAACGTCTACGAAACGCCCGGTTCATCTCGGGCGTTGGCAGATTCCCATGGCGGAAGCCAGTCGAGAATGCACCGCATTCACTGTCCCCGGACGTGGACTCTTCCACTGGAAAGTCATGCCGTTTGGACTTCACTCCGCCCCAGCGACTTTCCAACGAGCCCTGGACAGCGTCATCGGCTCCGATATGGACATCAGCGTCATCAGGACAACGTGGGAGGACCATGCGCGCAATCTGAGGGAAGTCTTCCGGCGCCTTCGAGAAGCGAATCAACGCTTAATTCGGGGTAAGTGCAAGTTCTTCTTCTTCACCTGATCAGCGAGGATTGCATCAGGACAGACCCCGAAAAAATAGTGGCAATCCATTGGCTAACATCCCCCGACTAACATCCCCCGACTATCCCTAACATCCACCTCCGTTCAGCCCATGGCGAGGCATGGGAACTCCCGAAGGACCCGATGGTCGCACTCCTCCGGGCAACACCGACTCCGTGTCGACGTTCCGGAAGCGTTCGAGCCTCTAACCGAAGACGACGAGGAAGAGGAGCCAACCACCCCCACTTCTGGGTCGCGCCTGGCCCGGCTACAGGTGGACAACGGAGACGGGCCCGGGACATCGACCACCCACGTTCTGGTGGGCGCATGGCTGCAGGGTCAGGACTATCACTCTTTCGCCCCTGGTCACTTACAGCAATGTCTCTGGGAGGCCCATCGGAACGGACCTCCAGCTATTTCTAACCGGCGGGAAGCAACATGAAGTACTCTAGGCTCACCAGGAGGACCCAGCGGAGGACCCAGTCCGGGGTGATTCACCCTGGATCGAGGCCCCAGCGGACTGGAGGGTGGACACCCCGGATCGCCGTCTGCCCCCCACTCTCGTCACATCCATCCAGGCTCAGGATCGCCGGCGCGTACGATATCTTCGCCACATAGACGGCGTTAAATTTCGCGTCAACGTGACTGATCGGAGAGAAGTCACCGTGGCCCTCCGCCCACTTCTTTAACCACGCCGAAGTAAAGGGAAGTTTGAGGACGCTTAAGGCGCCTCACATCTCCCCCACTTGAAACCCAGCATCTAAGCCATTGAAGGCATTATTATGTTCCAGCCATTGAATGTCTCACTATATGTTAAGTTTTCAAATAAAGATATAAGGTTAAAACCTAAGTTATCCTAGTTTCAAATATAAGCGCGCGAGGTTGCCAGTGTTGATCAGCAAGATCGGTCTGCTGGCCAGTCGGGTCGAATCCCGATGGTATCGATAAGTTATCGCAATCACCAGTGAACGAGCGAGCGTGCTGTTAAGCGCAAAGCGTGCAGTTAAGGGCAAGCTTAGTGCTGTTAATGGCGCGAGCGTGCTGTAAAGCGCAAAAGCGTGTCGACGTGGAACAGCGATCGGCTGAGATCGCTCTCAATCTTTTGCGGCAGTCGAGCTGAACGGACCAACAGAAAAACAGCGGAAGGAACCAGCGGGCGGCGACATCAGACCAAGCTCCGAAGTATGATAAGAAGCAGAGATTAGAGACAGACAATACTGAGTGCGAAGGTTAGGGAGAAAAAAAGAATGAATAAAAGGAAGATTTGTGAAATTAAACCCCCAAGTGCTGGTGATAAAATTTTCGGGTTGGCCAGGTTGCCGTATTGCGTTTCCGAGGTTTATTTTCTCTACGCAAAGCGGACACCAAAGCTACCCACGTGCTACTCCAGGTCGGACAAGTTCTCGTGTTGCGTTTCCGAGGTTTGTTTTCTCTACGCAATACGAACGCTTACCAGAACAGAGAAAAGCGCGGGAAACTATCGCCGGCCTCTTCTACTCACGTCCAGGTTAGGGACAGGCTAATAAAATTTAGTGAATTTCACGGAGGGGCTTTTCGGGTCAGTGAGGCTTCTGAGTTGCGTTTCCGAGGTATGTTTTTCTACGCAACGCGGACGCCAAAGCTGCCCGCGTGCCCAATCACGTCGGAGAAGCTCCCGTATTGCGTTTCCGAGGTTTACTCTGCGCAATACGAACGCTTGCCGGACGGGAAAATTTCCCTCGATTTCCCCGCGCGAGCTAACTATATGTAGGTTCTTTGACAAATGTTCCTGGATAGACCCGACCAAATAAATGTTTGGACTTGCTGGTTTCAAGTTTAGAATCAGAATGAATTCTTTATTTTATAATTCTTTGCTCGAAGCCTAGTGTTTACATTCAATATGCTGACTTAGCGGAAGGGAATCGTAATTGGACCGGGAGCATGTATGGGGCTTGGATTCAGCAGTGGTTGCGATGATTGTTTGGTTGGTAACTTAGTTGCCAATGAAGTGTTTGGTTTCTAGCTGCTCGTCAACCGTAGGGGTTTAGGTGGGGAACCGCCGAGGGAATGTGCTGAGGCGGTAACTCCTCCGCCCTCAAACTGAACCACCGACCACAGTGGGGCGATGGTTGGTGTGAAAGTGACAGGTGGAGCAATGGTTGGTGCCAAACTAGCGGGTGCGGAGACTGGTGTGAAGGTATAATTACTATAATTACATAACGCGTTATACGTTGGCTGATGTCGTGCGTATGCGTTTAAAATATTTCCAGCTGTTAAATAATTCCCATTAGCGTGAATTAGCAAAGCACATGCTGTGAGATTGAGTGAGGTAGTTAACATTATGCTGTTCACATTATGGAAAGTTCAAGTGTTGCCGAGATTAACGAGTAGCGAGATTAACGTTTCGTTACGTTTCGCAACCTGAAAATCCAGGTAGGCGTGTATAACTGCTGTGATATGGTTTTGGACGACTTTAATAGGATTAAAGTTAAACACAAAATCAATCAGGCTAAATCCTGGTGTTTCGTTCTGTTGAGAGTTCAATAGTGGAAACGAGTCAGAACAGTTCCCCAGAATATAAGCCCTGAACCTCTGTAACGTTTCTATGAGATCGTAGCTGTGTTACCTACATTAAGCAGTGCTTGCTAAAGTAGTAGACGGGTTTTCAGTTCGTTTTATTCTGAGATTGAAATGAAACTCATGCTAGTTTCATTGCATAAGCGTCTGTGTGTACTTCTTGAAGTGCCGCAAAATAATAAAGGACTAAAACTGGAACGCAGAATATTTTATTGATTAGCTTATTAAAAGCCTCTTACTGATCATTTCCCCAATTAAAACTGCAGATTTTCGTTGCCAATAAAATTACTATTATTACGTAACGCGTTATACATTGGCTGATGTCGTGCGTATGCGTTTAAAATATTTCCAGCTGTAAAATAATTCCCATTAGCGTGAATTAGCAAAGCACATGCTGAGAGGTTGAGTGAGGTAGTTAACATTATGCTGTTCACATTATGCAAAGTTCAAGTGTTGCCGGGATTAACGAGTAGCGAGATTAACGTTTCGTTACGTTTCGCAAACACATCTCGCTGGATTATGTGTTGGCCTGCAAACTCTTGCTTACATGCGCACCGTTTTGTAGTTGTATTCGTTGTATTTCATCACTCGTTATATCACCAGTGTTGTCCGGTTGATTATCGGCTGCTGCTGACGACTTTTCGATTGGTGGAAAAATTACTGAGAGGTGAAAAGATCGCTCCTGAAGCTCCCGGAGTGATTTCTCGAGCTCCACAAATTTCTTTTGCAACGACTGATTTTTAGCACTTACGTATTAACTGAAGCTATTTTGGGGTTCAATCTTTTCAGCATGTCCTCGCGATTTCCCGATTTCGAGAGTGCTTTTTTAGTTTAATAATTTTTCCCCGGCATTGTTAATTACATTCTGAGAATTTCACACACATTCCAATAAGAGGAGTACATGTGAATAGAAGTTGGTTTGTCAGAAATACGGCAAGTAGGTAGCACGGCTTACGGTGAATAAAGAAACACGAAATCGTAGGATTAATTTTATGTTTAATTATAATAAACTCAACTGTCTGTACTACAAAATGTTTTTGGCAACAAAATATCGTTGCGATCATCGTTTTCGTGGATATAACGTTGCCCGTGTTTATGTCGTTACCACTCAATAGCTTTCTCGTTAGTTAGTTATTCGTCGCCAGGTTCTAGAGTTGCCACGGCGTTGAAATTTAATATTTCTGCCTCAGAACTAGTTCGTGACAAAAGCATCGTTCTACGGTTGGCTAGAGAGGCTAAAATACAAAGTTTTTTTTTACTAATTCGATGCGGTCAATATGTATTCCATATTGCGAGCTCCAACAGTACTCTAGAATCGGATCTCAAATTTCTTTCACCAACTTTTAATAAAACAAAGTACCCCTAGCTTTATTAACCATGGACGAAATATGATCGGAAAACTTTAGTATTGGGTCTAGAAGCACGCCAAGATAGTTTTCAAGAGCAATTCTATTCAAATAATTAAAGTCACGTATTTTGGACTGACACGATTAAAAGTCATCACCTTTTTAGGGTACGCAAGAATGACTTATAACTAAGGGAAGGTTATTAATAAATAAAATGAAAAGTAGCGGACTGAGATGGCTTCCATGTGAGACCCCGGAGATAACACGGAAAAAATTATAAGTTGAATTTTTGATGATATCAACTGGAAACCTTAAGAGGTCAAGTTTCCGAGTCAAAAGTAAGTGATTTACAGAGTCATATGCTTTACTAAAGTCTGTATAAATGACGTATGTTTGAAGATAACTTTGGAAGCCCTTTATCTTAATTGAGGTGAACTCGAAAATGCAAGTGGTGGTTGATCTCCGTTTCATGAAGTCCTCGTCGTTGACTGCTTTCTTGTGTCTGAATCGTGACGGCTCCACCGAGACTCGGGATGTTCTGCGAACCTTAATGTCGGGACTTGCAAGGTGTATCGCCTATCAGGTAGAACTAGGTTCTGCCGCATCGCCCAGCCACCTTTATCGCAGACTCCACGCTAGGACTCATTGAGCTTGAATCAACTACGACCTAGCACCAGCCTTCTAGACTTATAGTCGTTTGGCGTCTCGACTTAGCGATCTTGATCCTAGCACTCGGCACTTGATTAACTTGCTACTGGTCTCTTCAACACGCACTCGGTTTGATTCTCGCAATATTACTTCGAGGACGAGCCGTTATCCCTCTCCCGAGGTCCACTGCCGCACCGTTTGTCCTCTTTGCGCAGTCCGCCAATTTGCAGTTCGTCCTTGTTGCCCTTGCCGTATGAGGGTCTAATGTCCAGTGTCCGTCGTTTACAGTTTGACCCTGCTGACCTTGACTCCTCCGGCATTCTTGACTCCTTTGCTGTTGCTATACTGCTTTTATGCATCGGAATTTCTGACTATTATATTTTTGGGGATGTGATTGTGTGCCGATAGGAGGATAGGCTTGAACGTATGTACAAATATATATTTATATACTTTGTACTTTAATCTACTGTTTAATAATGATAATGTTAAGGAAAGATATCCCGTTAATAACTGATCGTTAATTAGCAAATGGTACGCGCTGGATGCATGTTTAGAGCTAATTTGCTTGGTAACACTGAATTAAGGTAAATTAAAATCTTTTAGAGCTACCGGCTGACCCATATAGGAAAAATTATTAGAAACTAGCTTGATAGCGGAAAGGTGATTAAAATAGTCCGTAAGTTCAGACGATGGCGGAATAGGAGATGTTCTTTTAAAAAATCTACCAGGAAACGATAACTTTATGCAAAAAGGTTCAATATAAATAAATTCCTTAAGAAACATTTGTTTCTTCAGTGAACCCACAGGAAGGGGTTTTGGAAGTGCAGACTGAGTTTCTACAGAACCAACTTCACCAGATATTCCGGACACAATATCCTTTTAAGTCAGTAATGTTTAGCTACTTTATTTTGTGGGTTCGTGTTTCGAGCCCCCTTGAGGGGGCTGCTGCGATCGACTGCTTATCTGCGGGAGCGTTCTGCTGCTCGCTTGCTGATCGCGGCGCGCCGCGGCGGGGCGTTCTCCTAAGGCGGCCTTACACCAGCGGCCTTATTAAACTGCGATTCCTGCGCAGTGAGCAGCTCATCTGCTCATCGAAAACTATCTCTAGTCTCATCTAAAAAGCTTATAAGCCCTAAAAGACCGCCTTTAGTTTAACAAATATAGACTTTATATTTATTTTTGGGCTTAATATTGTAGTGGTATAGGTAGAAAGTATTAATTTTTATACACATGTGTTTGTTACATGTTACACAAGAAATGACAAGCCGAAGTTTATATACCCTTGCAGCTATTGCAAAAAATTAATATTTAAATTAGATTACATTTTTAGAATTTTTAGTATATATTTCAAAACATTGAAGCTTTGATGATTTTTAGCTGATCGATCATATGGCAGCTACGGATTTTGTTTTCCGACTTGAATAAAATTAAAAGCGCAATTCTGAAATAATACATTAGGGACAAAGGTTCAAACGCCCTGGCCAACAAAATTGTTGCGCAGGTCTGGACTGAAATTTTTATGTTCCTCCGCTCACTTAAGGAAATATTCACGAAAACCAAACTACAGACCAAATATGAAGAACATTTCCGATTAAATAAAATAAAATAAAATTAAAAGCGCAATTCTGAAATATTATACTTTTACTACTTCGTGCACAGGAAGACCATTTTTGGGAATGTTTAATGTAGATAGGTTTGAAACTGAACGACAAGTTTTGCGTAGAAACGGACGGACGAATGGATAGACGGACGGACAGTCGGTCGGACGGACAGATATAATGGCTAGATCGAGAACAATATATTTATTTTTTTAGCTCTGGTCTCTTTCACTGCGTTGCAAACTTCTCACTGAAATTATAATTATTTTACATTAAATTATAACATAACAAAGAAACATAAATAAAAGTTTAATGATCGACATTCGGAAAGGCTTTGCTAAACTATTGTTTAATGTGATGGTAAGGATTGTACGTTTAGTTTATTTCGTGTTCAGACCCCTTCTTTTTGGGTGATTGTCGAGCAAATTTGATTCTATTAGATGTTCTGTTTTATTTAAATTTGTATTGAGATATGGATAGAGCCCTTTAGAGCGAGCTCTTTTCCCTTTTTCCCAGGGACCGAAAAGAATAGTTATGACTTTAACAAAATATAAGCCCAAAGAAGCAAGTGCAAATTTAAAGTGCAGCTGAAGAGCGTGGACGCGAGCTCCTATGAACAAAACAAGTGCTTAATTAGTTTATAATAATGTCACGCTGAAAAAAACAAAAATTCGATGAGTGACGAGCCAAATAAAAGGGCGTCGAAGCTTCGTGATCCGAAGAGATGCGTACTTCTCGTAAATACCTCTTAGCAAATTTAACAATGGAGACAGAAACGGCTCTTATCGCAGAACCGACTACGATGTCCAAAGAGACATCGAATTACCCGGGAGATCTAACGACAACCGATTTGCGCACGCGCAAAGTTGCTGTTAAGGGCAATCTTAGTGCTGTTAATGGCGCGAGCGTGCTGTTAAAGAGCCGAACCAGGCCCAGCCACCCGAGCGGAGCCCACCTTTCGGACCCACCGGTTCCTACCCAGCGGACAACAAGGACAAACGAGGGGGCCACAAGGCATCACATCACGTCGACCGCGGAACAGAACCCAGCCCCATTTCCATCGGAGCACCGACGACCCGAATACGCCACAATCTTTCCCGGGAAGCCCGCAGGGAATCGGGAAGTACCAGCTACCCGCCCAACCGGATACAGAGGACGCTCAGGGGCGCATTGCCCTCACGGACACCTGGCCACAGTCGCGGAATTCCCGCCGGGATCGCTAGTGTCTGAAGAACCTCTCGACGCAGTAATCCTCCGGTTCCTTCAAGAAGAGCTTAGGCACTTCGACCATGTGCAAGGAACAACGGATATAACCGAGCACACCATCACCCTTCGGGAAGATAAACCGCTGATACAGCGGTATTATCCCAAGAACCCGGCTATGCAGCGTATCATCAAGGAGGTGGTGGATGTACTGCGGCAGGACGGACGAATCGAACCCTCTCGAAGTCCGCACAGCGCACCGCTGGTGCTGGTCCGAAAGAAGACAGGGGACATGCGGATGTGCGTTGACTATCGTCAACTCAACGCACACTCCATACCCGACGCGTACCCGCTTTCGCGCATCAACCATATCCTGGAACGTCTACGAAACGCCCGGTTCATCTCGGGCGTTGGCAGATTCCCATGGCGTAAGCCAGTCGAGAATGCACCGAATTTACTGTCCCCGGACGTGGACTCTTCCACTGGAAAGTCATGCCGTTTGGACTTCACTCCGCCCCAGCGACTTTCCAACGAGCCCTGGACAGCGTCATCGGCTCCGATATGGAGCCCCACGCCTTCGCTTATTTAGACGACATCAGCGTCATCAGGACAACGTGGGAGGACCATGCGCGCAATCTGAAGAAGATTAGTGTATTTGGGTCACCTGATCAGCGAGGATTGCATCAGGACAGACCCCGAAAAAATAGTGGCAATCCATGGGCTAACATCCCCCGACTAACATCCCCCGACTATCCCTAACATCCACCTCCGTTCAGCCCATGGCGAGGCATGGGAACTCCCGAAGGACCCGCTGGTCGCACTCCTCCGGGCAACACCGACTCCGTGTCGACGTTCCGGAAGCGTTCGAGCCTCTAACCGAAGACGACGAGAAAGAGGAGCCAACCACCCCCACTTCTGGGTCGCGCCTGGCCCGGCTACAGGTGGACAACGGAGACGGGCCCGGGACATCGACCACCCACGTTCTGGTGGGCGCATGGCTGCAGGGTCAGGACTATCACTCTTTCGCCCCTGGTCACTTACAGCAATGTCTCTGGGAGGCCCATCGGAACGGACCTCCAGCTATTTCTAACCGGCGGGAAGCAACATGAAGTACTCTAGGCTCACCAGGAGGACCCAGCGGAGGACCCAGTCCGGGGTGATTCACCCTGGATCGAGGCCCCAGCGGACTGGAGGGTGGACACCCCGGATCGCCGTCTGCCCCCCACTCTCGTCACATCCATCCAGGCTCAGGATCGCCGGCGCGTACGATATCTTCGCCACATAGACGGCGTTAAATTTCGCGTCAACGTGACCGATCGGAGAGAAGTCACCGTGGCCCTCCGCCCACTTCTTTAACCACGCCGAAGTAAAGGGAAGTTTGAGGACGCTTAAGGCGCCTCACATCTCCCCCACTTGAAACCCAGCATCTAAGCCATTGAAGGCATTATTATGTTCCGGCCATTGAAGGTCTCACTATATGTTAAGTTTTCAAATAAAGATTTAAGGTTAAAACCTAAGTTATCCTAGTTTCAAATATAAGCGCGCTAGGTTGCCAGTGTTGATCAGCAAGATCGGTCAGATGGCCAGTCGGGTCGAATCCCGATGGTATCGATAAGTTATCGCAATCACCAGTGAACGAGCGAGCGTGCTGTTAAGCGCAAAGCGTGCAGTTAAGGGCAAGCTTAGTGCTGTTAATGGCGCGAGCGTGCTGTAAAGCGGAAAAGCGTGTCGACGTGGAACAGCGATCGGCTGAGATCGCTCTCAATCTTTTGCGGCAGTCGAGCTGAACGGACCAACAGAAAAACAGCGGAAGGAACCAGCGGGCGGCGACATCAGACCAAGCTCCGAAGTATGATAAGAAGCAGAGATTAGAGACAGACAATACTGAGTGCGAAGGTTAGGGAAAATAAAAGAATGAATAAAAGGAAGATAAATTTGTGAAATTAAACCCCCAAGTGCTGATGATAAAATTTTCGGGTTGGCCAGGTTGCCGTATTGCGTTTCCGAGGTTTATTTTCTCTACGCAAAGCGGACACCAAAGCTACCCACGTGCTACTCCAGGTCGGACAAGTTCTCGTGTTGCGTTTCCGAGGTTTGTTTTCTCTACGCAATACGAACGTTTACCAGACCAGAGAATAGCGCGGGAAACTATCGCCGGCCTCTTCTACTCACGGCCAGGTTAGGGACAGGCTAATAAAATTTAGGGAATTTCACGGAGGGGCTTTTCAGGTCAGTGAGGCTTCTGAGTTGCGTTTCCGAGGTATGTTTTTTCTACGCAACGCGGACGCCAAAGCTGCCCGCGTGCCCAATCACGTCGGAGAAGCTCCCGTATTGCGTTTCCGAGGTTTACTCTGCGCAATACGAACGCTTGCCGGACGGGAAAATTTCCCTCGATTTCCCCGCGCGAGCTAACTATATGTAGGTTCTTTGACAAATGTTCCTGGATAGACCCGACCAAATAAATGTTTGGACTTGCTGGTTTCAAGTTTAGAATCAGAATGAATTCTTTATTTTATAATTCTTTGCTCGAAGCCTAGTGTTTACATTCAATATGCTGACTTAGCGGAAGAGAATCATAATTGGACCGGGAGCATGTATGGGGCTTGGATTCAGCAGTGGTTGCGATCATTGTTTGGTTGGTAACTTAGTTTCCAATGAAGTGTTTGGTTTCTAGCTGCTCGTCAACCGTAGGGGTTTAGGTGGGGAACCGCCGAGGGAATGTGCTGAGGCGGTAACTCCTCCCCCCTCAGACTGAACCACCGACCACAGTGGGGCGATGGTTGGTGTGAAAGTGACAGGTGGAGCAATGGTTGGTGCCAAACTAGCGGGTGGGGAGACTGGTGTGAAGGTGGTCGTTTGCTTAGAAAAACAAGCTACAGCCAATACTATATCATTATCACAGGCAACATGGTATATGTCGTTGTCGTGTGTCTTGTTGCTCCCTATTCTATTGATCCATAGTTATAATAGTACATAATAGTACATTTCTTCTTTATTATTTACTACATAATCTGGTGCGATTATGAATTCTGTTTTGTTCATTGGTAAGGGTATCATTCTCTGTAAGTAGTACTCTTCTTTTTTAAAAATTGGTAACCTTATCGAGAAAATTATATCCGTGTTATTCATAATTGCCCTTAGCTTCAAAAACTCATACATATACATACAACCTGTATTCCTTGCTCCTCCAACTCTTTTATGCATCTAGCTGTTTCCTGTTTATCGTAAATAAATTTAGAGAATAGTCCTTTCTTTGCTAATAATAAACTTTCGGCTAACTCATTCAAGTTTAGCCCTAGCATATCTATTGTTATCGCAGTTCTATTGATATATTCTATCCTATAAATCCTCTTGTCTTCC
This sequence comes from Drosophila gunungcola, assembly GCF_025200985.1. Classification (NCBI taxonomy): domain Eukaryota; kingdom Metazoa; phylum Arthropoda; class Insecta; order Diptera; family Drosophilidae; genus Drosophila; species Drosophila gunungcola. The sequence continues at coordinate 80,563 of NW_026453211.1, forward strand.
TGTAAAAACGTCTTGCTGATTCCATTCTTGTAATTATTAATAAATGTCGTTACACGACCTTGCTCCTCGTTTATATATTTCGTCAAGTTTTTAAACATTATCTTGATTTTAGCTCCTGTCCTCTCTTGTGAACTCAATTTCTCCTTTAATCTCCTCTCCTCTTCCTGCATTTTCCTTATCTCCTCTTCTAACCTTTCTGCATTTTACTACAGATCCTAATCCCCTTGCTTTCCTCTTCCTGGGGCATATTGCTTCTAACCTGATTTTGATCATCTGTAATATGTTTTGCGAAACCTTAACAAGTTCCCTTGTTTCCGAGCCTTCAAATATCTCTGTGAGTGTTCGTTCCAACCTTTCTGTTGCCTCTTGATATTCTTGTAATATTACTATGTGTACCAATGTTTTATGAGTTTGTATTATCTTAGCAGCGCCTAGATTTATCTGCGCTAGTGGTTCTTCCCCTAGCAATGGCCGGATCTCGAGTTTCCTTTCTGCGGCCTTGATCCTTGACCACCTGTAATTATTGTTCGTTTGGTTTGATTAATCTTCTGATTTTTTCTTTATGGATTTTTTGTGGTTTAGTAGAGGTAAGTGTGAGACCGTTGTCTTCCATCACTTTGTGTTTTGAAAAACGAGGAGTTAATTTATCCCTCCTGTTTTCCTACCTAAATATTATGACTACTGGTTGTACTGTGTCCGGGTTTTGTCTGTCGATATTCGCCGCCTCTATTCTTTTGTTCTTTTCTTGCTGAACCTCTTCCTTAATTCTTGGATAAAGCTCCGCTTGACAGGCATTAATCTTCTGTTACACGTTATTTAGTAAGCTATGCGTTCTCCCTATGAACAACTACTGCGGTGTTAGTTTCGTCGCTGAATGAATGGCGTTATTATAAGTTAAAATGCCTCATCTAGGGCTTCTTCATGCCTGATTTCAAGTTTCTTTTTCCGTTTTGTCTCATTTAGTAGTCTATATATTTCTGTGATCGTCGAGTGAAATCTTTCGACTATAGAATTACTCGACGAATGCTGAAAGGATGTAGTTTGTAGCTCTAATTCGTACTGTCTACAAAAGTCCTTGAACAAGTTGGAAGAGAATTCCACTCCTTGGTCACAGACTATCTTTTTAGGCACCAAGATTAAAGCCATGAAACTCTTTACTGCCTTGGGATTGTCAACCCCCAAGCGTATCTCGAGGACTTGTCAATTATGTTTAGTTCACTTTTCTTGTTTACGAAAAACAAGTCAATGTGCACTATTTCCATAGGCCTCTTATTTGATCTTTGATCTTATTTGGTTTCCTATCGTACTTTTGTATTTGGCAACTGTCACAATTATTAATTGTTTGGGTAATTGTATGTTTCATATGTACGGAAAACACCTTCTATTCCCCTATGATTTGAGCTTTCGTGATAGTCTTTGATGACCTGTTCCTGTTCACTCCTTTCCGTTATATCCGGTAACAAGACTGTACATCTTATTGCCCTATATATTTGCAATATGCCTCTTGTATTGTTGTCACCAAGTTGTTTGGACTCAGGAGTGCCACCGTTCTTTTAGGTTTTAGGATCTCCTTTAACCTGCGACCAACTGTTTCCTCATCAAAATTGTTATCCGTCCAAATTATTTTGAATTTATTTTTGAACGGAATTTGTCTCTGTATCCCCGCTACTCTACCTTCCTGTATGACCACCTGGATTGTTATATTCGTTTAGTGGTCTCTCCGATATTGGGAATCCTAACTGGGGATCTTCTCCAGCAGAGTGAATTGTTTGTCTATGGTTGCCATCTCTGAGTCGTCTTCCAACACATTGAGCTGCGGTTGAATTCTGCTCAGAGCGTCAGCCACTACATTTAGAGACCCCTTCTTGTATACAATCTCGTAATCGAATTCCAACATTTGGAGTCTCCATCTTACAAGTTTGGAATCAGGTTCCTTGACGCTCATTAGCCATGTTAATGGCCTATGGTCAGTGATTATCTTGAACTTTGTGTCGAATACGTCATGCCTAAAATGCTTAATCGCCCAAATAATGGCGAGCATTTCCTTTTTTTATTGTGGCATAGTTCACTTCTGATCCCGACAGAGTTCTGCTAGCGTATGCTATTGGTCTGTCCGTTCCCATATTTCCTTGAGATATGACGGCGCCAATAGCATAGTTACTTGCATCTGTGGTAAGTATGAAAGGCCTATCGAAGTCAGGAAACTGCACGATGGGATCATTGCTCAGTAAGGTCTTGCATACCTCAAAAGCATCTTTGTATTCTTGGTCTATCTGCACAGCCTTTTTTTCTTTTAACTGTTTTGACAATGGCTTTGTTATAGCCGCGAAATCCCTTATGAACTTTCTATAGTATCCCAACAGGAACGATTTTATCTGCTTCCTAGTCTTGGGAATCTCGAATCTTTTTATCGCTTCGATCTTTCCTGGTTTTGGTCTGATCTCTTGCCGGGTTACTACATGTCCTAAGTATTCCACCTTTTTCCTTAAAACCTCTGTCTTCTCTAGTTGCAACTTGAAGTTTGCCTCCGCAAGTTTCTTTAAGACTTTATCCAAATCCGTTAAGTGTTCTTGCAGGCATGTCGAGTACACCATAATACCATCCATATATATGAGACAGCACTTTCCCAGCAACTCTCCGAAAATATTGTTCATTTATCTTTGAAAGGTTGCTGGGGCGTTATTTAGCCCGAACGGCATTCGGACATACTCAAAGTGTCCCCCTCCCGCCAAGAAGGCCGTTTTCGGGATGTCTTCTTCCTCGATCTGGTGATATCCACTTGCCAGATCTAAGGCTGAGAGGTATTTAGCCCTACCCAAGCTATCCAATACGTCATTAGTTAATGGCATAGGATATCTGTCTTTAATTACCTTCTCGTTAAGTTTCCTATAGTCCACCACCATTCTCCATTTCCTCTCTCCAGAGGCATCCTTCTTTTTGAGCACTAGCCAAACCGGCGCACTCCAGGGAGAATGGCTATGTCTAATAATCTAAGCTGTTAGATCAGCTTTTCTAGCTGTCTTCTCACCTCCTGTCTTTCTTTGAATGCATACCTGTACGGCCTGGCGTACACCGGTATGTCATCATTCGTTCTAATTTGGTGCTTGACCGCATTTGTGAATGACAAATGGTCAACTTTTTTATGGAATACTTTCGAAAATTTCTTACAAATTCGTTGAAGCTCTTTAAGCTTCTCGCTATTTAAATGTTCAGTTCTGATTAAATGGTATCTTCTTATTTCCATTATCTGTCTCCTCTATATTATTGAGCTCAAAATGTTTGTCAGCTTCGAATTCAACAACTTCCAACGGTTCCTCCAAAAATAATTCCTTATCTTCTTCTGCATAGTTTGTTATTTCGACCAGGCTCTTTCCAGCCAATGCCCTATATATTCCTTCTGAAATGATCAAATCCTCTTTTACTATTGTTTCGTTTAGTAAGAAATCCCCATCGGGTACTCGTACCGGCATAGGAATGACTGCTTTTGTCCCTGCTTCTATTGAGTGGACCTCGCTGGGTCTATACTTAGTGGAATGTATCTGCAATTCTGTGTCCGCCGAGCGGAACCAGCCCCTCTCAATATCAATAACGGCTTTCATTTGTTGCAGCAAGTCTATACCAATTAATCCCTCGAAAAACTGATGAAATCTGAAGAGCAATAATCTCATTTTTCCTACTCCTCCGAATTCTTTGAACATTGTCTTAATGGCTATTAGGTCATGGAGCTCCTTCACATACTGTGGTTGAGCTAATTCGGGAGGAATGAAAGAGTAAGTGGATCCTGTATCAATTAGTAATTTTATTGTTTTGTGTGGGGTAATTCTGATCATTACATATGGTAGGGTGGAGTGGACCCTCCTTTTTCCTAAATATCCTGTTGGTTGTTCGAGGCTGATTGCAAAAAATTTGCCTCCTTCTCTTGCTTATTATGCAATTGACCACTCATCGACTGTCTATTTCCGTCTCACTCTGGTCAAATTATTCGACTGCCTCGAATTATTTGAGTTATATGATTGTCCCGAATAGTTTGAATTCTTAGACATCCTTGATTGTCCACTACCTCCATCTCCCGCTGCCTAAATCGCTAACTGGCCTTCTCTTGGCTTGCTGTTGTTATAGCTGTTGCCATAACACTGCCTGTCACGATTACTTTGGCCATAGTTCCACTACGTGTTTCTGTTGTAGTGATTACGGTACGGTCTAACATAATTAGAGGCTTCTGTCTGATTAAGGTTATCTGTCCTGAATGGAGTACCCATCATTGGATATGGGAACCCAAATCCTGGCCATTCATTCATGGTGGGCATTGAGAACGGCATCGGAAACTGGGGTTGGGTATTTGCAGACCACCGATACTGCGGCCAAGAGCCCATCTGTGCCTCTGGCACTGGGTTATCTTGTTTTCCTAGCTTCTGTTTCGGAGCCTCCTTAACCTCTTTGGCCTGCTAACCTGTCATTTCTTGACCTATCTCTTCTACCCCTGTTTCCTCTAGGGTACCTAAATTTTTCTCACTGCAGGCTATTTCATAAGCCTTTGCTATTTTCGGTACCCTCATGTTTCGGATAGTAACTCCTAAAGGCCCCTTTAAAGCCGAAACAAAGGCGTTTAGGGCCATATCCTCGTACCATTTGATTTTTTCGCTTCTCAATCATATACCCTGTTCGCTGGACTTTGCCAGACTCACCAGGGCTTTCATCAGGGTCATGACTTTTGTATACAGTACAATTCTACCTTCTTTTCTTTAATTTGGGTAAACTCCATAATAAGGTCTTGCTCGGATCTCTTATCCTTAAAATGTGTAATTAATACTTTCTAAATTTGATCCCAGCTGAGCTCTGACTCATCTAAGTCGAGGAAATTATCCGCATCTTCTACAATCTTACTCCTCACTGCTCTAAGCGCTATTACCCCTACATTTGATCTTTCCTCTCTTTTGATCAGGCCTTGTACCTGCTCCACTGCTCCTATAAATCCTTCATATTTTGGAATAATTTCCACCAGGTACACTCGTAGTTGCCATTGGTGTTAACCTTCCTTTCTCTGTCATTTCAACTCTTGAAATAGTTGTTGTAGAACTCTCCTAGCTACTTCTAATTGTCTCAGTTGTCTACCTCTTTTCTGAGCTTGTTTCAAATTATTGCATTTAAGGGGTACGGTATGTTTGCCACTTCTAATTGTTTCAAATTCTTATTTAGGAATTACGTTATGAATGTATATTAGTGCTTAACTTAATTTTACTAAAGTATATGTATCCGTGTGAATGAATTGTTAAGTTGTGTTCTTCTGTAGTAAGTGTTTTTGGACTTCGAGTTTCCGTGTAGAAATGAAGTTCTGTGAATTAATTTGAATAAGTAATTTGTCTCATACTTGGATAAAATAGTAAAATGGATCGTAATAATTTTATTCTTTATTTATTTATTTATTATTATTTTTTTTATTTATTTCTATTCATCTTGTTTTGCCTTATTCTTATTTCTGGCTTGCCCTTCTTTAAATTCGTCACCCAGCACGCTGAAGGTAGTTGATCACTGTGCGATACAGCTTCACAACCATTTGCGGACAGTCATTGCTCTGCAGGTGTTATTTGCCATTTTTCAATTGTATACGACCCCCCACGCTAGGAATTGCCCTGTGCATTACAGTTCTCCGCCTAATACGTGTGCATGGACCTGAACAATTTTATGTATTTATTTATTTCCAACTTGTTGCAACTATCACATGCTAAGCTTCGCCCTGTGCATTACAGTCCGTCGTCGAATACATATAAATGGATCTCAACAATATTTCTTATTTATTCACAAATTGTCGCAACCGTCCCATGCTAAGCTTGGCCCTGTGCGTTACAGTTCTTCGCCTAATACATGTGAGCGGCTCATGACAATTTTTTCATATTATTTTTAGACTGTCTTGATCCCATCGAGCCAATTTATTCTCCCTTCCGCCATAACTTGGCCCACTATACTAGGTTGTCTTCGAGCGGCAACAGCAACCGTTCGCCGCCTCGACGGCAAACGTCCGCTTGGTCGACCCGCTCGGTGCAGCACCGAACGTTCGGCGCTCCCGACCATATACCGACGCCGCGCGACAGTCTCTTGTCGTACCGATCCATTGCCAACCGCAACCGTTTGCCGACTCGTCGACGCAACCTCGAACCGTCCGCCGTCATCCGACATCGGCCATTTATTTTAACCAAAATTAAAATCTTGCACCTGATTTCTATTACTTCTTTAATCTTTACTGCCCATCTTTGAATATTAGCACCGATATTCTCATCTTTACCCACTGTGCACAATTCTTGTTACATTTCTTTTTTCTCCTTCTTTAAACGTGGCTCGACCTCTTTATGATTTACTTTACTAATTTATTTATTCTCGCACTTTTAATTCTTTACTCAATTTATTATATATTATTGTGGGGTTTTTATTTATTATGTAGGTTATTATTTAAAAGTTTGATTATTAATATTAATTAATATAGTAAGAAATCTAAAAATTTATGTTTGATTTAACCGTCGTCTCGTCGTCACACGTCGTTCGCTTGAGCACGTCTTTACTCAACTCGATCTCGTCAGCATATCGTCCTCTCGATATGTTGCTCTGCTCGTCTCCTCGTCGTCACATCTCGTTGTAGTGATCGTCGTCTTCTTTTCCATCTGCTCGTCTTCCTGGAACGCTCGACTTCTTGGAACGCTCGACTTCTTGGAACGCTCGTCTTCTTGGAATTCGTCTTTTGACCATCTACTCGTCTTCTTAGTTTTAGCTGCTTCTCTCGTTGTCTAGGGCGTCATGTTATACGAATGCTGGGGTATTATGGGAGGGATTCGGGGAATAATGCAATCTCACTCCCACATTCGGCCATTCTGATTAAACATTCGCCTCGAATGTTTCGTCTTTGTCTTCGAAGGTGGGCCACGGCTTAAGGTACTCTGCACAGGTTGAAGAAATTTTTGGTTCATCTGAGTTGCCGACTTTTTGGAGATCATAGGCATTATTGTGCTTCACTTTGGTTATTTCGTAAGGACCCAAATACTTCGGTTTTAGTTTGAGATCGCCGCCAAACTGCGTTCGTTTTATGGCTACTAGTTCACCAATCTTATAAGTCTTTGCCGGTTTACGTCGTAAGTTGTATGTCTGCTTGTTTTCGGTTTGGATTTTCAAAATTTTACTTTTTGCCTTGAGTCGAAGGTCGTTGCGCGTGTTCTGAAACAAGGCTATGGACTCGTTGTTGATAATTTTTTGAAGCTTCTGGTCATCTTTGTTTCTCATTTTGACTCCGATTAAAACCTCAAAAGGAGTGGCGTCGATGCTTCTCGAAAAAGTGGAGTTAATGGCTTGTTGAACTCGATCGACGTGTCTGTACCACTTTGTGGGATCATCTACACTCAGTTTGGATAGAACTGAAATAATGATGGCATTCAGTCTTTCCACTTGTCCGTTAACACGTGGTAGGCCTGTCGTTGATTTCACCACCTTTATGCCTTCGTCTTCGCAATACTGAAGATAGTCTTGCGCGGTAAAAGCTGAGCCTCGGTCCGATATAATGCAAGCTGGGTTACCAAATATATAACTTTGGCCTCGTAGTTTGGCTATGACTTCGCTGGCAGTGGTTGACTTGGTAGGGTAAAGCCAACAGAATTTCGTAAAGGAGTCGATTACGGCGAGTATGTGCTTGTAATTTTTGCTTGTGGAGTCTAGTGGACCTAAGAAATCAATGTGATAGGTATGCAGCGGGAAATCCTCTTTGTGCAATGGATGTAACCAGCCATCCTGTTTGCCACGCTTGCGGTTGGTCAAAATGCACGGACTGCAGAAGTCGATGTACTTCTGTATTTTTTCGTCAATGTTTTCGATGAAATACTCGTTGCAAATCAGCGCCTTCGTTTTTTTAATAGCAAAGTGTCCTCGGTCATGTGCTCTACCAATGATCTGCTTCTGCATGTCCTTGGGAACTGCAATTAGTTCTAAGTCCTTGAAAAGTTTGTACAGGACACGCTTGCGGTTGGTCAAAATGCACGTACTGCAGAAGTCAATGTACTTCTGTATTTTTTCGTCAATGTTTCCGATGAAATACTCGTTGCAAATCAGCGCCTTCGTTTTTTTAATAGCAAAGTGTCCTCGGTCATGTGCTCTACCAATGATCTGCTTCTGCATGTCCTTCGGGAAGTACATAGTTCTAAGTCCTTGAAAAGTTTGTACAGGACACCGGCCTTCAGAAAATAGTCTTCATATGGTGAGTTGGCGTCTTCTAGAATTTTAATAATCGCTTTCGAGGTGTTCATCTTTTTCTTGCGCTTGCTTGAAACCAAGGGCAATGGAGTCGTCAACGATCGTCATTATTGGGTACCTAGAAAGGGCATCAACGTGCTTCATACGTGAACCTGAACGGTGTTCACTTTTGTAGTCGTACTCTTGAAGCAAAAGTACCCAACGTGCAACCCTAGTGAACAGGCTTTGCTTGTCTAGCGTCTTTCGCGAATGCATTACAATCTGTGATTATCTTAAATGGAATGCCAAGGAGATACACTCTGAACTTTGTTATGGCCTCGATAATCGCTAATACCTCTAATTCGTAGCTTGAATATTTTCGCTGAGCATCCGTTGTTTTCCTACTCATGAAGTAGACAGGGTGAAATTGTCCGTCATCTGGTGATTTTTGCAAAAGCACGGCGCCAAAACCATCGATTGATGCATCAGTATGTACCTCGGTGTCATACTTCGGGTTGTAAATTGCCAAAACAGGAAGTCAAGTACTTTTTTAAGGATTCAATCGCGTTCTCTTCTTCTGGACCAATTACGAAATTTGCTTTATTTTTAGTCAGATCAGTCAGGGGTTTCGAAATAAGGGCAGTAGTTGTAGATAAACTTTCTAAAGTATCCGGTAAGACCCAGAAAACTCTCTAGCTGCTTGAGATTCTGTGGAGTCTTGAATTTCGAAACGGCATCGATCTTCTGAGGCGTCGGGGAAATTGTTTTATTCCCGATGATGTGACCTAAAAACTGAATACGGGTCTGCAGGAAATGACATTTCTTTAGGTTGAGTTCTAGCCCATAGTTGCTGTAAGTTCCAATAACTTCTTTGAGGTTCGATACAGCCTCCTTTTCGTCCTTTGCTGGTTTAATGATATCGGCAACGTAAGGGAGAGCGATTCCTCTGCGAGTCAGCGTTCGGAAAATCGCATTAATGTGTTAGAGCGATCTAATGAAATACGTCTACATTTGTTGAGTTATCATTTCCAACTGTTTTTATTTCAATACGTTTCTTAGCAAGTAACATTGGTGTGTTTCGTATTCTATTCTTATCTATGGCCTACGCAGAGACCCGCTTCTCTTTTGCCCTGAGCGGGAGAGCTATATTTTGACCCCCGCCCAAGTCCTTTGTGTAGTGTGGGAAACATTTCAAGTAATAATATTTAGAGGCTCAAGTGGCCTGCACGTACAGATTACAATTGCAAACAAATGCTCCCTTGGATTTTAAGTAACAGATCGTAATTTATGGCTCTGGCTCCATTGACAAGTGACATGCACAGAACTCATTAAATCTTATATTTGAAGTCATTATCTTATTTCTAATAACCCACGGAGTGACTTGTTTATCCCTAAACTATGAAAACATTCTAAAGTGCGATAAGGGAGATCACAACTACCCTGATAGCACTTGTAGCTAAAACATTCTGTGACTGCTCACAGGAGGTCAAGTGGCCGCTCCGTTCAGCTTATATGTTCATACTTATTTTTAGACGTGTTCATGTTTGAACATTCTGCCAAGGGCCAGGAAGAACTATGGCTAGCATGCGCCTTGATACATTAATTCTTCTTATTATATATAGGATTAAAACTGCCATAATTATTAGTCCTATGTTTAAGGCAGCGCGGCCTGAAATATGATGAAAATTTAGTCCTTTTATTTCGTTATGATTTTCTTTTATTTCTTTTAATTCGTCCTTTAATTTGTTTATTTCCTCATTATAATTGATGGCCGGTAAAATTAACGGATTCCAAACAATACTTGGAATCTTACTTATGTTATTTACATAAGAAATTGCTATAGGCTCATAATTTTCTGACTTAATACTATGATGAGCTATTAATATTTTGTCATCAGTTCTTATAGTGCAGCCAGATACTATAGTTAAAATCCTTGCTCCGGCAGATCAATTAACTCTTGTGGCAAATTATTACATTGTATCCTAGCCTTTGTTGGTTCTGAAACCTTGAATATCCAACTACCTTTCTTTTGTAACTTAACCCAGTAAGAACTTTCCTGAGTCTTTTTTTTATAAACACATTTAGAATGACTATTTGGTTTAAAGGGAGTTATCTCGCATGTATTGTCACTTACGCTACTCCAAGGCCAGTTACCTTCACATATAACATTATTAGTTTGCCATTATTGACACTTATTTAAAGTAGCTTCTGTCATTAAGTGATAGGAATCAATTTCAAAATTGTAAACTAAATATTTTGAATTTAAATCTGCAATAATTAGATCATTCTCGGTTTTTACTGGCATTGGAATTACCTTAAACAAATGGGAAGGGTGTCGACCAAATAAAGGGACTTTTACATTTAAAATTAATTTATTATCTACAAAAATTCCCTTAGCTGTTAATAAAGTGTAAATTTCCTTTATTTCCGTTCCAGTTCTTTTACCTGGTAGTACTAATGTTTCTAGTAATGCATCTTTATCCGAGCTATTTCGGATTTCAGTTGCATAGGCTTCAATATATTTGGATTTAATCTTACATGGCTAATATCTATAAGTAGGTTAATTACTCCTGCTTGAATCTTTTCGCATTCCTCAATTAAAGAACCTAACTGCTTAGTTACCATAAAGAAATTAATTGAATCCTTATAAACATAATAACTTTCTTTCAAAACCTGTGTTATATTTTTATTCTCGTATTCATGCTTCTAAAATTTGAGTTGACTTCATCCGTTGTTCTTTTAAGGATATTTAATGTCGACTCCACAACAGAAGTTTGCTTTTTACTAAATCGGACGTATTTTCTTGATTCTCTAAGAGGTTTTTCATGTTGCTCTCTAGGTTTTCCCTATCTTCAGCGTCCATTACACCAAACAGTATGTGATAGAGAGAGCCCACAAATTCAAATGGAGCTCGCTTTAATCTCTTCCTATCTTGGGTCATAAAAAGTTGATTATTTTTTTCCAAATCTGTAATTTGTCGTTGAGTGTTATCAAGGACAGTATAATATTGATCTTCAAATCCATAAAGTTTACCACACACCACTCTCATTTTTTCATTCAAAATCTTTCCCCTTTTTATCATATCAAAATACGGATCCATGTTATAATACACAATTAGATCCCAAGATGATGCTATGACTTCGGCGTTCCCCATCGGATCTAAATAAATTGACGTAGTGTTTTTGAATTTTTCAATTGACCACTTTTGTTGCCCTTGTGCAGGTAAAGTTGCATTAGACACTTGGCAAACTAACAATAGGAATAACATTATTGCCATTACTCCAAGTTTATGGATTCTAGGGCTATTTCGAGTCCCCCTTGTCTATTTCAAAAGACTAGGTGATTCATTTTCTTCGGCCTGAATTCCAGTTAAAGGGCAAACTTTTGTAATCGGACTTAAAATTGAACCGTCTTGAAGTTTTACTTTCACTATTCTGACTCGCTCGTCTTTTCCTTTATGTACCTCTTCTACTCTACCCAAGGGCCATCTAGCGGGGTGACAATTTTCATCTTTTAATAATACAATTTGACCTTTGTTAATATTTTGCAATCCTATTTGCCATTTATTTCTCTGTTGAAGAGTGTTTTAATAGTCGTTCTTCCATTTATTCCAAAATTCCCGTTTCATTTTTTGAATCAACTCTTATCTATCCAAATTTCCAAGTTTTTCTTTGGAAATAGGTCCTATAGTGGGCCTTCCTATCAGAAAATGACCTGGTGTTAAAACTTCTAAATCGTCAATGTCAGTATTGGCTGTATACAGGGGTCTAGAATTTAATACAGCTTCAATTTGGCATAAGAGAGTGGCCATCTCTTCATAAGTTAGATTATTATCCCCTATTATTCTTTCACTCCGGCCTCCCATATACCTCCAAAATAAGGTCCTGACGGGGGTATAAAATGCCATTCAATTTGTTCGTTCTCTTACACGGGAATAATTTTAGTATTTTCATTAAGTACTTTCTGTAAATCTTCATTCAATTTCCTAGAGGCACCTACAAATTTTGTTCCATTATCAGAAAATATTTTTGCACATTTTCCTCTTCTGGAAAAGAATCTCCTCAGCGCAGCTAAAAAGGCATCTGAAGTCAAATCACTAACAACTTATAAATGGATAGCCTTCGTTGCCATGCAAACAAACACAGCAATATAAGCTTTATAGGATTTTTGGCCTCGATTCTTTGAGCATATTATCTGATATGGGCCAGCATAGTCTACCCCAGTATTTAAAAACGGGTGGGCCATAGTAACTCTGTGCTTTGGTAAATTTCCCATAATTTGTTCTGCCGTAATTTGTCTATATCTTGCACATTTGACACACTGCCCTAAGTATTGCTGTTCCTTAATCCGAATATCCAAAATTTTCTTTGAATATTATTTTGCATCAAATTAATTCCGCCGTGTAATGTTTCTCTATGTGAATCTTTGATAATTAATGAAGTTAAATGACACTTATCTAGAATTATCGGATGTTTTGTATGAAATTCGGCGCTGGAGTTCTGTAATCTACCTCCTACTCTTAATAGTCCGTCTTTATCCAAAAATGGATTCAATCCTAATATTTTGCTTTTAATTTCAATATCTTTTCTAAGTTTTAAGCAAATTATCTCCGAACTAAACTGAATTTCTTGTTGCGTTTTTATTATAAATACCCTTGCTAACTTTTTTTCATTTACTGTGAGATATGCTGGAAATGATTTATTTTTTAATTTCATATCAATAAATCTTAGAATATATGCAATAACCCTTTCCAGTTTACGCATACAGGAGACCCTTTCTATTAGTGATAGTATACAGTGTCTTGGTTTCTCTATTAAGGTAGTACTGACAAGTATTATTGTATCTGCTTCATCTTCTATTGGCCAGTATTTTTCCGACTTGGCTAACCATTGAGGTCCGTTCCACCAAATTTTACATTCTAATAATTTTTCCGGTGTTACACCCCTTGATGCTACGTCTGCTGGGTTTTCTTCTGATCGAACATGTCTCCACTCGATCTCCTTAATTTTCCTTATTTCGTCAGTTCGTCGTCGAATAAATTTGTCTTCATTATTCCCATTTTTAATCCATGCAAAAGTGATTGTTGAATCACTCCAACCATATGCCTTCGTTTGACTTCCAATTGCTGTCCTAACTCTATCTATTAATTAAGGAGATGTGCAGCACAAAGTTCTAGTTTAGGAATGGTTTTTCGATTTTTCTTCGGATTAACTTTGCTATTGCTAGCTATAATCATCGAAGAGGTTCCCACCTTAGCATATACTACAGCTGCGTATGCTTTATCGGACGCATCAGAAAATCCATGAATTTGAACTGGCATTTTATCTTGGGATTTCACCCACCTTGGAATTCTTATACTTTCAAGAAATGTTAAATTTTCTTTAAAGCTTTTCCATTTATCTGACAAGTTCTGATCCCATTTTTGCTCTGTTAAACAAAGTTGTTGCATAAATAATTTTCCAATTATTGTCACTGGAGATAACCAGCCTAAGGGGTCATAAATTTTTGCAAGTGTTGATAACACTACTCGCTTATTAATTTTAGTACAGGGCTCACTGTTAAAATTGAATTTAAATTCATCTTTAATAGGTTCCCATTGAAGACCCAGTGTTTTTATGGATTCATTTTCTTGAATCTCTAATATTTTATTTTCTTCTTTGCTTTCCAGAGCCTCAAATATTTCTGAGACATTAGAAATCCATTTTCTTAGATTAAAGCCTACTTTTTCTAATTCAATGGTTATATTTTCCACGTGGTGTTTGGCTTCCTCTATGGAATTAGCACCTGTCATAAGGTCATCCATATAAAAATCATTCTTAATTATATCTTTTATTGACATATTTTCGAATTTATTTGAAATTTCAGCAAGCACTCTTGTAGCTAAATATGGTGCTGATGCTGTACCGTAAGTAACCGTTGTTAGTTTGTAATTTTTTAGTTTTTTATTTGGAGAGTCTCTCCAAATAATGTGCAAATAATCTTGATCTTCTTCATCCATATTTATATGCCGGTACGTTTTTTCAATGTCCGCCAAAAATACAAATTGCCATTTACGCCATTTGACGATGATATCGAAGATATCTTTTTGGACTCTTGGTCCAACCCACATAATGTCATTTAGACTTTTGTTGTTTGTAGTTTTCGCTGAGGCATCGAAAACTACCCTTAATTTTGTTGTAAGGCTAGACTCCCTTACAACACCTTGAAGGGGTAAATAACATTTTCCTTCTTTATTGGTCTCTATCATGTGTCCCAAGTCAATATATTCATGCATGAATTTTATATAATTTTCTTTAAGTTTAATATTTTTATTTAGTTTTCTTTCTAAATTATAAAATCGCGCTATTGCTTGCGCTTTGGAGTTTCCTAATTCTTTTTAATTTTTAAATGGAATTTTGACCACATATCTCCTATGTTTATCTATTTTAGTGGTCTCTAAGAAATGTCTTTCACAAATTTCTTCCTCAATGTCATTATAATCATTTTCCATTTCCCAAAACCTCTCTAAATCTCCTACTTCTATAGTAGTAGCCACAATTAATTCTGTACCTTTAGATTTTGTACAACCGGATATAATCCATCCGAATTCAGTATTCTGCCCTAGAAGTCCGTCTATTTAAACTACTCCATCTTTTACAATATATGGATATAAATCCACTCCTATAATAATATCTACCCTACTTGGTTTATTAAAGTGAGGGTCCGCCAGCGTATATTTTGTCCACTTTGACTTGTCAACATCTAAAGTTTTGATCGGTAAAGCCTTCATTAGTTTCGGAAGAATGATAGCTTCAATATTCAGGGGGTTTTTTGTATCGTCGCGCATTTTTATAGTTAAATAAACTTTGTGCTTTGAAGTACAAGTGTCTGAACAGGACACTCCACTAACCTCGGTGATAGTTTGTTTACGAGATAAATTTAATTTTTGCTTCTTCTGAAATAATGGTGCATTGCGATCCACTATCAATCAATGCCCTTAGGTTTTCGTAGCCACCTTTATTTGATTTTACTTTAATCAATGCCGTAGTTAGAAATGCTTGTTCCTTAGTAACACAGGTGTTTACTTTTTCTCTTTTTTCAGTTGAAACATGGAGCATGGTGTGATGTGGTTTTTTGCAAATTGAACATAAATATTCCGAGTTACACTTCTTGAAAACAGAATGCTTAAAACATCTGTTGCACAAGCGCTGTTTTCTAATAAACTCCCCTCTTTCTATCGGACTCATTCCCCTAAACTTATAACAATTTGTTACAAAGTGTCAAACCATTTTACAAAGTTGACAACTTTCCTTAACAGTGGTATTTACCACTTTTTTAAAAACTTTCTTTTCATCATTTAGTGCTGAGCTAAGAGAACTCACACGTTGCTCTAAAAATTCCACTACATCGCCTAGTAATTGAATTTCTTTGGTTTTTTTATATGCGTTTCGTATAATTGAAGCGCCTCTCTGTTGAATTTTCGGATAATAATGTGTGCGAAAATCACATAAACATCCCCATTTAAATTCGCTTTTGTTCTGATTAAATAAATTGATTCATTTATTGAATCAATAAACCATTTAATCTGTTTTGCTGAATCGTTGTCTAGAATGGGCAGCTCGATCAAACGATTCAGCTGATCTGAGAATATTTTTTTCTTATTTTCATACCGCTTCGTTAATAGTTCCCAAGCGGCAGTATAATTTTCAGCAGAATCTGTTAGCAAGTGAGCAACCATACTCCTTTAAGAGCGGTTTTCAAATAATTAAATTAAATTTTAGAGATGAGCTCAGATCATCTCTATTATGAATTATTTCTTTAAATAATTCAGAAAATAGGTCCCACTCTTTTCCTTCTCCAGAAAAGGTGGGAACTTGTATTTTTGGTAATAGGGGAAGGTCATCAACTCTATCCCTTACCAACACCCCATTATTAATTACTATTGTCACATCGGAAAATTTTATCCTTTCGTCTAGGATTTCTAACACGTTTTTAACGTCAAATTCTAGTTCTTCGACTGTTTCGTCGAAAGATAAGTTGTTTTCATATCTTTTTAAGAACTCCTTTATTTTATTGTTTGTTCTATTTCATAAAAATTCTATTTTATTAGCTCTTAGTAGGCAGTCTTCACGGCTAGCCCTATTGAGCTCCTTAGTGGATTCCTTTAAATACTTTTTTAGTTGTTCGACATTTTGGTCGAACACCTCTGCCAATTTGTTTAGGTCACTCCCTGCTGCATTTACTGTTTTGGTTTCAGAACCAACTTTTAAATTTGAAAATTTACTTTTTAGGGTTTCAATATCTTTACAAATCTCTTCAAACCATTTTTTGTTGAAATAGTCATGATCGACTACTCCACATTTTAATAAAGATCCATGATTCGCAACAAATCTAGCTTTGAGGCTATCTAATTTTGAAATACTTTCGCTTGTTAATTGACCTGCTTCAATTACTTTAATTTCTTTAGTTAAGCTTGCCTGTGCTTCAAGCAGCTTTATAATGGTTTTTTCGGAATTTTGTGCCCGTTTGGCTTATTAACTTTTAGTTTTTTAACAAGATTTAAACTTGTGAATTTTTATATATTTTTTTTATTTATTTTTATTTTTATTTTTGCAACCTTTAGTTAATCGTGCGCTCGCAACAAATCAGACTCGAAGGTGCTGGCTTAAAAAAGTCTGAGTCTCTGACCACTGGTGGGGGAAAACTACAGAGTGCCTCGAAGGACCAAAATGTTAGAGCGATCTAATGAAAGACGTCTACATTTGTTGAGTTATCATTTCACACTGTTTTTATTTCAATACGTTTCTTAGAAAGTAACATTGGTGTGTTTCGTATTCTATTCTTATCTATGGCCTACGCAGAGACCGCATCTGTTTTGCCCTGAGCGGGAGAGCTATATTTTGACCCCCTCCCAAGTCCTTTGTGTAGTGTGGGAAACATTTCAAGTGATAATACTTAGAGGCTCAAGTGGCCTGCAGTACAGATTACAAGTGCAAACAAATGCTCCCTTGGATTTTAAGTAACAGATAACATTGACAAGTGACATGCACAGAACTCATAAAATCTTATATTTGAAGTCATTATCTTATTTCTAATAACCCACGGAGTGACTTGTTTGTCCCTAAACTGTGAAAACATTCTAAAGTGCGATAAGGGAGATCACAACTACCCTGATAGCACTTGTAGCTAAAACATTCTGTGACTGCTCACAGGAGGTCAAGTGGCTGCTCCGTTCAGCTTATATGTTCATACTTATATTTAGACGAGTTCATGTTTGAACAAATGTGTCTCTGAAACACTCCAGGTGAGTTTGACAAACCAAAAGGCACCTTAAGGAACTGTTACTGCCCGGTTTGGGTCACGAATGAGGTGTACTTCTTGCTGGAATCGGCTACTGGCACATGAAAAAAGCCATTCCTCAAGTCAATCGTGCTGAACATCATAGCTTCTTGTAATCGATCAAGCTGGTTGCAATCAGGGGCAACGGAAAATGGTCTTTTATTATTACCTTGTTGATACGCCTGAAATCCACACAAAGTCGTTGGGAACCGTCGTTTTTCTTATCAAGCACTACCGGGCTTGTATATTCAGAGTCGGACTCTTTGATTACGCCGTTTGAGAGCCACTGCTCGATCTGATCGTCAATTACTTTCGTTTCAGCGAATGCAAATCTACGCGGACGCGAAAAAATTGGGGTTTCGTCGTTTAAAATGATTTTCATTTCAATGTTTGTTGACTTCGATGGTTTAAGAATGTACTTCGTTATAGTTCACGCACCTCTTTCTTTGCATACTCACTGGCTGATTGATTAATATCGAGTTCTTCGTTGTCAAGTTAAATTGGATTCCAATTCATCTTCGTCAAGATTGTTCAACTTTCGCACACGCAAACCACTTGGACTGAACGAAACTTCTGCTTGCAAGCACAGTTCTTCCCCTATTATCAAACGAGTGTCCATACAATCACACGGAACTATGAAGAAGTTCAAGTCATAAACATTGTTGTCAATCGATACTGCTTGCTTACACTGTCCAATCGGCTTGATCTTATTGGCATTGCGATCTTTTTCAAATCCAATTAGATATACACTGCACTCTTTTAATCCTGGCAAAGCTAACTGCTTGTATAAGTCTTCGCGCAAAATGTTGAACTTGATGCCCGTATCAAACAGCGCCACGCAATTCTGATTTTGGATTGAAACTGCTTTACTCGTCATGTCACTATGCTCACTTAAAACTCGCGCGTTGGGCGTGCTTTCATCGACTGCCTTTTCACTTTGTGGACAATTCTTGGAAATGTGTCCAAATTTGTTGCACTTGAAACATTTTCTTCCTTTTTCTTTGTTGCTGCAGCCACCAGAAATATGTCCCTTTTCACCACAGTTGTAGCAAACGACTTCTTTTTTGCCACCTTTTGAAGCATTTTTTGCTGCAAAAGCGTTTTTGTCTTTCACACTTCCTTCCAGAACTTTCGATTTTGCACTTATTGTTTGGTAGTCCTTCAATGTGTACTTGAATTCGTTCATGTTTTTAGCACCATACAGAATTGATTTATTTAAAGAAAGTTCGTCGATACCGTCGATCACATATTGAATAAGAGCTTCTTTCTCAACATTTCCTCGGGATGCAATATCTTTCATGCGATAGAAGTATTCTTGCACATTTTCGTTTGCACGTCGTTTGCTCTCTCCGAGTTGCGTATGTATTTGTTTGCTGCTTACTCTCGACTTAAACTCATTTAGCAAAGACTCCTTTAATGCATTCCACGAATTTAACCCCTTTTCGCTCAATATAAACATCTTAGCGACACCTTTAAGTGACTTTTTGGCGAAGATAAGCCTTTGTAGCGCATTCTAACTCATAAGTAAGGCTTGATCTTCAAAATCGCTTATCCATACCTCAACTGGAATTTCATCACTCCCATCAAAATGTTTAATTGACTTTTCTATGTCTCGAAAACTTAGTGCAATACGCGGCATATCAACTTCCTTGATACGTTGCGAATTCGACTTTCTCTTCCTTTCGCCTGTAGAAGGTATTTCTACTCCTGTTGAAATTACACTTCTAATTTCATCATCATTTTGGCTGTCTTCGTCAATTTCCTTCTCTTCGTCGGTTTCCTCGCTCTCTGAATCGTCCACTTCGTTGAAAAAGAGAAGTTTGCCAAACTGCAGATTGCGAAAAATGTGCAGCTGCAAATTTTCTACGTCGTAGTTAATTCCCAAAACTGCGCATATTGATATCAAATCTTTGTCTTTCAATTTCCCGTGTATGTATACACATTTGGATTTATAAACTGCGTCATTTTCGTCATACTGAAAGCCAGCAAATTCACGTAAACGTTTGCGATTGTTTCTGTCCCCTTCTCCTTCCAATATGAATTTGTGAAGTGCACAAATGCTTTCTTTCGATGCACTTTTCAACGTGTTGGAAATCAGATCGTTTAGGCAAGCCATAGTTTAGAAAAAAAAATGTTATTTTCACAGTCGTCTTTAGTCACTTATCACCTCACCTTCAGCTTTCCTCGGATACTTCCCGGTGAGCTCCCAAAGGTTAGGTTTTTATTTATTATGTAGGTTATTATTTAAAAGTTTGATTATTAATATTAATTAATATAGTAAGAAATCTAAAAATTTATGTTTGATTTAACCGTCGTCTCGTCGTCACACGTCGTTCGCTTGAGCACGTCTTTACTCAACTCGATCTCATCAGCAACCGTCGCTCGTCCTCTCGATATGTTGCTCTGCTCGTCTCCTCGTCGTCACATCTCGTTGAAGTGATCGTCGTCTTCTTTTCCATTTGCTCGTCTTCCTGGAACGCTCGACTTCTTGGAACGCTCGTCTTCTTGGAATTCGTCTTTTGACCATCTACTCGTCTTCTTAGTTTTAGCTGCTTCTCTCGTTGTCTATGGCGTCATGTTATACGAATGCTGGGGAATTATGGGAGGGATTCGGGGAATAATGCAAACTCACTCCCACATTATTATTATTTTATATTTTCTTTTATATATCATTTTGTTTCATATTTATTTGTAATTTATTATTTCACTCCATTTCACACTTCACTCTACTCACTCTTACGATATAAGGATAATTATAGTGTTGCAAATTCCTGTCATCCTCCGCCGTCACAGATCCTTCCTTGAGCTTCTTGGGTAGAATCTGTCCTTAGTCGAACAGAACAACCGACAGCGCCAGTTAAGTATACGTAGGTTCTTTGACAAATGTTCCTGGATAGACCCGACCAAATAAATGTTTGGACTTGCTGGTTTCAAGTTTAAAATCAGAATGAATTCTTTATTTACAATTCTTTGCTCGAAACCTAGTGTTTACATGCAATATGCTGACCTAGCGGAAGGGAATCGTAAATTGACCTTGCATATATGGGGCTTGGATTCAGCAGTGGTTGCGATGTTTGTTTGGTTGGCAACTTAGTTGCCAATGAAGTGTTTGGTTTCTAGCTGCTCGTCAACCGTAGGGGTTTAGGTGGGGAACCGCCGAGGGAATGTGCTGAGGCGGTAACTCGCGCGCCCACCCTGCTCACACCAGGAGCACCCCGGAGGCCAGCTCCGCCGCCCGGCTTGCGCCTCCCAGCTGCGCCATCTACAGCACTCACCGCGACGAGGACACAATCGCCACGCTCACCGTGGACACCGGATCACCCGCCGCCCGGAGACTAGCTCCTGCGCCACCACCGGTTGAACCAACCCGACCGAAGAAAACGAACCTGGAACGGAAAGCGTCGGAGGACGCCGGTCAGATCGAGGAGGAGAGCTTCTCCGAATCCCACGTCGCATCCGCGACCCGAGCTATGGGGGTCAGGTGGATTTCCTACCGGCGAAAGGACGAACTCCAAGCTCTACTCAAGGAGTTCGGTTTGAACACCCATGGCCAGGTGGACGAACTGCGACCTCGGCTCGCATCGTTCATCGGAGGGTACAACCACAGCCCGGCGCTCCGGGAACGCTTCGCCGCATTGGAGGCTATTTACCTGGAGGCTCCTAGACCAAAGGTAGTGACCAACAGGTCAACCTCACCGATGCCCGGCGCAGGGGGCACCCTTCTCTTCGTGCCGTCCCCAGAACATCGTCACACGAGCCCAGGACGCGGAGTCCAAGGCTAAAAACCCGCGGCCAAATCGCCACCCCAGCATATTTCAGCAGCCGCGTTCGCCGAAAAGCTTCAAGGATGGTGCTTTTCGATGGACAAGATGACCCCCTGCACTTCATGGAACGATTCGAGGAAGGCGCTATAGCATATAGCCATCGCTGGCTTGCTATCGGGCCGCGCCAAAGGCTGGTACCGAGCCTACCAGATGAACGCCGTGACCTGGGAAACTTTCAAGCGGGAGTTCTAGAAGTTTTTCCTCCCTCCACGGAGGAGGTTGCGATCAGGTTTCAGTATTCTATGAGGTAGAACTACGCCTGATGATGCAGCGGGCGAACTACTCTTTCGAACAGGAGCTCGAAAGGATCTGAGAACCTGCTGCCGGAGTATAAACTCTTTATAAGGCGCCATGAATTCTCCTCCTTGGAAGGGTTGACGCAACTAGCCACCGCTTTCGAAGTTGCTCGGGACCGAGACCGAGAGCTACACTACGAGGAGCAGCCCTCCACCCGGCCCTCGCCGACGAGAGCCCATACGACCAGCGACGACGCCTTTCGGCTCACCGAGTTCAGCGATATCAAACCGGATGATCTCCCAGGTGGCGGAAACACCCGTCGACGTGGCCCGAGCCTGTAGTCGCTGCGCGGAGGTGAGACACTTCGTCCGGGAATGCCAGAACCCAGCGGTCCTATACTGCTGTGACTGCGGGAAACGTGGTGCCCGCACCATTGACTGCTGCCGCTAGTCGGGAAACAGCCGGGGTCCTCGCACAAACGAGGGTTCGAAGTGATCACAAATCACCTGGATCTCAAATGGTTGAATTCCATTAACAATCCCACGGCACGGGTAGCCCGGTGGACATTGGAACTCCAACAGTACCAGTTCGACGTACTTCACCGGAAGGGTAAATACAACGTGGTCGCCGACGCCCTTTCCCGGCAACCACTCCAGTTACTCGCGGAACTTAAGTGACGCCCACAGGCGTCAGGGTAGGTAACCCCTGGAAGCTGTGCGTACCCCGAGAACAGCGTCAACGCGTTTAAGGAGAATGCCACGATCATCCCTCCGCCGGGCACCTGGGCATCCAGAAGACGCTCAGGAGGATCGCCCAGCATTACTTCAGGCCTGGACTTCATCGGGACGTGGTACTAGCTGTCTCTCCTGCCAACAGTACAAGGTAAGTCAGCATAAACCAGCCGGCAAGATGCTCACTCGCCAACCTACGGAGCCGTTCGCGCTCGTCGGAGGCGACTTCGTTGGACCCCTTCCCCGGACCCGGCGGGTCATCGATATATTCTCCAAGTGGGTAGAGCTCATCCCATTGAAGAAGGCCACTGCCGCCCAACTGGAGTTCGGATTCCGAAAAAGGATCCTGTCTCGCTTTGGAGCCCCCAGGAGGTTGACTTGCGACAACGGCACGCAATTCACCAGCCGAAACTTCCGGGCGTTCAGCCGGAACAACGGTATTCAACTGGAATACACCGCTCCGTACTCCCCCCAGCAAAATCCGACGGAGCGCGCCAACCGTACTATCAAGACAATGATAGCAAAATATATGAATCAGGATCATCGGACATGGGACCAGCTACTGCCCGAGATCTCCCTCGCCATCAACACCAGCATCTCAGATAGCACGGGGTTTAGTCCGGCTTACCTAGTACCAGGTCGGGAGCCTCGCCATTGGACCCAACGGAACGTGCCAAAAGACTTCAGGAAGCGTTCCGCACCGCCCTGGAAACCAACCAGATAGCTTCTCAGGAACAAAGTCGACACTATAACCTGAGGCGACGCGAGTGGCGACCCCAAATAGGTTCACAGGCGCTAGTCCGTCTTCACCATCTGTCCAAGGCCAGCGAGGGCTTTAACGCAAAACTTGCACCGAAATACGCGGGTCCGTTTAAGGTGCTGAAATTTCTATTATCGAATGTCGTGCGGCTACATCAGGAATATCATCCACGCGAAGAACAACACGACGACTCTACAGAAGGCCACAGAAGGAGCGAACCTCAACCCACACTTGATGACGTGCCCGATACAACTCCACAGGGTAGACGTAAGTGGCGAACCCGTCAACCAGTTACCTTTGAGCGGAAAAATTGTATCGAATAGGCTAGTTAAAGATAGTTTGATCTTCGCAGGCTAGGCAAGTTAGGTAACGTAGTACTAGGCTAACTATTTGGGCACCTTTCAGGGACAACCACATTCAACAGATGGACATGGAACCCGAAGATCCCTATCAAGTGGAGGAAGTGTACCGACCCGTTGACCACCGAGAAGGCTCCGTGATCGGCAGTAGTGGAGAGTCCCAAAGCCACGACTTGGTCTTGTTCACTCGCAGCCCGACTCCACCTCCGTTCAGCCAATGGCGAGGCTTGGGAACTTCCAAAGGACCCGCTGGTCGCACTCCTCCGGCAACACCGACTCCGTGTCGACGTTCCGGAAGCGTTCGAGCCTCTAACCGAAGACGACGAGGAGGAGAAGCCAACCACCCCCACGGTCGCGCCTGGCCCGGCTACAGGTGGACAACGGAGACGGGCCCGGGACATCGACCACCCACGTTCTGGTGGGCGTATGGCTGCAGGGTCAGGACTATCACTCTTTCGCCCCTGGTCACTTACAGCAATGTCTCTGGGAGGCCCAACGGAACGGACCTCCAGCTATTTCAAACCGGCGGGAAGCAACATGAAGTACTCCAGGCTCTCCAGGAGGACCAAGCGGAGGACCCAGTCCGGGGTGATTCACACTGGATCGAGGCCCCAGCGGGTGGACACCCCGGTTCGCCGTCTGCCCCACTCTCGTCACGTCCATCCAGGCTCAGGATCGCCGGCGCGTACGATATCTTCGCCACATAGACGGCGTTAAATTTCGCGTCAACGTAACCGTTTTGGAGAGAAGTCACAGTGTCACTCCGCCCACTTCTTTAACCACGCCGAAGTAAAGGGGAGTTTGAGGACGCTTAAGGCGCCCCCACTTGAAACCCAGCATCTAAGCCATTGAGGGCATTATTATGTTCCAGCCATTGAAGGTCTCACTATATGTTAAGTTTTCAAATATAGATTTAAGCTTAAAACCTAAGTTATCCTAGTTTCAAATATAAGCGCGCGAGGTTGCCAGTGTTGATCAGCAAGATCGGTCAGCTGGCCAGTCGGGTCGAATGCCGATAGTATCGATAAGTTATCGCAATCACCCGTGAACGAGCGAGCGTGCTGTTAAGGGCAAGCTTAGTGTTGTTAATGACGCGAGCGTGCTGTAAAGCGCAAAAGCGTGTCGACGTGGAACAGCGACCGGCTGAGATCGCTCTCAATCTTTTGCGGCAGCCGAGCTGAACGGACCAACAGGAAAACAGCGGAATAAACCAGCGGGCGGTGACATCAGATTAAGCTCCGAAGTAAGATAAGAAGCAGAGATCAGAGACAGACAATACTGAGTGCGAAGGTTAGGGTGAATAAAAAGTGAATAAAAGGAAGATAAATTTGTGAAATTAAACCCCCAAGTGCTGGTAATAAAATTTTCGGGTTGGCCAGGTTGCAGTATTGCGTTTCCGAGGTTTATTTTCTCTACGCAAAGCGGACACCAAAGCTACCCACGTGCTACTCCAGGTCGGATAAGTTCTCGTGTTGCGTTTCCGAGGTTTGTTTTCTCTACGCAATACAAACGCTTACCAGACCGGAAAAAATCGCGGGAAACTATCGCCAGCCTTTTCTACTCACGTCCAGGTTAGGGACAACCTAATAAAATTTAGTGAATTTCACGGAGGGGCTTTTCGGGTCAGTGAGGCTTCTGAGTTGCGTTTCCGAGGTATGTTTTTTCTACGCAACGCGGGCGCCAAAGCTGCCCGCGTGCCAATTCACGTTGGACAAGCTCTCGTATTGCGTTTCCGAGGTTTACTCTGCGCAATACGAACGCTTTCCGGACGGAAAAATTTCCGTCGACGGCGTAAAATTGGCTTCATGAATTTCATGACATTTATGCAGACAACAATGTTGTAGCTAATGAAGATTCAAAATCACCGGATCCAAATTCATACCAACCAACATAACAAATAATGTCCTCTCTCGGAATTTGCTTCTTGAATTGAAACGGAATGTCCCAGCACAAACTAGAGCTGTCGTAGCTTCTCCAACAGATGGAAATCGTCATTATATTAATCTCAGAAACGCCTCTAACAAGTAAAAATAAGTTGTCCCCTAATAATTATATATTTTATGGAACAAATCATCTAGACGGCAAAGCCCAGGTTGGTACTGGTATATTGGTAAAAAAAAACTCGTATACAACACAATCGTCTTCCAGCGCACGAAATAACCTACGTGCAGGCTGCAACAATAACCATAAATACAAACTGTGGAATGACCTCACTAGCCGAAATTCAATTTATTCACTTTTTTAATTCACTAGGAGACCGTTTCCTAGCAACAGGTAACTATTAAGCAAAGCACACTCACTGGGAATCTCGCCTTCTTAACACAAGAAGCAGACAACTATGTAGCGCGATTTCCAACAAAGCAACAAACTGGATTTTGTCTCTCCAGGTAGTTCTTCCTACTGGCCAACTGACCCGAACAAAAACCCAGATTTAAATGACTTTGCCATTACGAGAAGAATTTACGGTAAAGTCTATCTTATTTATCACCTGACCACTCGCCTGTACTTCTTCACCTCTTTAAGCGCCCTCAGCTATCCAAAAACCCATAGTTCTTAACAACGAATATAACGATTTGGCTTAAACACAAAGAGTACATCAGTTCATCAAATCAACCTAGATCCAATAATCAACAGCAAAGGATGTAATGCCACAACTAAAAACCTGGAAGCATTGCTTGTATCTGCTGTAAGTAACGCAACACCAAAAAGTTACAGTAACAGTAACAGAAATTACACCAACCGTTTAACTAAGTAATTAATCAGGGAAACGCGCCGTCTCCGTTGAGACTGGCAAGCCAGTAGGATACCATCTGCACACGAAAAACTACTAGCTGCCACACTCAAGATTTCTAGAATACTGAGGCAAGAAGAGAAGCAGGCCCAAGAAACTTATATTCAAAAATTATCACCTACAAACACTACGCTGGGAAACTCATCCTAATATAGGCCCGATAAGGCCGATTCCATTTGAGACACCGTTGCCAGACCAAGGAGTGCTCTTGGGCTAAAAGAAGCACATAGAAGCGAAGCGCGAACAAATATATATAAGCGTACCGTCCAATTGACTTCTAAGAACGCACAGAAAGTTCGGGTATACACAAGGATCTCGTCTTGTGCATCCCCTTATTCTACGTGGCGTATCAACGGATGACTCTAGCTACATGCCCGACGCAGAATCCGTTTGCCTCTTTGTCTGGGTCACGGTGCATCCTTGTGTCCTGCGTTCTATATAGACTCTGGTATATGCCCGACGCTATAGTCCGCTCTTTTGGTGCATGGGTATGTGTCCTGCGTTCTATAAAGACTCTAGCATATGCCCGACGCTATAGTCCGCACCGCTTGTTGTTGCATGCTCGTGTTGTCCTTGCTTTGCTGGGACTCCTTTGGGACTCCGAACCTAGCTATGATTATTTCTCGGAATGCCTTTTAAAGTGTTCTTGCCGCTGCTGATCGTAGTGGCACCAATTCTGACCACATTGGCAATGGTCCGACAGAGCTTCCATGCTGCCACGTCTTCGCTTCCTACTCTGTGCGGGATATGCCTATATCAGGCGTCTCCCTCCAAGAGGTAGTCCGAAAACTTCTATGGCTGTGTCTTGATTTTCTCACAGATATCTCTGACCCAGTTGCAAGCTCCGTGTGTGTCGTCCGGAGTTTCCTTGGCTCTTCTAAGGGTTTCTGGCAGACGCTGTCTCGACAGTGCATCCGCCACTACGTTCAGCTGACTCTTCCTGTACGCTATTTCAAAGTGGTACTGCTGCCATTTAGCAATCCTTCCTGAAGGGCTTTCGATGCTGTTTAAGCATTTTAATGTCATGTGGTCAGTTACCACTTTTAAATGGAATCCTTCTTCCTTTTCTGTGGTGGAGTAGTTCTTTTCCGCGCCATTCAGGGTCCGGCTTGAATATGTTATGATCGCCGTTCTCTGTTCCTTGCGTCAGGATTGCCCCTATACTATAATCGCGTCTGTCTGCAATACGAATGGACCAGTTGTCTTGCCCTTACTTCATCAAAGGCCCGCTGGTGCTCTGGAGTCCATGCCCACTTCGTGCCTTTGCGCAGTAGATCATTGAGTGGTTTCACTTTATGGGCAAAATCTGGCAAGAATCACCTGTACCAAGATGCTTCGCCTAAGTATTGACGCAGGTCTCTGATGGGTGTTTCCAATTTGGCTATGGCTGCTACATTTTTAGGATCAGGGCCGATCCCTTGATTTGTAACGCGGTAAAGCAGTTCGCTTCTGAAGTATTGACATTTCTCTGAATCTATCCTTAGGTTTGCCTGTTTTAGGCGTCGGAAAACTTTTTTCAGGTTCTGCCTGTGTTCCTCCTGTGTACGTCCGATCACGATGATATCATCCTAGAATGCGAATGCCTGGGGAGACATATTTCGCACAATAATGGCATCATTTTCCATTGGAATAGCCCTTTTCAGGGCACCGTGAATGCCGTGAATTGCCTGCTACAATACTTTCTTCTAGGAGAAGCCGCCAGAAGCCATCTTTCAAGTCTAGACTGCTTATGTAACTAGCCTCCCTCAGTTGGTCCAAAATGTAGTTTATCCTTGGCATCGGATAAGCGTCTTTGATTAATTTGGCGTTGAACTGACTAAAATTGACACAAAGTCTCCACTGCCCTGTCTTCTTTTTCACTATGACAATCCGGGAGCTGTATGGACTTATCGAGTGTTCTACGCATCCCTTTTCTAGCAACTCGTCGACTTTCGCATTGATTTCCCCTTGCACCTTTGGGTGCTTTAAGTAGTACATTTGCTTGATTGGCTTGTCTTCTTTCATGGTGCTATGTTGGATGTTGGATGTTTCCTGCATTGTTCGAAATCCCGCGAGCACGGTATCCAGAAATTTCTCAGTGCCGTCCTTGTGTTCGACCACCGCCACTGACAACTTTTACTCGAGCCCTTCATTGTGCCCTTTTCTTTCAGGGATTATCCCCTTGTGTACGGCAAGGAAATTCTCTCCCAGCACCATAACGGGCAAACGTTTGTTGCCGAAATCGATCTCTACCACGAGCTTTGCTTGAAATTCTTCCTTCGCAAGCCAGTTTATCCGCCAGCTTCTCGCTTATAAAGCTTGCTGTTGCTCCGGTGTCGATTGTGTCTTTGTATGTGCTTCCACCAATCGATACTACCGCGGACAACTGCTGCTCCTCTTCGATGAAATTGCCAGTTAGTTTGGAGAGACAGCACCCTGCGACCCCAGCTCGCCTCTCTGCGGCTGGGATCGCTGGCCATTTCCCGATCTCTGCCAGCATTCAACGCTCCTCACACCCACCTTGCCGCATATCCAGCAGAACAGTAGCCTCTAGTTCCGGCACCCTCGTGCACAGTATCCGTGCCCGTCACATCATCGACAGGCTTCTTGAGGACTCGCAATGTGGCTTTGCGCTCTGGTAGCCACGGACTGTGTGGTGTTCGGCCTCTGCGGGTTGTTCGGGGGCCTACATAAGGTGTTTGATTGCTGCCTCTGCTGAATCGCACTGGGTGGTGTCCACTGGCCCTTTATAGGTGCTTGGCTTCCGCAAATGTCTTCACACCTCCTGCACGTGATTTGTACTGGTTCTTCGAGTTCTTCGTATTCGACGGCTAGGATCATGAGCGTTTCCAGATCGTCAACCTTGTATTTTCTCAGGGAGATCCTCAGATCTGGTGTGCAGTTGTCCTTGATAACCTCGAGAGTTTCCTTCGAGGAGTATCCGAGCAGTCTCATCATGGTCTGCATGTCCACCATATAGTCTCTGCAACCCTGCTTCCGCTGCTTCACCTGGTCTGCTAGCTTTGATAAAAATCCTTGGTAGGAAATATGTTTGCAAACTATCGCTTAACTCTGCCCATGTTTTCCAGTGTTTATTATTAGAAAAAAAAAAACACTTTAACGCTTTGCCTTCCAGCAATTCTGCCATTGCTCGGGGAATCGCGTTAAAGTTCAGCCCATAGGTGTTTGCTGACCATTCCACTTGCTTTAGGAATTCTAGCGGTTTTTCTGTGCCGTCGAATTTGAGAGACCATTACCTGAATTACCTTGCGACTTTGGCATAATCTGGTGCGATGGTCCTTTGTTGTTCTGGTTTTCCGTCTTGACTTGTGCGTCTAGTTCTACCCGCCTCCTTCATGCTTTCGGCGTCCGGGTTCAGCAATTTAACGGTTGAGCCAGCTTTTCCTTAGGTCTCCTCCAGCTCAGCCCAGTTTATTTTTTTGGCATTTTTGGGTCTTCCTGGGTTTCTGTCACGTATTTGGGGAGGGCTTTCCGTATGCCTTCCGACTTGCCTTCCAGGGTAATGCCCAGCCTGGCAGCCACGTTCCGAAAATCCCCTTTCTTGAGGAGATAAATCCATCCTTTTCCCATTTCTGTATTATGCTGATTCTTACTGTTAGGGTAATCACGGTTGGGCGCCAGATGTAACGAACTGATTTTGTTACTTTCTGCTCGCTACGAATGTCGTGCGGCTAGCTCAGAAGATGTATGTGTTCGTCCCACCAAATTTAAATAAACGTGACCGCCCAATTGGCTTGTAAGAACCCACAGAAAGTTCGGGTATTCACAAGAATCTTTACTCGCCGACTTGACCCTCGGCCTGGGGATGATAATAACAAGTGGGTAACTCTATAGCCTTCTTTGCCGGCCTCGTCTGAGCACTCTCCTTCCCACGATGATGCTCCGGGTGGCTCCGGCGTTGATCAACTTGCTTCGGGTTGATTCTGGGGATTCGGGTTCTTCTCGCACCGAACGCCTGCTTAGTTCTTACCTGACGGTTCAGGTGTACGCCGGAAGCCGTCGACATAGTCCTTGAGACAAACGCTAGGTGCTCTGTTCCCAAGTGTGATGTCCTGGCTCTGCTACTTGCTTTCTCCTGCAGGACAAGACGCAGCAGGGTCTTTGGCTCTCGGGATTCGGTCAGCTGCCGTTAGCGGTGAACTGCTGTACTCTCAACGCAAACGCTTTTCGAGACACCAGCCGACTAACAACTAACTAACAACTTCCCTCCCGATCCCACCGTTCATTGTCGAAAAATTCTTTTTGTGTAACTCTGCCTGACACACACCGGGCAATACGCCAAGCTCAAATCGAGACAAAAGTTGTGACAAATCGCCTTGACTTAGCCGTGTGATGTCTTAAGGACCTCAGCTACCTGTGTCTCAATTCGGAATCTTCAAACTGTAAGTCCCGAACGTCTCGACGTAGCGATCTTGCTCCTTGTTGAACCCGCACGGCTCCACTTGGTTCTTCACGTTGTTTCACTGATTACTGGTTCACTTGATGACAGGTACTTGTTGACTTGTAAAAGACGATCTTATTAAATAGGCCTCTGTTTACCGCTAGTTATCGGCGTCTCCTTGCCTAATGGTCCAAAGTCCACGGTTCGACCCTTCGCCCTCTGCGCACGGCACCACAGCAGGGTCCGAAGTCCGGTGCTGTCCTGTTACTTACCCGTTACCCGGCCCTTCGACGCTCTCTCTGCTGTTGCCGTCTTTCTCGGACTCTTCCGATCCCTCCCTGTGTACACGGCACCACACTACCGTTACTACGTGCGAATTCACGGCATATCTGGCACCCGGCAGGCGACTGCTTGTGTGACTGCCTGTACAGCTTGCTTGTATTTGTGGGGAGTTTTTCAACTCTTCTTAACGAGTCCTTCTAAAAAGCTATGTAGGTGTCTAAGCCTATTGAAGTTAGTTCAGGCGTGTCAAAGGGAAGCCACTTTGGCCCACTTGTTTGTTACAATATTTATTGACGATCTCCTTTAGTCTTGAAAAACTCGCACGTGCTTATGTACGAAGATGACATTACGTTATGCCTGCGATATTTTCCGCAGTTTAGACTTACAAACGAATCTTGACTTCTTTCTAACATGGTGTGAAAATATATTGAACTTAAATAGCGCTAAATGAAAAATAATTTCATTCTATCGGGCCAATCCACATTATGTGGTTGTGAGTTGGCTAGAACTACAGAATTTGATGCCCTTGGCGTTCTTTTGGACCCAAAACTTTAATTTTCTGACACATTTTATCCAGGGTGAAAAAAGCCAGGGGAGTGCTTGGATTTATAAAAATGTGGTCAAATGAATTCCGTGATCTGTATGTTTATTTACATTATTCTGAAGAACTGCTCACCAGTTTGGAGTCCCAAATATGGTGTGCATATAGATCGAATAAGTCTGTGCTTAAAAACTTTTGAATATTTGCTCTATGGGGCCTTAACTGGGATGCAATCCTTTTCGTACCATCTTACTCTAGTACGCTTCTCCTAATTAATTTACCATCTTTATTCAACCGTAGAACGATGCTTGGTATTTCTTTTATTTGTAATCTTAATCAGGGGGATGTGGAAAGTACCGAACTACTGGGCCGCCTACATTTCTTAGTACTTATTCGTATCACTAGAACTTTATTCCTCTTATTTTTAAACATTGAAGATCAAACTATGATATGCATGAACAACGTAGAGTACTAAGTAATGACCCTAATAAACTCGATCATTTCTACTACTGAATCTGTACCAATTTTAAAAGAATTAATCTTGTCTTACTCAACATGTTATTGTATTAACAGTTGCTTTTTTAGTTTGGTATATATTTTCCGTTATTTGAGTGTACCTTTTCTTTCACCTCTCGCGATCTCGTTTTAACGCCCAGAGGGGCTTCGCGCTTATAAAGCATTGCTTGGTTTCGTAAGGACCACTTTTTTGTACTGATCAAAGTGTATCAAGCTTTATCGCCATGTCATGTAATCGATTTAGCATCGCTTGTGATCGTTTTGATTAATTTTTGAAATTACTGGATGTGTCCTTTTAACCAAGCTTTGTGTGTTTCATCTTGGTTTTTGATTCCAGGGGTAAATCATTTTTGCGCTACAAATTACATTATCGTATTTGTTTTATTATAATAAATTTAAATTTTATACATGAATCTGTCTGTTATGGATGGAAAGGGTTCCATCTACATCTGCGATTAAATCATGCATGATAAACTGCAGGATCCGTTGGCAGAGTTTGAGCTTACATTGTTCTGCAAACTGGTCCTGAACTAGAGATGTGTCGCTTTAAAAAAAATTTTTTGAGTACTAAGGCAATGCGGTTTGTGATCAATTTAGTAGCAAAAACTGGTAAGTGAATAACCTTAGCATAAAAAACCAGATCAGATAAGGAATCTGCCCCAAGTCCATGTTTGAATATATCTAATAAATCTTTACTGGCACCTAGCATATCAGCCTCTGGCAATGGATAAGTTGAAGAGCAGCCCGTCGGATATAAAGCTTTACAGCCGGCTGTTTTTAATGGCACCTGCAATGTTAAAAAAAAAAAATATAAAAATTAACACCACAATGGAGCCGGGCACTCCTAAGAAACCCGAAACGCTGGAGAAGGTGGGTGCTGCAATAGCGACAGGATCTGCGAGCATTGGCTCAGCCTGTGCTGGCACCATCTCGGGGGCTATCCCGAAAGGACCCCATCCCGCTCACAAAACAGGAGCAAGATCGCCAACCCCTCAGCCGAATGGTTGAAAAAGGTGGAGTGGGCGAGAAAGGTGCTCCCAAATTAAGGCCAAGAATGGCCTAGTGCAGAGAACGCACAGCCCAAGGGGCAGCGATTTCTTG
Source organism: Drosophila gunungcola (assembly GCF_025200985.1). Lineage (NCBI taxonomy): Eukaryota > Metazoa > Arthropoda > Insecta > Diptera > Drosophilidae > Drosophila > Drosophila gunungcola. The sequence continues at coordinate 113,609 of NW_026453211.1, forward strand.
AATTGCCTGGACCTGCGGCAAAGAGATCGAAGGTCAAACTAAACCTGTCTTTTGATTGGGCTGGTGGACGTCGTGCTGAGCAAGGAATCAGTTTCGACAATAGAGGCTGCTCACGGGGAACTGAATTTCGGTTTCAGCGCGATCAGAGTGAGGGTCTACAAGGGAGACTCGAGCGCGAAGGAGGATCCGGTCGGCAACCCAGCCGAGCAGGTCTTTCCGGAAGAACTTGAGGCTCCCGGGGACGAAGAGCCCGAGAACGGCTATTCCACCGACGCATCTTTAAGCAGAGTGATGCAGGCGATGAAGCCGGCTGTTGGAGATGACGACCTTAGTGACGATGAGGAAGCCGACGTCACGGTAGTGGAGGGAGCGTCTGATGCTCTGCTGCACCGCCTGGATGACGTTGGGGCAGACCTAATGCTGGTACAGGAACCTTGGGTCGTTGGAGGCAAGGTCTCTGGACTAGGCACCCAGGAATTCAAATTGCTACTTGACCCTAAAGGAGGTAAAATTCGAACCTGCATTTTAGACAATGGCACCTTAGCATATTTCTGCTTCCCAATAACAGCAACGGAGACAACACCGTAGCAAGCCTGGAGCTTCCAGCGTCTACCATAAGGGTGACTTCAGCGTACATGGCCTTCGAAAAGGAGGACCCCCAGACGAGTTACTCCGACAACTGGTCGAAGAGAGCGAGACGCTCAACATCGGCCTGGTAATCGGCTGCGACGCAAATGCTTACCACACTCAGTGGAGAAGATCATCAAGCAATATCATGGGTGATTCTCTTATTAATTTCATCCTTGGCCCCACCTTCATCACAAAAAATAGCCAAACGGTCATTGACCTTACTTTGGTGTCAGGCAGTCTGCTAGAAATAGTCAGAAATAGGGAAGTCTCAAGCGAGCACTCCTTTTCAGACCACAGATTCAACTACTTTATTATTAGACCCTCCTACTCCAGCTGAATTCGTCAACCTTACACGAAGAAACTGGCGCGCTTATAGGAAAACCTTCCTTCGTCCTCAAGAAGTATTAGGATGGTTCAAAGGGAGGCTTAGCTAAGGCCACCAGGCGGGTTGCGGATAGCGGATAGCGAACGGCCTTCTGGGAAGGTTAGTTGTGAATAAGCGCAAGCAAATAAGCAAGCCGGGACAAACAGCGGGTATACCAATGGAGTATACCGACAAGACGCTTGTTTGGCCGTCTTAACACCGTAGCCTTACACACCCCCTTCCTTACAATTACCTACCTCCATCCTATCCCCCCACATCTCACCGCGGTGCCGGACTAAGGTGTCATTCGACCCGTGCCGATAGTCAGCCTGGCTGGGAGCCCGAGTTAACAAATAGCCCAGTCGCAAAAGGAGGGTTCAGGCAAGTGGCGACCGTCTGTTCTAACTACGCCTTACCCGGGTACGGCGGATCTCTGCCCGGGCGGACTGTATACTTCTCCGCAACTCGTGGGACCCCATGATGAAGAAGACCAGAAAATTTAGAATCCCGCAGGATATCCCTGCAACCGGTGTCGCAAGAGACTTTGAGGACGCATCCGTCGACGGCGACATACCCCAGGCGGCAGCGCACTCGCCTAGGACTCCACCAGCAGCTCAGGCGAGAAGACCTGCGCCGCAGGCATTCCCAGCCAGAGAGCGTAGTGTGCCAGCAGGAGCTACCCTGCCAGCACGCCGACCTATTGCGTCTGATAGGCCAAAATGTGTCAGACAGCTGAAGAAGAAGGACGCTCTTCCACATCATCTCGCTCGTCTATTCTCATTGTCCATTTTTTTGTTGGTGCGCGAAGATGTCGAAATTTGAACCGAATAAGCGTCATTAGCGGGAGATTTTGCTTTTCGCGTTTCATTCGAAAAAATCTGCTGCTGAAGCGCGTCGAATGATTGTAGCAACATATAGTGACTCGTGTATCAGTGAAAGAACGTGCCGAGAATGGTTCGTGAAATTCAAAAATGGTAATTATGACGTGGAAGACAAGGATCGGCCGGGTCCCGTGAAAAAGTTTGTAGATGCAGCTTTGGAGACTCTGTTGGGTGAAGATTCTTGTCAGACACAACAAGAATCTATCACAGGAGCTTTCTATTTTGAATAATCAGTATGTAGCTATTTTTACGCAATAAATCCTCAAACTATGAAACAAACGGAGGTTTTCTACTTGTACACCTAATATATTATATATTCCATAACATCATTGGATGGGCTGTCGGGCCTAGGTTAGGTTAGGTTAGGTTAGAGCAGCTGTCCAATTATTGACACACTTAGACCTAGAAGGTCCATTGTGATACCGCGTGGATCTGTGTCCCCTTTCCTATATTATTGTCTGCTGCTCTTACTGCTGACCTAGCATAGCTCCCATCCGTTTGCTTTCATGAATTTTATTCTTCGCTTTAGGCTTATATTCGCCAGTTCAGATAGACTGCTCATGAAGGGATTCCCTAAGTGGTACAGTCTAGATCTGCATAGGGCCGGGCAGGAACAGAACAGGTGTTCTACTGATTCCTCCTCCTCCTCATCCCTGCAGCTTCTGCAGAAATTGTTTTGGGGCGCACCCAATCTGCTTGCATGTGTTGACCAACCAATGGCCTGTTAGCACTCGTAATTGCATTCCGCACTCGGTACGGTTTAGCTTTAGAAGTTTAGAGGTTCTCTTCGCATTAATAATTGGCCATGTCTGGCGAGAGGTGCGACAATATCTTACATGTGTCCATGATAAGCTCGCAAGTTCTTTATATTTGTTTTTAATGTTTAGCTTGCAGGTGGCCATCGACTATCACTGTAGATGTTTACCCATTTCTTTTGACAGTTTGCATCGTTTAGGAGCAACAAAGCTTCATTTATAGCATATACTTCTGTTTGGAAGACACTGCAGTGATCCGGAAGTCTGAAGGATTTCCTGATGTTAAGGTTGTCGGAGTATATACCTCCTCCTAATTGGTTATTTAATTTGGAGCCGTCAGTGTAGAAATTGACCCTCTTTTAGGCCCGGTAGACCTTGCGCCCAGTCTTCTCTGGTTGGGAGCAATGCTTCTAAGGGGGTGTGGCTGTATTAAATTGGTTCGCATAGATCCGTTTTAGGTGGGATCGTTTTATCTTGCTGGAGTATCCTGGCATGACCATATGTTTGGGGCTTCCATTGCCCTAAGTCCCTCATTCGAACCGCAGCTATCTTGGCCCGCTCCATGTCGGCTAAGTCCAGGCTGGGAAGGTCATTATTGCCATTTGGGGGTTCTATTGGAAGAATACTCTATTATTATTATTATTAGTATCGGGGTGATTAGTGTACCGCGACCTTATACTTGGTAATGCCGGACAAGTAAAAGATGATGATGATGATGTGTTTAGAGGTTTCGTCCTCTATGTCGCAGAGTTTGCAAGTTCTACTGCTGGTTATTCCCATCTTACCTAGGTGACTTTTCAGTCTACAGTGCCCGGTTAGTAATCCGGTAACGATCCTAAGTGAATTTTCTCTAGTCGAATAAGTTCCTTGAACCTTTTCTTGTTGTAGTTATTTATTTAAGTTTTGGCTTGCCTTAGGCCTGGGGTATTCCTCCAGTGTTCTTGATTCATGTCGCCTTCCTCTTTCCTAAGGTATGCCTCCCTTTGCCCCAGTAGGGCTCTGGTCGTATCAGGGGCTGTTCGGCTCCTAGTTTTGCCATTTTATCGGCAAGTGCATTCCGGATATATCCTTATGTCCCGGAATCCATCTGAGGGCCAGCCTCTTTCGGCTGTTCAATATATTTAGCTTACTCTTCACCTCTAGGACTAGCTTCGAGGTGACTTTGTTACTATATAAAGCAGTAATTGCTGCTCGGCTGTTCGAAAGGATCGATATGTTCTTTTCCTTGTATCCACGCTGTATGTTGAGCTCTGCACAGCGTCCAATGGCACATACCTTAGCCTGGAATATGCTGGTGTATTGGCCAAGGGATTCGTGGTATTTTATGCGAGGCCCTACCACTCCAAGGCCCGGGCCTTGTTGTGTCAGGGATCCATCTGTGTACCATGGTATGGTGTGTTTAGCCATAGGGTGCACTTCAGACAATGTGGTCCAGTCTTTCTTATTGCCTAGGTGTGCTGTGAAGTTCTGCTCGAAGATTAATTCGGCTGTCATTTCATCCCTAGGGTGGAGTATTAGGGGCACCTCACCTAACATCAGTCGCATCCCTGTTATTTAGAATGCAACCACTACCTGTGCCCTCAGTGCTTATTCTCAGGAGTGTAGCTTTGCGTTGAATTTCAATTACACAGTGGAGTGGTGTTAGCTCCATCAGAATTTCTAAAGCAGTTGTAGGACAGGTCCTCATTGCCCCTGTCATGCATACGCAGGCAAGTCTTTGCAACTTAACTAACTGGTTGCATGCTTGTGAGCTTAGCTTGTTTAACCCATGCAAGTGCTCCGTAAGTGAGGATTGGTCTCACAATCATTAAGTATAGCCATCATATTATTTGAGGCCTGGTTCCCCAGGATTTCCCAGCAATTTTCCGACAGGTATAGAGTGCTCTGTAACACTTTTCCAATGTCTTTTGGACATGGGTGCGAAGTTCAGCTTACCATCCAGGGTGATTCCTAGATATTTAACCTCTCGGCTAGTTTCTATAGGAGTTCCTAGCAGTGAGATTTGTCTCAGTTGAGTGCAACCTCCCTGCACCAGTCTAGCGTTGTCTTTAGTCCGAGTTGGACGATGTCGCAGAGTGTCGCTTCAAATTTGCCCCTGGCGATTATCACGATGTCATCGGCGAATCCCTGACACTGGATTCCTTTTTCAGCAAGTTTGCTGAGAAGCTCATCTACTAGCAGACTCCATAGCAAAGGGGAGAGTACTTCTCCTTGCGGGCAGCCTTTGCTGGTTGCAATTGTCACGCTATCCGAGCCCAGTGTACATGTTGCTTGCCTTGATTCAAGTAGGTTGCCAATCCATTTGCTCGTAGTAACATCTATGTTCCTTCTGGACAGGGCAGCTCGAACCGCATCATGTGATGTGTTGTCGAAGGCTCCCTCTATGCTAGAAAGGCACAGATAACTATTTCTTTGATGTCAATTGCCCGTTCTAGGGTGCGTTGATAATGTGCAGTGTCTGTTGAACGGCCTGCTCTGTATGCATGCTGTGTATTTTGCAGCGGACAGTCTCTGACAGCTGTTCTTCTGATACTGTAGTCTACCAGTTTTTCCAACGTTTTAAGACAAAACGAAGTTTAGCTGATAGATCTGGAAGCCCCAAACATATGGTCATGCCAGGATACTCCAGCAAGATAAAACGATCCCACCTAAAACGGATCTATGCGAACCAATTTAATACAGCCACACCCCCTTAGAAGCATTGCTCCCAACCAGAGAAGACTGGGCGCAAGGTCTACCGGGCCTAAAAGAGGGTCAATTTCTACACTGACGGCTCCAAATTAAATAACCAATTAGGAGGAGGTATATACTCCGACAACCTTAACATCAGGAAATCCTTCAGACTTCCGGATCACTGCAGTGTCTTCCAAACAGAAGTATATGCTATAAATGAAGCTTTGTTGCTCCTAAACGATGCAAACTGTCAAAAGAAATGGGTAAACATCTACAGTGATAGTCGATGGCCACCTGCAAGCTAAACATTAAAAACAAATATAAAGAACTTGCGAGCTTATCATGGACACATGTAAGATATTGTCGCACCTCTCGCCAGACATGGCCAATTATTAATGCGAAGAGAACCTCTAAACTTCTAAAGCTAAACCGTACCGAGTGCGGAATGCAATTACGAGTGCTAACAGGCCATTGGTTGGTCAACACATGCAAGCAGATTGGGTGCGCCCCAAAACAATTTCTGCAGAAGCTGCAGGGATGAGGAGGAGGAGGAATCAGTAGAACACCTGTTCTGTTCCTGCCCGGCCCTATGCAGATCTAGACTGTACCACTTAGGGAATCCCTTCATGAGCAGTCTATCTGAACTGGCGAATATAAGCCTAAAGCGAAGAATAAAATTCATGAAAGCAACGGATTGGAGCTATGCTAGGTCAGCAGTAAGAGCAGCAGACAATAATATAGGAAAGGGGACACAGATCCACGCGGTATCACAATGGACCTTCTAGGTCTAAGTGTGTCAATAATTGGACAGCTGCTCTAACCTAACCTAACCTAACCTAGGCCCGACAGCCCATCCAATGATGTTATGGAATATATAATATATTAGGTGTACAAGTAGAAAACCTCCGTTTGTTTCATAGTTTGAGGATTTATTGCGTAAAAATAGCTACATACTGATTATTCAAAATAGAGAGCTCCTGTGATGGATTCTTGTTGTGTCTGACAAGAATCTTCATCCAACAGAGTCTCCAAAGCTGATCGGGACCCGGCCGATCCTTGTCTTCCACGTCATAATTACCATTTTTGAATTTCACGAACCATTCTCGGCACGTTCTTTCACTGATACACGAGTCACTATATGTTGCTTCAATCATTCGACGCGCTTCAGCAGCAGATTTTTTCGAATGAAACGCGAAAAGCAAAATCTCCCGCAAATGACGCTTATTCGGTTCAAATATCGACATCTTCGCGCACCAACAAAAAAATGGACAATGAGAATAGACGAGCGAGATGATGTGGAGTTGTTGACCGATACCTAAGCTTGCCATGTGATGCTTCTGATCGGAATTCCCTCACCGTTTTCCAAAGGTGGCGCCACCCAGTGGAAAACGGCTGTTTTCTACTTGTACACCCAATATATTAATATACAAAATCAATATACCCATCTTCGAACAAAACACTTAAACAATTTAAATGGTCAAACGCTCGCAAGATATCCTCTTTTAAAATATCTGCTCCTCCAAAAGTTAATATTTAAATAACTTGTTCAACACAGACAAAGCAATAATCTGAAAATATTAGGCGACTTAATATAAACTTTGCTGAAGCCGGAGATATTATATTATACTATTTTCCAAACATATTTAATATAGATTTTTGCTGTTAATTTACATCGGAGATATTTCAGCCCAATTACCCCTATGAAATTGAATGTGTAAAATTTTCTTTACAGGCCTTATATATTTTTATAGCGTGTTCTTATATCCCCCCTGGATGTGAAAATTATTTGTTTACTTTTAAATCTGTTTTATCTCTTCCCTCTGACAGGGATCATTTGATTGTTTTGGGTGACTTTAATCTGCCAGACATACCTTAGTCATCTCCTACTTATTAAATTGTTTGCATCCCTTTATTTAAATTAAACTAATTTATATTCGTTTTAGCCCAGTGCTACAGGCTAGGTCAAGCCTTTAAGTTATTGCACCAGTAACTATGGGTACAATACATTTAACATTAATAATTTGGTCTTACAAGCTAACATTATAAAATCTTTAACATAAAATCAACACAATAAACATTTTTTAATGCAATCACAGTAAAAAATTAACAAGGGAAAACATTTTAAAATTAAAAGGTACAAAAAATTATGGGTTGGCCGAAATTATGGCGTTCTAACTTAAAGATAAAGTTAAAGTGTACCTCGAAGATGTGTTAATAATATAGTTTTGAATCGAGTTTCATTTGTAAAGTTTTTTTTGAATTGTTCTGAAGATCATTCCAGTAGCAAACAGTTTGGATAAAGAAGTGTGTCTCTGCCGATACCAGTTTCAGTCGTTTGCATATAATATTATTTTTTGAATTAATCCAGGACACAAAACTTAGTTCGAAAATCTGTGAGGAATAAGCTGAAACAAGCTCTGTGCGATCTAGGTAAAAAAGATATATTGAGTATATATACTCTTATATTGCGCATATTGCAAAATGTTCAAGAATGTAAAAAAGAGTTGGCATTACACAGGTTTTGGCCACAAACATTCTGAAACTCTGCGGAATGAGATTTTGGGTTAATGAAAGCTGCCTAAGCGTAGCATAAGTTTTCCCAGTGGCCTTAGTAATTTGATCATCCCATTTCAACGTGGAGTTAAATTCTGTGCCGAGATTTGTGGCCTGTTCAACATAATTAATAGCTACATTTTTAACATGGACTTTCGGGTGCAAACTTATGTTAAGATTTAAGTGCAGTCCAATCGCCTCCGCAAAATTGCATTTTTTTTATTTCAAAATTTTTTTTACTCTAACACATTCATTAATTTGGCCTAAAAGACGATTACATAAAGCTGGACATCATCTGCATAAAGGGACAGACAAACATTTTGGAATATCATTTACATATAAAAGCAATGGACCTAAGACTGACCCTTATGGGACTCCCTGAGCGAGGGCAAAAGATCAGATGTTAGATTTCCCAAAACAACTTCCTGCAGTCTGTTTGTAAGATAAGTATGGAGAAGCTTTATTGCACATGGAGAAAAATCATAAAGCATTCGCAGTTTGGTACCATGAATCAAAAGAGTCAAAAGCTTTGCAAAAGTCAATCTGTTGGCGTATATCTTCAAAAATCTTCAAGATAGCAGATAGCTTCTGTTCTATTTGAACCCAGATTGCTTGTTGCTGAGGAAAAGGTAATTTTTCAGGTGAGATTGAATATGCTGGGAAACTAGACGTTCAAATGAATTAAAGAGAAATGAAAAAATAGAGATGGGTCTAAAATCGTTTTTAGATTTGGGAATCGGAAAAAATCTTTGCCATTTTCCACGCTTTGGAATGTTCAAGATGTGGGAGCTGTGGTGAATTAACTTTGGTATCAATATTGTTATATTTTGATACCCAACGGATATATCTGCAATCGTCCGAATTGGGTTTTGCCGTTGGGGTCTGAATATTCAGCAGATGAAAGCTTTGTCTTTAAATTTTTGATCAGTAATCTCAATGAAAGCAGAATCTACTGTACTATCATCGGCACTGAATATCATCGGATACATTTGAAAGATGGCATAGATGGCTACGCCACCGGCATGGCCCACCCGATCAGCCCTTAACAACACGTTCCCGTCACGCACAAACGGGGCATCACTAGAAACATCAACAAACCATGTTTCTGACACACAAATGATGTTGATGCAACATAAAATCCGACAAATAAGTCTCTAAACTCATCCATTTTTCTTAAAAGCTTTAGGCGTTTTTGCGGACAATGCTAAAACACTCTCTTTGTTTTCATAGAACATTTAAGAGACTGCTAATCATAATATTATTTGAAACGATCTGCATTAGAATATACATTTATAAATACTGGAAACTCACACAAATGGATGTATTAGGCACACTCATATTTTAAATCAAATGGTATTTTCAGAAACTCAATTAAACCTGAGTTTCTCTTTAAAACTATTATAAGAATAAGTGTAGAAGTATAAGAGAAAATTATTATTATTCCCGTTATTCGCAGAGTGAGCAATAGAAACAGAATGAGAGGGGGAGCCAGCAGCGTTGACAGAGCGAGAAAGGGATTCAGCCGCAGTGATATCGTCAAGCTCATCGAACTGCTGGAGATAACGTCATCTCTCCCTGAGAGTGAAGATAACGAAATTATCTTTCGTTAGTGGCTTATTAACATAAAGCGCAGCCGGTGAATCGAAGCTCGCCGGTATGCACCCAATGGTCGTTTAAGTGCCGCCAGCCTTACGATTTCTGGAGATTACTGGTATTTACTTGCCCACAAGTCTTGGTAACGGAACAAAGTTGTGAGGAGTCTTACAACTACCCACGAAACTCGGTGCAGGAGAGCTGCATAGCAACAGTGAAGGAGGCGAGGATGCCGAGGAGTCAAGGGCAGCCTTGGACCTTGGACCCGAGCAAAGGGGAGACACCGTGAACTAACGGAATCGAGGTGGATATTGGACCCTCATATGGCAAGGGCAACAAGGTCGAACGGTAGAAGGGCAGACTTCGGACCAGTGAACTAACGGTGCAACAGTGGACCTTGGATCCGATAACGTGAGCTGGACGAGAAGGATAACAGGCTATAAAAGGGCGGCTGCCCTAGCGCTGCTCAGCCCGAGTAATAGTGCGGGAAGCAAAGCGAGACCAGTAGCAAGTTAATCAACTGCCCAGTGCCAGGATCAAGATCGAAAAGTCGAGACGCCGAACGACGATCATCCAAAGGAGTCTTTGCATGGTGTCTGCGATAATGGTTGTTGGGTGAAGGGGCAGAACCTAGTTCTACCTGCTAGGCGATACACCTTACCGTCCCCGACGGTGAGGTTCGCAAAACATCCAGAGTCTCGGTGGAGCCGTCACGATTCACACACCAGCAAGCAGTCAACGACGACGAGCGACACGGGAGACAGCGACGAGGAGCAGAAGTAGCGGAAGACTTGCGAGGCTATAATAAGGAGACAAATAAAACTCTAAAGAGTCCAACACAACCCTTGCGTTATCGTATGGTCAAAGGCGATCACCCAATATAAATTTGGTGGAATGATCCCACCTAGCCTCTCTGAGCTAGCCGAAAGTTTACTTAGCGAAAAAGATATAAGAAATCAGGTCATTACATCTGGCGCCCATGAATGATTGTCCTGACCAAGATAACAAAAGGTGAAAGATGGGAGAGTCCTGAATTTATAATCTCAGGGAGGAGGATTTCGCCGAGTTCTTGGAATAGAAATCGAGCGCTTAGTAGAGTCTATGAGGAAGACCCTGGCAGACGCTATCGACCGCAGGGCAGAAGAGCCGGACATGGCGGTTGGTGTCAGGTCTGGAGAACAAATTTCGGAAATAACCACCGCATGTGCTGAAGGGTAAATATCGAGCCTGGATGTCCAGAACATGGCAAGCGACGGCAGGCAGCGAGAAGTTAGCCGGGAGAGGAATTCCTTCCTACGGCCACATCCGCAATCAAGTCCGAGAGTGAAACTTTCGGTATGACGGCAACGATAAGCCGTTGGAGTTCCTGGAGCAAGTAAAGTGGTCAGCCGTGACCTATGGTTCCAGATGCGGGGGCGCAGACCATTAGACAAAGAAATACCGGAATCGGCGACTCACGTTATGCTGGCGATGCGGAAAAATAAGTGTCAGCCCAGCCTCCGAGGGGTGGCCAGGGAACGTAAGATGCTGCCTCTCGAAGATAATGGGAGACCTGAAGCTGGAAGAAATGCAACTGTTCGCCACAGTGCTCATAGGTGACGCAAATGTTAAGGCCACGGTGGACACCGGCGCTACAGCGAGCTTCACCAGCCATGGGCGGACAGGCGGCAGGAAAGGTTGGACCCACAAAGAGTCATGTACGGATGGCGGACAGTAGACGCGGAGACATAAAATCGCAGCTAGACATTCAAATCGGACTTGGCACAAAAACAGTGTCAATGGAGCTGCTGATCCTACCAGAATTGAAATGCGCAGGTCACAGCGTTGTGATACCCGCGAAGGACAGACACTGAGGCTGGCTGGAGGAAAAACTGTTGGTAGCAGTCGTGGAATCCCCGGAGGTATTTTTGGAAAAGGATATGGACCAGATCTTAAAGACCGAGTTGGAGAGCCTGAAAAATCTGCAAGGCACATCAAGCATGACAGTACACAGAACCACCATAAAGGACGATCAGCCGGTAAAACAGTGGTACTATCCGAAAAATCCAAAAATGCAGGGCGAGATCAACGCCAAAGTAAACGAGCTACTCGAAAAAGCCTTCATCGAGCCGTCAAGGAGTCCGTACACCTCACCAATAGTCGTGGTGAGGAAGAAGACCGGGAAATGGCGGCTGTGTGTGGATTTCAGGCAAATTAACGCAAAGTGCCGATGATCAACTATATCCTGGACCAACTGCGGGAAGCTAAATACATAAGCAGCGTCGACTTAAATGCCGGGTACCGGCAGATACCTTTGGAGACAGCCAGCAGCCAGTACGCGGCATTTGCAATGCCAGGGAAAGGCCTGTTCCAATGGAAAGTTATGGTTTGCTCTCGGCAACAGCTTGAACTAATTCTTTGTATTCTTTTGACTGAAAAGCTGCTGATTGTAAGCACTAACCATACAACATATAGACTGGTCATTTCATACAACGCATTTGGACACAAAAAAACGGATCGCGGGAGGCCCCCCGTGCTCACAGCAGCAGGCCCCTGCACTTCGTGTGCGTTCGGGTTTTTTGCTCTATCATTCTTATTCTCATTTTTATGCGCGCGCACTCATTGCACGAGTTCTGTCGTTCAGTCGCAGAGACGCGCTTTTTGAAGAAGGCTGCCCTGCGCTTGAATTCGTCTTTGTATGTATGAGTGATCATGCATTCTCATACACTGGAGCATGTGTGCGTTTATTTCGTTTCGGCGCATCAAAAATATTTTGTCTTTTGCCACTTTTCAAACTTGGTACCCTAAGAATATGGGCGTATTTACTATTGGGTTATGATAAAAATATCAATATTATATGTTATAATATTTTAGCATACATATTATTTTTTTTACAAATTCAAATCAGTGGTAGCAGTAAAATGTTTTACATATATGTATGTATTCGAATTAATATAAATCAGTCCACTAAGATGAGAACAGGGTATATCGCAGTCGTGTCACTTGAAACACCAACTGCTCTTCAGTGGTTGAGAAAACTTCAAACTAAATCAGCTTGTGTCGATGTTTTGCGAGCGGTGTGTGCCTGCATACCCTAACGACGATTGCTTTTAGGGGAGCGGGCTTTTAGGACACTTGTTTTAAATCTTGTGTTTAGCGATCTTTATTTGATTTATTTTTTGGGCGGAACTTTCTGATGCTCGATATTGCCGAGTAACATTCAAGTTCAGTGATGTTGTAGTTCCTTTGGGCTTTTTCCTGCTTCGAGGACAGTATGCTATAGGATGCTCGCCACCCTCTTCATCTGTCTGGAACAACACCCCTCCGAATCCGGTCGATCCTTTTTGAGGCTTTCATGAAGCGGTGCTGCAGCTTGGGCGTAGTTTTTGTAAAAAAAAAACGCCAGTACCACCCTGTCATTCCCAAAAATCTCCTCATCTGATTAGCGGATACTGGCTTTGGGAATTCTTCAATAGCCTATACTTTTTATGGATCGGTTTTTATGCAACCCCCTTCTCTACATATCCCAGGTTTTTTGCTTGGCTGTAGCAGAACTTACTTTTTGCCACAGTGATTGTTAATTTTGATTGGTAAATTGGTATAATGGTCGTCCTGGCACTGTAAAAGCTGTTTTTTCTCTACTTTTAGCATCCAGAGGTATTTGCCAAAATGCATCTTATAAGTCGATAGCGGATATATAGAACTTTTCTTGTAGACGGATGAGTAGACCCTCTATGTGTGGTAACGTGCAGGACTCTTCTCTGTCTCTAATATTGCCGAGTAAAGGAAACTTAAATTCCTCCCAGAATTCTATTCCAAAATAAAAGTGTTGCTGTAGAGCGGGAACTATTAAAATTTTCAATTCTCTTGTTTCGCCTTCCCATTCCACTGGCAGAGTAATCATGCCTGCAACTTGAGTTTTCCCCGCACTGGCCGTTGTATGTTTTGTCTGGTTAACTTCTGCACCTTATGCTGCCTCCGTTGGAAAAACAGCTCCACTTCTTTGCCAATGCAGTTGCCACTTGCATCTCCCGATGTAGGAGAGCTGCATAGCAACAGCGAAGGAGGCGAGAATGCCGGAGGAGTCAAGGGCAACAAGGTCAAACTGTAACCAACGGACCTTGGACCCGGGCAAGGCGGAGACACCGTGAATTAACGGTACCACGCTGGACATTGGACTCTCACACGGCAAGGGAAACAAGGTCGAACGGTAAATTGGCGGACTTCGGATCTGCACAAAGAGGACGCCGCGTGAACTAACGGACCCGATCACGCGATTTGAGCGCTTGCGCAGCTCACCGCGAAGTGTTACTGCGAGAATCAAAGCGAGTGCGTATACGCGAGATCAGTAGCTTCGAGAAACTAATACATTAGCAGCCTCGACTAATAGGACCCGAAAGGATGCCGCACGCCTTCGCGTATCAGAATGATATAATCGTCATCGGACGGACGCTAGAAGAGCACATGCGTAACCTAAGGGAAGTATTTAGAATACTGCGAGCGGCGAAAAGTGTAAATTCTTCAGGAAGGAACTTCAATACTTAGGGCATCTCATTACAGACCAGGGCATCGGGACGGGATCCAGAGAAGGTATCGGCGGTAGCGTTGCTAAAACCACCGGCAACTGTCAAGGAGCTGCGGCTGTATTTCTGAGTGGCGTCGTGGTACAGGCGTTTTGTGCCAGATTTTGCCACACTAGTGAAGCTGTCAAGGCTAGGTTGGTCGCTGACCCAATTTCGGCATGCCCGGATTTCACAAAACCGTTTGTGTATCAGACCGATGCCAGCAATTATGGGCTGGGTGCCATTCTCACTCAAAATTCCGACCAATCGGGCGGGTGATCTCCTATTCCATCCGGACCTTGAACGGGTGAGAAAAGAATTTCTCGGCCACTGAAAAAGAATGTTTAGCAATTGTGTGGGCCATAAGGAATTTAAAGCCATACATGGAGGGATACCTGCAATCAGGGAAAGCATCATTTGATGGTACGGCGTGCCGAAGATCTTAATCACTGTGACGAGGTCCAATTCACAAGCAGGGCGTTCAAGCGGTTCTTGGCGGAGTTAGGAGTGCGCCACCAATTCACAGCCCCGTACACGCCACAAAAAATCCTACGGAGAGGGTCAATAAACGGTGAAAACAACGGTCGCCCAGTTTGCAGGACAAGACCAGCGAACGTGGGATGAGAAATGGCCAGAACTGCAGCTTGCCGTGAACACTAGTGTGGCAGAGCCCACAGGGTATTCACCGGCCTTAATCACGCAGGGTAGAGAGCCCAGGTTGCGGACCGCGCTTTTTGATTTAGAAACCACCGGCACAGGAAGGGAAACTCATGGAGGAGGCGGCACAGGATCAGGCGCGCCACTACAATCTCCGGAGGCGCCCTTGGAGTCCGCAGATCGGAGACACGGTATAGGCCAAGGAGCACCATCTATCCAAGACAGCAGAAGGATTCGCGGCGAAACTGGCCCCCAGATACGAAGGGCCGTTTAAAATAATTAATTTCGACTCTCCGGTTATTTGCAACATGCGGCACGAAAACACGGGCAAAGAAAGAAAAACACACATAAGCCAGTTAAAACCGCAAAGCAAGGAGGGGCAGTCACAACAAATCCGTCGCATCGGAGGAACACTGTACCCTAACCGAAGAAAGGGGGAGGACGATACACGGTATCGAACTTAACGGTCTAGCACACACACAGACGCACACAAACAGGAGCGCGAGAGCGGGATAGGGAGGGTTAAAAAGCCGTAGGCACCGTTACCGGCTAAACGCACACTTGCACCGATTGCGTAGGAGGTGTGTACACGGAGATTGCGTAGGAGGCGAATACACGGAAAGCGAGTCCCGTTACCAGTACACGTCGCCGCGAATAACGGAACCGAGGATGCGCGGAACAACCGAGGTTTCGTCAGCGACGGCGCAGCACGCAGCAGATCTTTTCAAAAGAGATAGTCAGGATGACTACACGCAGCAGCAGCAACAAGCAGGTGGAGCGCGTGGTGAGGGAGGAGCGAGCCAGGGAACAGCCAAAGACGAAGTGGAAGTGGGACTCCGATTCCATCCTCCAGCTGCTGGCGTCCCTCCTGGTGTCGCGATCCCCGTCACGGGTCAGCAAGGCTGACGAAGAATCGACGGGCGAGGTCTCGGACGAAGAGTTGCCGTCCGAAGAGGAGGATACAGGCCCGAACGCGGCGGACCGGGGAGAGGTCGTCGCCATCTCGTCCGACGAGAGCGGGCCTGAGGACGCGATCGAGGAGGAGGACGGGACAGAATTTAATTTTGGGGCACAACACAACACAAAAACAAAAAGTATTCATCCGCAGCAGCCGATCGCGGGGCGAGGGCGAATCGAGGAACAAGCACACGGGCCGGTAGAAAAACGAGGCTGCCGCAGGCACCGGGGGTCACTTGCTGCTGCCAGGTCCCCGGGGCACGCGGACCAGGGTTAGCACCCCTGGACATGGACGGGGCATCCGGGTCATCATGAACATGGTATATCTGTAAAGGAAAAAAATCGTTAGTTAAGAAAAAAAAAAACAAAATGCCAAATTCACTTACCATTTTCGCAAAACAACGAGGCCATTGAGAAAATTAGGGACGGAGCGGTCGGCCGATAGTTGCGATCGATGTGTACAAGAAAATACTCAATTTCTTAAGAAACGGTCACACCGAGGCATCCCTGGCAACTTAAGACAAAGAAAACGATAACGGCAATAGCGATAGTAATGCTGGATTCACTATTGATAATTGCGATCGAGACGTGTTCAGTAGAGTGGCCAGTCGACGGGAATCGGAATGGTGATTTCAAACACGGGGAAATGACTGGGGAACGAGATACAGTTTTGGGAAAGTTCAAGTCTTCGGGGAACTGTCTGGGGCTAACGCAGCACAGCCATGGGAAAGTTAAAGGTCTTTCGGGGCGCTGTCTGGGGGAAGTCGGTACGATTACAGTTTAGGGAAAGTTGAAGTCTTTTGGGGAACTGTATGGGGATCACGAGGAGAACGAGTTTGGCGAGGAATTTGAATAAACGAACAACAGGGGCGGGGAAATCACCATTTTCATCACATTTCCAAAGAAAGGGGGAAATGTGAGAAGTCTTAAAGCTCTCCACAAATCCCAATGTAGGAGAGCTGCTTAGCAACAGCGAAGCAGGCGGAATTGCTGGAGGAGTCAAGGGCAACAAGGACAAACTGTAAACAACGGTCCTTGGACCCGGGCAAAGCGTCAATAAACGGTACAACGCTTGACATTGGACCCTCACACGGCAAGGGCAACAAGGTCGAACGGTGAATTTGCGGACTTTGGACCCGCACAAAGAGGATGCGCCGTGAACTAACGGTGCGGCAGTGGACCTTGGACCCGATCACGCGAGCTGGAGAAGAGGAATAACGGAACCATCACAGGCAATAAAAGGGCGGCGCTAGCGCAGCTCACCGCGAAGTAATACTACGAGAATCAAAGCGAGTGCGTATATGCGAGACCAGTAGCAAGTTAATCAAGTGCCAAGTACCAGGATCAAGATCGCAAAGTCGAGACGCCGAACGACTGTGAGTCTACAAGGCTAAAACTACAACGCTGAGATCCAACGGGTGCTAGGTCGTAGTTAAATCGAGCTCAGGGAGTCCTTGCGTGGAGTCTGCGAAAAAGGTAACTGGGCGACAAGGTCGAACCTAGTTCTACCTGCTAGGCGATACACCTTGCAGACACAATCCAGACCAAGCTTAGGGAGCCTGCGATAAAGGTGGCAGGGCGAAGAGGCAGAACCTAGTTCTACCTGCTTGGCGAAATACCTTGCCGGTCCCAACAGCGCGACGCCGCAGAAAACAGTGACGAGGAGCGACTCCGCAGAATACAACAACGAGGAGCAGCAGTAGCGGAAGAGCCGCGAGGCTATATATAGGGAGACAAATAAAAACCTTTACGATCCCAACACAATTTTTGCGTTATTCTTTGGTCAAAGGCAATCACACAATATAAATTTGGTGGAACGATCCCACATTCTCTCTGAGCTAGACGCCCGTATACGTAGCGAGCGAGATATTCAAGAAATCAGGTCGTTACACTCTTCGCCGTCTACTTTCGTCTTGGCCGATGATAGACGCAACTAATTTCCATTTAAATCCCGTGCAGTCTCCAGGGTCTGGTGTAGGTTTCGAAGTTTCTTGTTCTTCCTGTTACCCTATTCGTCTTCTTCCTCTTGTTCCGTATTAAAGATACGGGCACGAGCCTACTCGTACTCTTCCTTACGCTGATACCATGTCTTATGAGACGATATCTGTGCGGGGCTTGCGGTCGCGTCTGTATTGTGTCGGGGTGTCGTTTTTCTGACCAGTCGTCCCCGACGAGCATTTGCCAATACCATTTGCTGGCGGATCCAGTGAGTAGACAGCGAAATTCTCGGAATACCTGTTCATCGGTATACCTATACAGTGCTTTCATGCGATCTACTCGAAAGAGAAAACCTTTTATTGACATCGCTCTGGTGGTCCCATAAAATTTAAGATTCTACTTTTCCAATCTAATGTTTCGGTTCTCGGTTGGTCTGTGTTCAGGGCATAATATTTCCCATGCTCTGTTGCTGTTCCTTCTGCCAGAGTCATTCTGATTAAGCTGGTCCAGAGAATTGAGCCCTGGCGGCGGTGCTGACCCCGGACTTCCTGTTTCGGTATTAAGCTGACTCTCATTGGAAGATTCCGCCGCAGTAGTGCTGCTTTGTGCAGGCGTATCTCTGGTTGTTTGTGAATTACCTGATTGTGATTCACTTATTTTTGCTATTCTTGTTTGTAGATTAATTATTTGGGTATTTAATTCTGGGATCTAGGTTGCTTTTCATGATCAGCGCAGACATCAGTCGCTCCAGCCGGCTTTCTAACTCCGAATGCCGCGACCATACCCCTGTATTAGGTAACACGCTGGACCCTCCTTGAGGCGGTCCTAAGTAGTAGTTTTCACCCCCTACAGCTCCTGACGCTTCCTCCATGGTGGAACTGTGGTAATCTGCCAGGCTTCCTAAATTATCTAGCTTGCTGCCAAAGCTGACCGACTGTTGCCTTTCCTGTGCCTGTTGATCTCTAGCTGTCACGGCTTGCCTCGCACTCCAGGCCTGTCTTGCGGCTTAGGTTGAAGACTTATCTTCTTATTTCAAGGTTTTGGCTCGTGCCGAAGTAATTAAATACCAATCACACATTTCATGTTAAATCAGAAAAATATATAAATTAACAAGAAAGGAAGCAAGCCAAGGTTAATATACCCTTTGAAAATGTAATACTAGTTTGTATTAACGAACGCGAAACTTGTGTAGCTGCAGCAGGATTCGGCGGATTTATTTGCGACAATAACTTGTGTAAAAGTTAGCGAGCGGTTTCGATGGAGTTCAAATAATCACTGAATTTAATGTTCCAATAATTTCTCTTAGAACCTAACTTATTTTAAGGTGGCGAGAGACGGGGCGAACTCAATAGAGCGAACGAACGAAAGCTTTATTAGCTCCCGCTCTCGTGAGGAGTTGAATAAGAGTAAACGCATGCAAGCAGTGACCTACCAGTTACGGGGCGAATTCGCACGTAGTAACGGTAGTGCGGCGAGAGAAAGTGGTGCCCTGAGCACCAGACAAGGACAGAGAGAGTCAGAAAGAAACGGCAATAAAAGAAAGCAGCGAAGGGCCGTGTGCAGAAGGAAGTATTGGGACGGCACCGGACTTCGGACCCTGATATTGGTGGCGTGGGCAAAGGGCCAAAGGTCGATAACTAGCGGTAAACAGAAGCCTATATAAGCAGACCGAGCGAAGGAAGCTGGATCAGTCGTTTTCTACCAGTCATCAAGTGAACCAGTAATCAGTGAAATAACGTGAAGAACCAAATATAGCCGTGCGGAGTCATCAAGGAAACAAGATCGCTATGTCGAGACGTTCGGGACTTAGAGCTAAAGTCTTCGAGTTAAGACTTTCTCCGGTATAACACGGCTAAATCCAGGCGCTTTTGTACAACTTCTGTCGCGATTTGAGCTTGGCATCCCACCCGGCGTATCCGACAGAGTTGAACAAATAGAGGTCATCGACAAGGAACCGTGGGCTCGGAAGGAAAGTTGTCTAGAACTAGCTGCCTGCCTACAAGGACTGCATTGGCGAACTTTGGCGTACACAGCTGTTCACCGCTAGAGACCCAGAACGGCAGCTTACCAAATCGCGAGCGCTACGCCAACAAGGTGCGGAGCCAGTCAACATATCCGGAGGCAAAGCAAGGACAACGAGGACACCAACGACGACGAACAACAAGCGCCGTGCGAGGAGCAGATACGTCGAATTCTGAAGTCTGCGGCAGAGAAGGAAGGGTGGAAGTGTTCGTCAAGTACCAGACGTTTGACCCAGGGACTGCGTTGGCGGCTTTCGGCGTACGCTTGAACCGTCATGTAGAAACTGAGTCGACGTCCGGTGCGACCGGCCAAGAGAGAACAAGCACTGTTATCCCGCCGAGCCAAAGGCAGCAGAAATCATCACGAGCATAGCAGGCGACGGAGACATTACTCCGCAGCAGTAATTCCCATTCCCATTCAACGTGGGAAGAAGATGACGGCGGAGCATATTTCTACACTGTCAATGCAAAACCTAGGCCGAGGGTCAAGTCGGCGAATAAAGATCCTTGTATACTCCCAATCGTTCTGCGCGTTTTCACTGATGGGTGGTCAAGTTTCTATAAATTTGGTGGACGATCACATTCATCTTCTGAGCCAGCCGCGCAATATTCGTAGCGAGCAGATATTCGAGAAAAGCAGTTCGTTACATCTGGCGCACAAAACGTGATTGTCTTGACAGTGAATTTCAGCATCAAACAGAAATGGGGAAATAATGGATCTATTTCCTCAAGAAAGAGGATTTCTCAAAGGTGGCAGCCAAGCTTGGCATCATCCTGGAGGGCAAGTCGGAGGACATGCGGAAAGCCCCTTCAGAATATGTCACTAAAACACAAAGCAACCCAGGAATAACAAAATTTGGGCTGAGCTGGAGGAGATGTACGACAAACCAGGCCCAAGCGGCAAATTGCAAGTCCCAGACGCCGAACAGCTCATAGCTAGCCTGGGCGTGGAGAAAACCTCAACGAAGAAGAAGGAGGACACCAAGCGCCTATCGACGGACCACGCCAATGGACTCCGAACAACTATAATCACCAGAACACGCTATGGAGGCCAACTACTATTAATCAGAGACCACAGGTCACAGACACACGTAGTGAACCCACACGAAGCCTGCAGACGGTATGGAGATCACGGACATTGGGAACGAGGATGCCGAAACCAGCGGGTACTTTTCTGCTGGATTTGCGGCAAGGTTGGTGTTAGAAGCGTAGAGTGCTGCCAGATATCGGGAAATGGCCAGCGATCCCAGCCGCAGAGAGGCGAGCAGGAGTCGCAAGGTGTTGTCTCTCCAAACTAATTGGCGAACTAATCGAAGAAGCGGAACCTCACACAACAGCGGGCTTCATAAGCGAGGAGCTGGCGGATATACTGGCTGCTGAAGGACAGATTACAAGGACGAGAAGGCATGTTAGGTTGGCAGATGGCAGGTCCATCGGGATAAAGTTCGGCAATAATCGAAGGATCAGCCCGCTGATCCTACCAGGAGTGGTAGACTCGCTTGTGCTAGGATGCAATTTCTTCACAGGAGTCGGCGTCGAAATAAAGGGTGCTGGACATACTGTGGTGATCCCAGAAAGGAGAAGGCACAATGGATAGCTCGAGAAAAAATTGTCTGTGGCACTCTGAGGAATGCGATGTTGAAAGTTTCCTACGCGTTTGCGTACCAAGACGACATCGTCGTGTTTGTGTTCACTGGAGGAACACAGAAGGAACCTGAGAGAAGTTTTCCGACGCCTAAAGCAGGCAAACCTCAGGATAAATCCCGAACAATTTTAATTCTTCGAAAGTGAACGGCTTTACCTGAGACATCTTGGTACAGGCGATGCGTGCCCGATTTTGCTCGAATAGTGAAACCAATAAATGATCTATTGCGGAAAGGCACGAAATGGACATGGACTACAGATCACCAGCAGATAAACCATTCGTACTGCAGACAGACGCAAGAGATTATGGTATAGGGGCAGTCCAGATCCACGAAACAGAAAGCGGCGAGAAGGTCATTTCGTATTCAAGCCGGACCCTGAATGGCGCGGAAGAACTATTCAATCAGCGAAAATAAATGCTTGGCAATCGTGTGGGCGATCCGGAAGTTTAAACCATATTTGGAAGGATACCACTTTAAAGTGGTAACTGACCATATGGCGCTAAAATGGTTGAACACCATCGAAAGTCCCTAGGGAAGGATATGCGAGGTTGGCCTTGTAGCTGCAGCAGTATGATTTTGAAATTTGATGCACTGTCGAGACAGCCTCTGCCAGATGCCTTTAGGCTAGCCAAGGAAACTCCGGAGGATACACACGGAGCATGCAGCTGGGTCAAAGATATGTCTGAGAAAATAACGACACAGCCACAGAAGTTCCAAGACTACCTATTGGAGGGAGAAGAGTTATATAGGCATATCCCGCACAGAGCAGCGTAGAAACTCTGTGTCAATCGGGGGCTGAGGGAAGCCGTCCTATAGGAGAATCACGGCGCACCACCCGCTGGACATGTGGGAAGTCGGAAAACGATCGCAAGGCTGGCGGCTCGCTAAATTGGCCAGGATTACATAGAGAAGCCCAAGCACACGTACGAACATGCCTTATATACAAACCTAACCTGATGCAGGCAGCTGGGAAGATGCTGACGCGGATACCCGAAGAACCATGGGCAACAGTATGCGCAGACTTTGTCGGACCATTGCCAATAACGGACAATGGAGTACAGTTTGCCAGCCTAGCATTCAAGCCCTTAATTCGAAATGGGCATTAAGCACTAATTCTCAGCGCCATATACACTGCAGGAAAATCCGACAGAAAGAGCAAACCGAACCGTTAAGACCATGATAGCTCAGTTTGCATGGCAGAACCAAAGGAATTGGGACGCGAAGTGGCCGCAGATTATGCTAGCGGTAAACTCATGTCATGTGTCCAGTCCATCCACAGGACCGAGAGATTTGCTTCCTGGGTAGGCACGCTGGGTGCCGGCTCAGCTCGCCGGACAGGGTGGTTTCTTTGGAAACCACTCCCTCCTCTACATAACGAGAATAAATTTATCGTGCCTTAGGAAAACGATAGAGACCGTTCAGTTCGTTTTGTCATGTGTTGCCGCTGGCCACAAGCTTGACCGAATTTAGATCGGCAGCGTGTGGCTGTTTTTAGCCTTCCCCTTCATACGTTCCGTATGCCGATGGATCGCTGCCGGCCACTGCAATGCAATCCCCTATTGCCAATGTCGTCAGTCGAAAGCTACATCATTGTTCTTGACCCGAGTTTTTACATTTGCGTCAGCTCTTCCTTGTGTAGGCGTTTACCCAGACATTATTGAGTTCTGCTTCACATTATAATTTATTGAAACGATTTTTTTATTGAAAAAGGTGCACTTTTAACTCACAAGTAAAAGTGTTAATTTAGCTTACAAATTAATTAAATTGAGAAATATTCTAAGCGGTGTATATAATATTTATATTAACGTGCCATAAAACTGTTCAAATTGAATATAAATTTAAGAATAATAAATTGGAGTTAATTTATAAAAATAATGATATGGATACTATCGACTTTAAATTTAATGTATGAAGTTTATATATATAAATGTTTAAATTTCAAATAGATCTAGGTATATACGCATATATATATATATATATATATATATATATTTTATAAAAGTTCGCTTGACAGTAAATCGAACGTAACTCACTTACCCCTTTTAATTTCCATCGACGAGAGCTCTCATTGTGGTATTCTGGGTTTGAAAAATGAATTATACACATATGCATAAATATATATATATTAGTGCAAATTCACAACATTGTTAATAAATTGTTGAATTAATTTATAAAAAAAAATATGTTGCATAACATTTCTTAGAATTGAGCAATGCTGGTAATTTTTCACAAACAGAAAAAAAGGTTTCGCTTTATTACGATACGAATTGCGAGGAAGAGAAGAGTGAAAACGGCACTCGCGCTGATTGACGGTAGCACTTCGAGTAGTTGTTTCTCTTGGTGAATTCAATTACATATAAAAACTTTGGTCTTTTGCTTGTATTGAATTGCTCATTTATTATTGATAGAATTCAAGGTCAGTGCAGAAACACTGTGCGAGGACATGCGAAGACAAATGTCAGAGTTTACAAATAATGGCAAACACAGCAAAAGAATCATCAAACGTTTTCTTGAGCTATCTCACGCAGAAGCCCATCACCAGCAATTAACTCGAGGCTCAATAAGCAGCACCAATAAAACCCAACTGGAAGCCTACCTGATAGAATTCGAGGTCACGCCAGAAACACTGTGCGAGGACATGCGAAGACAAATGACAGAGTTTGCAAATAACGGCAACCACAGCGAGGGAATCATCAAACACCTTATAGAGCTATTTCACGCAAGAAGCCCATCACCAGCACTTAACGGAACATGAAATCAACCGAATGACATTACTGGGACAACCGACACAGAGGAACACATAGAGAAAGACCATAAATACCTGAAAGTGCCGAAACCAACTGAGATGTACGAAGAGAAATCAGTACCTAAGCCCAGAAGGACAGAAGGAAATAAAGCGGCCACAATGGGATTGATACGAAGTTGGCGAGAAGAATACGACGGCACTGGCAAACCAGCAGAGTTAATAAGTAGAACAGAGTTATTGGCAGAGGCATACGGAATAGCACCTTTTGAAAAGAATTCCTACAGTACTACAGGCCAGCGGACCATGAGGAGAAAGCTATGGAAAGCATCCCACATAGGCACCAGGGCGAGAATGAGCCGGCAAAGGAATTTGCGCCAGAACACCGGAAAATCGTGCGTTTTACTAAGCTCACAGAAGAAAAAAAGGTGGGTGTACTGAAACAGTCGCGTGGAGTTCAAACGATATGCTAAACGCGGAGAATGCCAAACACTAGCGGAATACCTCCGACTAGCCGAGGAATTCGAGGCTCTCCAATCACATGAGCACACATCACAGCAGAGAACACAACAAACTCACTGGGGACATCGAAAGATCTTATGACATGAACAACAGATGCTCGAGGTGCAAAGCAATGGGACACATAGCACGTGGTTGCAATAACCAACCAACCAACCGAGGACACAGAAGAGGCAACCAAAAACTTGAAGAAAGCCCTAACGGAAACCCTCTGTATAGACTTCGTTGGAGAACAGATCCTCACACATATGAAGCACCAAAAAAACTCATCTCGGACAAGGGGGTTCAGTTTACAACAATAAGTTTAAGGCGCAGCTCCAGTAATGGGGAATCGTCCACCAGTTGACAGCTCCGTACACCCCGCAAAAGAACCAGGCCGAGAGATCAAATAGGACTATAAAGACAATAATAGCTTAATTCTCCGGAACAGAAAGCACGCGGTGAAAACACTGGCTACCTGAAATATCAATGGCTATCAACAGCAGCAGGTCGGAGTCAACTAGATACAGCCCGGCGTATCTACTTTACGGCCGAGAAATACGACTTCCTGGGTGCCTGTACAACTTACTATTCCCGGATCCGGAATAGTAAGGGAGACGTTCGAAGCACGGTTGCAACGCACAATAGAAACAAGCAAGTTGGCACATCGGAACTTGGGAAAAGCAGCACAAGATCAAGCCAGAATGTACAACCTACGGGAAAGAGACTTGAGACCCAACATGGGAGACCTCGTATGGGAACGACAACACCTAATTTCAAAAGCAGCTATTGGGTTTGAAGCCAAGTTAGCACCAAAATACGATGTCCCCTTTAAAGTGGTTTCGTGTCGACAGTCATAGCGACGATTACAGGAAAGACACACAGAGCACACGGCCCACCGTCAACTAACTAAGTACAACTCATACCCAAACATAAGCATTATTCAAACGCGCGCCCAAAGCCAACAACACCAGGTCACACTTATTCGACGGAGTTATCGATCGCCGATAGTAGATCGTTCCTCCCAACGACCCAGAACACTTCGAACCCGACGTTCTCGACGGACGAGGCACGACTGAGCAAGTAGTGCGCAGTGGCCCATCGGATAGCGCCAACACGACCAGCAAGCAGTGAAACAATCGATCCTTCTGCAGCGCCAATCCTACGCACCAAGCAGTGCATCACTCGGTCCTTCCGCAGCGCCAATCCCGCACACACAGCAATACTTGCAAGCAGTTCGAGTCTCGGACCTCCGGCAGCATCGACACCACTCAGCCAGCACTTATATACTCGGACCTTCCTCAGCGTCGGTATCACTCAGCAAGCAGTCCTGCACTCGGCCCTTCAGCAGCGCCGACGTCAACCCAGCAAGCAGTACCACACTCGGCCCTCCCATAGCGCCGAGACAATTATAATTAGAAAAGTAGCCCCAACTGTATTATCAAATATAACCATACTCTGTATCGTTTGATTGGCGTTATTCTTTGGGGAGGTAAATCGATCTAAAGAGGAAATAAATTGCTGTCTCGAGCAGTTTTTTGTTTTTATATATGTTGCAGCATTGATATTATTTTCCGACATTGTAATAGCGCAGCGAATTTCGGTTTCACACGCGCGAAATCCTAAACGCAACTACCAGCGTCATCCCTTCATCTTTCTGCGCTCACCACCGAACCACACTCGGCGACAGCGACACAACGCAGTCGCCTCGCTGAAACGGTACTTCTTAAGCGACAACACGCAGACAACCAAACAAAGCACCGTTAGAGGCTGATGCAATATTACTTCAATGATGAAATTAGTCTTCTGGAATTTTCCAGAGACTGTATACCCATACACTCATACCAACATCAACACACTCTTAGTGTGCGCCGACACGGCCATCCTGACCATTACACGACCTCGTGCAATTTTACCAAAAATGCTTTGTTACTATTCAATCACCTTATAAAAGTTTATTCAAATATAACTTTAGATTTTTCATCTAAATCTATTATTTCCATTACAAATAACATCTTCATATTGATACAGCTCATTTTTACATTATCATTAACCATTCAGGTTTTTCATTATATTATCTAATGCGCCACACGCCATGATCAAAACAATTGTTTTGCACTTGTGCTTACATTATTATTACAGATTTTATTATTAACTCTAAAAACATCTGTACTGTCTCTTTCAACAGTTTATTTTTACAATATTTCAGTACTCTTTCAACAGTGTCTTTTTCAACTACTTCATTTCTGTCTCTTTCAGCAGTTTCTGATTCAACTTTTATATTACTGTCTCTTCAGTTTCTGTTTCAATTACATTATTTAAATTTATGTCATCATCTTATGTCATCATGAGCATATTTATATTTTCTATTATTTGTCAAAGACCTGAGCATATATCTATCCCCCTCTAATAATTCAGTTATTTAAAACTTTGGACTTAACTTTGTTTGATGCCTCTCTTCATTTTTTAACAATACGAAATCTTCAACCTTGCATCCAACAATTTAGCCTTGTATATATCAAATTGCTCCTTGTTATATGTTGCTGCAGCTGAAATATTTTAACCTGCGCGTGTTCTTACTTCTGCCAAGTCGACCTCTTCTACCATATCGCAGGGTGGAAGCAACCCCAACGGGCGAGCAACTTTGCCGATAAACAATTCCAAGGGGCTTGCATTTGTCACTCAACTAACCGTACAGTTCAAGGCTAATTGAACTTCTTCTAATGCATCTTGCCAAGATCGATTGCTAGTTTCAACGGCCGTTAATAAGTTCTTTAAGGTGCTCATAATGCGTTCAACTTGACCATTGGCCCTACTTGCACCTGTCGCAATCAAACGCAAATTAATTTTTTGTTGTGAACAAAACTCACTAAATCTGCCCTGATCCGCTATTATACGATTTGGTACTCCAAACAGAGAAATAGCCGACGTGACAGCATTTATGCAATTTTCAGCATCAATTTAAAGCGTGTGGGTTAAATAAACAAATTTAGTGAAAGCGTCCACCGATATATTCCTTCTGATGTGAATGGTGTGCCAAGGTGCATTTATTTTTGGTATTGGATGAAGACTTATCTTGTAATTTATCTCTATCTTCTCCCACAAGATCGGTATTTTATTCACAAAGGTTCTCATCATTTGAACAATAATTTACAGTTTTTGATCTAACAATTTCAAATTTTCCTGGTGATTTTATAACATTAAATCCAGGATACAGTACTTCTCGACCAATAATAATATCATTCTTCAAATACTCATTGTCCAAAACATGAAACAAAACTTCAATACAGTGTTGGTTAATTTTTATGTTGCTAAGTATTTGTAATGTGCTACATATGCCGCCACTACCAATACCCTTCAACATCACTACATTGTTAATTCTTTTACCAACTAATTTGACACTTTTCTTCTGCTTTATCAATGAGCATTCTGATCCAGAATCGAAAGTTGTTATGAACGTCTTGCCTTGATGAACCATCTCTCTTTTGGGGTCAACCACTTCGCATAGCTCCACTCTTTTCATCTGGTGTGTATCCTTGTGTTTATCCATCTTGAACTTATTGCAATGTGTTGTTCACCACACTTAAAGCAGGTTACATTCGCTTTTTTATGGTGAGCAAGTGCGCTCCTGTCGCTATTGTTCCAGAATGTTTCGTGGGACGAAGGATGATTTTGCTGCTGTTTAGCTCGACATTCCATCATTTTGTGGCCTAATTTTCCACAAAAATGGCACTTGATTGTTGAAAGTTTCGGACTCTTTATGTCAGTTGAAGATATTTCCTCTTGCAAAGTTTTCTTTCTTTTGTTGAACGTGAATGCCTTAAGCTCGGTTTGCAATTCACTTTTGGTGCGCATATTTGAAGTAAAGGTTAGGCGCTGCAATCTGCTATCAACGTGAGCCATCTTGGCAAGCGTCACCGAAATTGCAATTTCCTCCACATCCATGTCACGCCATTTTGTGAGAAGTGTCGTCATCATACGGCTAGCATAATTGGAGAGACATTCGCCATCGGTCGGACAATTAGCTAACATTGACAGAAACCTAGCCGCAGGCGTTTCTACACTGCCAAAACGCTGCATGAAAAGTTCTTTAAATTCGTCCCAAGTTATGTCAGGATAACATGTTTGTGCAAGCCACTGCGACGCACTACCTTCCAACGATGCACTCAAGGCTATCACCATAACTGTTGAGCACCACGCCGATGCGTCAGCGCCATTAAGATCCGCGTTGAATTTTGGTAGCACAATTGTTTTTTTATTTGTTGTTTCAGGTGTCGATGATTGTACAGCTTTAATAAGGTCGATTAAGTTTTTATTTTGCATTTCCATTAAAATTCGCCATGGTCCATCTGATTAATTAGGCATCGAGCCAGATCCCACTTCTGATGTTGCAGCATTGATATTATTTTCCGACATTGTAATAGCGCAGCGAGTTTCGGTTTCACACGCACGAAATCCTAAACGCAACTACCAGCGTCATCCCTTTCTTCTTTCTGTGCTTACCACCGAACCACACCCGGCGACAGCGACACAACGCTGTCGCCCTGCTAAAACGGTACTTCTTAAGCGACAACACGCAGACAACCAAACAAAGCACCGTTAGAGGTTGATGCAATATTACTTTAATGATGAAATTAGTCTTCTGGAATTTTCCAGAGACTGTATACCCATACACTCATACCAACATCCAGACACTCTTAGTGTGCGCCGACATATATTTGAATACATATGAAAAATTTACTTTTTTTTTTATACTGATAAACACCGTCTGGCCGGTCGGACCGTTGTCGTCTTGTTCTTCTATAGGATCACGGTAGTCTGGAGGCAAACTTTGCCTTCTTTGCCGCCGGCGAAGTGTAAATTGGCTTTGTCGCCGGATTCGCTTGTTCTTCGCGGTAGTCCCTCCATATCCGTGTCGTCCCTAGCCGTACTAGGTGAAGTCGTACGTTGTCCGCGTTTATCCTCGCCATAGTTTTTCCAGGGAATATCCGCCCAGGCGAGTCTCTCCCGCTTGTCCACCGCTATGGCTCTGCGGTCTCGAGCATCGGCTTCTGAGGAGAGGGGTCTTCCCTCAGCCTCACACCTTTCAAGGCGTTTCTTCACGGCCTCCATTGAAATTTCAATCGGTCCCATCATGTTCCTTTTTTTATCTTCTGTTTTGCTAAACGGCAAAACTGTTCTTGCTACAATTGCATTGATCGCTAGTAGTTTTCATCAAGCTTAAAACAGCGAAAGGTCTTTGACCTGATATACTCCAATACTTTTTCCAACTAAATTTTCTAATTCGTACAGCGACCCTCCTCTGTTCTCAAGTATGAGACATCGCATTATACCTTTCTATTCGGCTACTCTGATTGTAGATTTTTTCATATACAACTTGACCTACTGCAAATTCAATTTCCTTACTACGGGTATTATACGTCCTTTCAGCTTTTTCCATCTTATTCGCCAAGCATAGAGCTTGATCTGTTGCAGATAGGCCGCCGAGACGTCTCATGATCGGATACGCACTTGCGTGTGTTACCATGTTGGTCCCAAACATTGCATAATATGGTTCCAGTCCGGCGGATCTCTGCCCGGGCGGACCATTTACTTCTCCGAAACTCGTGGGACCCCATGAAACAGAACAAAAGTATAAAAATCCCGAAGGATATCCCTGCAACCGGTGTCGCAAGACACTTCGAGGAAAGATCCCTCGAAGGCGACAGACCCCAGGCGGCAGCGCACCCGCCTAGGACTTCACCAGCAGCCCAGGCGAGAAGACCTGGAGCGTGGTGTGCCAGCAGGAGCTACCCTGCCAAGTCTATAGTTACGACCGAGAAACTCAAATGGGCTATTGGAACCTTCCAACCATTTAAATCACCAGGATTAGACATGATCTCTCCAGCTTTCTTACAGCAGGGGCAGGAACTACTCCTAACCCGTCTAAGAAGACTAATTGTGAGCAGCCTAGCCCTTGGGTACATCCCAAGTGCATGGTGCAGCGCTAGGGTGGTCTTCATTCCCAAGATCGGGAAGAAAGACATCACCAGCCCAAAGTCCTTCAGACCTATCAGCTTAACTTCGTTTTGTCTTAAAACGCTGGAAGAACTGGTAGACTACAATATCAGAAGAACAGCTCTCAGAGACTGTCCGCTGCAAAACACATAGCATGCATACAGAGCAGGCCGTTCAACAGACACTGCACTTTATCAACTATGTTGCGCCCTAGAAGGGGCAATTGACAGCAAACAAATAGCTATCTGTGCCTTTCTAGACATAGAGGGAGCCTTCGACAACACATCACATGATGCAGTTCGAGCTGCCTTGTCCAGAAGGAACATAGACATTACTACGAGCAAATGGATTGGCAACCTACTTGAATCCAGGCAAGCAACATGTACACTGGGTTCGGATCGAGTGACAATTGCAACCAGCAAAGGCTGCCCGCGAGGAGGAGTACTGTCCCCTTTGCTATGGAGTCTGCTAGTAGATGACCTTCTCAGCAAACTTGCTGGAAAAGGAATCCAATGTCAGGGATACGCCGATGACATCGTGATAATCGCCAGAGGCAAATTTGAAGCGACACTCTGCGACATCGTCCAACTCGGACTAAAGACAACGCTAGACTGGTGCAGGGAGGTTGGACTCAACTTAAACCCTGCTAAGACAGTCATCGTTCCTTTCACAAGGATGTACAAACTACAGAGAATGAGACAAATCTCACTGCTAGGAACTCCTATAGAAACTAGACGAGAGGTTAAATATCTAGGAATCACCTTGGATAGTAAGCTAAACTTCGCTTCCCATGTCCAAAAAACATTGGAAAAGTGTTACAGAGCCCTCTATACCAGTCGGAAAATTGCTGGGAAATCCTGGGGAACCAGGCCTCAGATAATACTATGGCTATACTTAATGATCGTGAGACCAATCCTCACTTACGGAGCACTTGCATGGGGCAAACGAGCTAAGCTCACCAGCATGCAAAACCAGCTAGGAAAGCTACAAAGACTTGCCTGCGTATGCATGACAGGGGCAATGAGGACCTGTCCTACAATTGCCTTAAAAATTCTTATGGAGCTAACACCACTCCACTGTGTGATTGAAATCCAACGCAAAGCTACACTCCTGAGAATAAGCACTGAGGGCACGTGTAGTGGTTGCATTCTAAATAACAGGGATGCGACTTATCTGTTAGGATACTCCACCCTAATACTCCTAATACTCCACCCTAAGGATGAAATGACAGCCGAACTAATCTTCGAGCAGAACTTCACAGCACACCTAGGCAATAAGAAAGACTGGACCACATTGTCTGAAGTGCACCCTATGGCTAAACACACCATAGCATAGTACACAGATGGATCCCTGACACAACAAGGCACGGGCCTTGGAGTGGTAGGGCCTCGCATAAAATACCACGAATCCCTTGGCCAATACACCAGCATATTCCAGGCTAAGGTATGTGCCATTGGACGCTGTGCAGAGCTCAACATACAGCGTGGATACAAGGAAAAGGACATATCGATCCTTTCGAACAGGCGAGCAGCAATAACTGCTTTACATAGTAACAAAGTCACCTCGAAGCTAGTCCTAGAGGTGAAGAGTAAGCTAAATATATTGAACAGCCGAAAGAGGCTGGCCCTCAGATGGATTCCGGGACATAAGGATATATCCGGAAATGCACTTGCCGATAAAATGGCAAAACTAGGAGCCGAACAGCCCCTGATACTACCAGAGCCCTACTGGGGCAAAGGGAGGCATACCTTAGGAAAGAGGAAGGCGACATGAATCAAGAACACTGGAGGAATACCCCAGGCCTAAGGCAAGCCAAAACTTAAATAAATAACTACAACAAGAAAAGGTTCAAGGAACTTGTTCGACTAGAGAAAAATTCACTTAGGATCGTTACCGGATTACTAACCGGGCACTGTAGACTGAAAAGTCACCTAGGTAAGATGGGAATAACCAGCAGTAGAACTTGCAGACTCTGCGACATAGAGGACGAAACCTCTAAACACATCATCGCAGACTGTCCGGCGTTAGCAAGTATAAGATGTAAAATCTTAGGAACCAGAACTCTTACACCTGAGCTCCTAGGAAGAATCAACCCATTAAAACTCCTCGACTTTATTCGAGGAAGTGGGTTAATATCTGAGCTGTAGGCTCTGAATGGGGGTACAATAGATCTTACAGGTCGCGTTACACTGAACACCCCGATATTAATAATAATAATAATAATTTCCCGTTGTTTTGCTGACTCTGCAAATTTCACAATTCTTAACAGTTGTAAGTCGATGTTCACCTTTGCCGCATCCCTAAGTCCCGATGTTACCTCATCCATTTGTTCCCTTGAAAGCGCATCTGGAACCACATTGCGCGACCCTTTTCGGTGTTCGATTTCAAAATCAAAGGCCTGTAATTTAAAACTTCACTTTGCTAGCCTGTCGGATAAATCTTTCTGGCCCATGAGCCACTTTAAACTATCATGATCTGTTATGACCTTGAATGGCATACATTCACCGTATGGGCGGAACTTTCTGATGCTCAATATTGCCAAGTAACATTAAAGTTCAGATGCTGTAGTTCCTTTGGGCTTTGTCTAGCTTCGAGGACATGTATGCGATGGGATGCTCGCCACCCTTTTCATCTGTCTGGAACAATACCTTTCCGACTTCGGTCGTCGAAGCATCGCACTGAATCGTGAAAGGTTTTGAAAAATCCGGTTTTGTTCATAAAGGTGCTGATACCAGGCTGGTCTTCAGTGCCTCAAAGGCTTTAATGCCTTCTTTATCGAGCTCGTTTTTCCTGACTCAATCCTTTTTGAGACTTTCATGAAGCGGGGCTGCACTTTGTGCGTAGTTTTGTATACCACCGGCCTCCCTGTTTCCTCTCTTTCTGGACTCGAACCTCTCGAACAACCTGGTTAGGGGCAAAAAGTAGGAATATGATCCCGCAGGGGCACGCCCGCTTCTCTGGGTGGACCAGGTATTGCCGTGGCCAATAACTACGGGCAAGGATCGGGGATATGTCCAACAGGGGCATGCCAACGTTCTCTGGATTAACCAGGAATGGTCGTAGCCACGCCTGGGGGATACTAACTACTGGTAAGGATCGGGGATCAGTAACTACGGAGATCGCGGATGTGTCCAACAGGGGCACGCCAACGTTCTCTGGATTAACCAGGAATGGTCGCCTAAGGAATACTTAGGTTAAGGTTATTTTCTAGGTACTACGTTATTAAGAAATGCACTGGGGTTTCGGAGGTTATATCATTAGGATTCAGTTTATTCTCACTTGACCTGGCTTGTTTCCCTGCACCTGCATTGAGTTCTTAAATGGTAAACCATGCAGGTTACTTTTTACTTTTTTTTATTCCTGAGCACACGTCTGTTCCCTGTCGCTGACCGGGAACCAAGAGAGCGAACGATAGCGATCGTTCCCCGTCATCGATTCTTTCTAGTTTGCCACCCTTTCAAGTATCGAGTACCCACTATGACTATCGATATTAGTCTGTCAACGTGGCGGTTTGATCTGGCAAGGTCTTGCGATCTGGTGAAGTTAATGGCAACTCTTAGGCTTAGATTTAAATCGTATTAATGTATATTGGCATCACAGGCGCCCTTAGAACTAGTACAATAACAAAAATATTCCATGGATAACGGAACTAACGAACTGAATGAAACTTGTGTGCTTCGTGGTACGATTCGTCACAAGCGTCGTCCAATGAGATAGATACAGTCCTCCCGCCACTGTATATATGGAATACGTACGGTCTCGAACCTTTTGAGCGATCAGGTTCTTGCCTGGTTCAAACGTATAGCGTCGGCGATCTGGTTGCCTGGTTCAAACGGATAGCGTCGGCTTGTACGGCTCTGGTCTGTTCGCCTCTGGACTCAAACCTCTCGAGCGACCAGAAAAAAACCCAAAAAAATAAAGTTTGTTAACCAAAAATTCTTTGTGGACTCTACGCCGTTTTGCTGCCACCGACAGCAACGTGTTGTCTATTGTCTTTGTCTTTTTGCTGCCCCCAGGGCAAGCAAAGCAAGGTAAATTATTTGGACATGCCTTTTACACATATATACAAATTAAATAAAGTGCAACATTAACAAGCTTGCTATTGATCTTTACATACACATCCAATAAATTGTTGCAAAACTAAATAAAGTACATTAACTCAAGTATTTTATCTACATTTACATCTTGCTATTAGTCTCTACACAAAAACATAAACCCAAATCATATTTTTTGGCCACGTGCATAGGCACTCATACGTTTTTAAGTACATACGTACATACATTCAAATTATATAATGTGCAACACTATTGATATTTACATACACGTAGACATCCAATAAATTGAGCATTAACTCAAGAATTTTTCTACATATTCATATACACCCACACTTTAACTATTGGTCTCTACACACACACACATATATTCAAATATTTTTTTCGCGATAAGCCACGTGTCTTAGCACTTGTACACTATACATGCATACATACCTATACACATACTTATGCATTCATAGATGCCTCAAAACTTACATATTCAATCCACGTGCACTTACAAAGAAAAAAAAATACATTTAAGTATACACACATACTTTTATTGCATACATTATAAACGTTCGAAAAAATTTATAAACGCGAGGTTTTGCGATTCGCGATGCTAATTCGCATATCGTAAACTAAAGTTTTAGTTAATTAATTAATTAATATTACGCTCTATCAATAAATGAGTAAGAACGTGGAACAGCGCACTCAACGCCAAAAACAACAAGACGAAGCCCGTGAAAAAATTCTGAGAGAGCAAGACAAACGTCGTCTCTCTTTGGCCAGAAACAATGCTTATTTCTCGTTCACGAGTAATACTCTAGAACCGAAAGTGCAAGAAAGTGCAAGTTTACTGACCGCCGAAAACCAGAGAGCTAGTTCTTGCTCTCCCGCCCTGCTTTTCACCGCACAAACACCTTGGAGTGAGCAATGCAAAACTCCAACCGAGCTTCTGCCACCTAGTGCAACAACAACAGCAACTACTACGTCAACTACAACGGTCTCTGTCGCCAACAATGCAATAACGACTCCACTCTTTTCTTCTGCAGCGGGTAAAGCAACAACACAACCAAGTGCAAAAATCGGGTCAAACGGCAAAAACAAAGCTACGGTAGAAAAAATTACAATTCCGCAAGCGGGTTCGGCCATGCAGACAGGCATGGATCGCTATATTAATATTTCCAAGCGCAAGCTACCCCCCCCCCCCCCCCCCCCAAAAAAATCTGACGACAATATGCCCAAGATAAACCGTACCAACAAAGGCCCTGAAAATCTCGGGCCAATAAATGAAAATAGATTTCCCATTCTGGCGGAGCCTGAAACAGAGTACGAAGAATTAGCCCCAAAGAAACTTAAGCCCCATCCTATCTTTATTCGGGAGAAGATCTCCAACGTCCTAGTCAATAAAATAGTTGAGCTTGTCGGGAAGGATAACTTTCATGTTATTCCGCTTATGAAAGGGAATATAACCAAAACCAAACTTCAAACCAAAACCGAAGATGATTTCCGAGCAGTGTCGAAGTACCTAAACAACGCCAAAAAGAATTACTACACGTACCAGCTGAAAAGTTGCAAGGGCTTACAAGTTGTCCTCAAGGGAATAGAACCCGATGTGACCCCCTCTGAAATTATAGAGGCTTTAAAAGAAAACGGTTTTTGCGCCAAAAATGTTATAAATATTATGAACAAAAACAAGAAGCCGCAACCACTTTTCAAGGTCGTCCTGGAGCCAGACAGCAGAACTTTGAAAAAAAAACGCAGTGCACCCAATCTACAAGTTGCAGTACTTTCTGCACCGTAGGATCACAGTAGAAGAGCCGCACAAACGGAACGGGCCAGCGCAATGTACAAACTGCCAGGAATACGGACACACCAGGGCTTACTGCACCCTCAGGTCAGTTTGGGTAGCTTGTGGAAACTGCCACGGCTCCGAACCCTGCCCTGCCAACAAGGGAGACTCTCTCACTAAAAAGTGTGTAAACTGCCAAGGAAACCACACAGCAAACTACAGAGGCTGTCCAGTCTACAAGGAGATGAAAAGTCGGATGCAAAGAGCGACAACGGCACGCCAGAACATTTACATGAAATCACAAACGACACCCGAAGTTTTCTTCGCAAAAGCAGCCAGGTCATCATTTGGCCCTTCAATTACCACCAACAGCATTTCCTACGCCAGTGCTCTAAGATCAGGCACAGCTCACATAGAGTCGAAAACTGATAACATACAGCAGGCCATGGGAAAGCCACAAAATAACATGGAAACTATGATGATAACTTTGCAACAAAATATGATGGAATTTATGTCCTTCATGAAAACCACCATGCAAACTCTAATGCAAAACCAAAATATCTTGTTACAAATGCTTGCAGCTCAGCAGTCCAAATAAATTATGCCCAGCCTCCGAATAACTCTGTGGAACGCCAACGGTGTTTCACGGCATATACCTGAAATAACTCAATTTCTGAACGAAAATCACATCGACGTTATGTTGCTGGCAGAAACGCATCTCACCAGCAAATATAACTTTCAAATACGAGGATACACGTTCTACGGCACCGATCATCCAGATGGTAAAGCACATGGCGGAGCCGGCATCTTAATAAGAGACCGTATCAAACACCACTTTCACCAACGGTTTGCAAAAAATTATTTGCAAGCTACATCGATAAAATTACAGTTGGGCACCAGCAACCTTGCCATTGCCGCTGTCTACTGCCCACCCCGATTTACAGTCTCAGAAGACCAATTCATGGACTTCTACAATTCACTTGGAGAGCGATTAATAGCAGCAGGTGATTACAACGCCAAGCACACACACTGGGGATCCCGCCTTGTTACCCCCAAAGGAAGGCAACTATATAATGCACTCATCAAAACATGCAACAAACTGGACTACGTTTCACCAGGCAGTCCTACATACTGGCCAACAGATCCTAGAAAACTACCTGATTTAATTGATTTTGCTGTGACAAAAAATATTTCTCGCAATCTAATATCTGCAAAATCGCTTTTGGATCTATCATCGGACCACTCACCAGTGCTAATAACTCTTCTTTAAAGCCCGGAATTAATCGAGCACCCTTGCAGGCTGACGTCGCATCGAACCAACTGGCTGAAGTTCAAAAAGTACGTAAGATCCCACATCGAACTAACTCCACAGCTCAACTTCAAGGAGGACATCGACTGCTATGCCAATGCACTGGAGTCTGTACTCGTCGCAGCAGCCAAAGTCTCTACACCGCAAGGGAGGGATGGGCACACACACCAACACAAAACTAACCTTGAAATCGAACAGCTTGTTTTTGAGAAAACACGTTTGAGGCGTGCTTGGCAAACCAGCAGATCGCTATCCTCAAAACATAGTCTTAAGGAAGCTGGTCGCAGACTTACCAGGGCTCTATGGCTCGAAGAAGAAAAAGCACAACGCCAGTACATTGAGAAACTTTCACCCACCAGCACCAAGCATCCCCTGTGGAGGGCCCACCAAAATCTAAGTGCACCGGCCGAAACAGTAATTCCCGTAAGAGACTCTTCAGGCAGCTGGGCCAGAAGCGACAAAGACAGAGCCTGTACATTTGCTTTACACCTTCGAAATGTTTTTCAGCCAAACCCTGCAAATAATTCATTCACACTACCGTCGCCGTCAATTCGAGGTGGAACTGAGACGGCGCCAATTCTGTTCCAAACAAACGAAGTTGCAAAAGTCATCAGCGAGCAATTAAAAACAAAAAAGGCCCCAGGCGGTGATCTAATAACTCCTAAGATGCTAATTGAACTCCCAAACTGTGCAGTTGAGGTAATTTGTAAACTATTTAACGGGATTACACGACTTGGCTACTTCCCAAAAAAATGGAAAAAGTCGGTAATCATAATTATCCCAAAGCCAGGAAAAGATCACACAATACCAGCCTCATATAGACCGATAAGTTTGCTCTCGTATCTGTCAAAACTGCTCGAAAAATGCCTTTTGACACGCATAATCCCATATCTGAAAGAGCACAACATTATTCCGGCGATTCAATTTGGCTTTACACCGCAGATATTCCCACGAACGAGCGGCTAACTACTCCTACATTCGCAGACGATACCGCGATCTTAAGTCGGTCCAAATGCCCAATTCAGGCAACAGCACAACTAGCTGATCATCTCGTGGTAGTGGAGAGGTGGTTATCAGACTGGCGTATAAAAATAAATGCGCAAAAGTGTAAACACATAACGTTTACTCTTAACAGACAAACGTATCCCCCGCTAACTCTGAATAACACGCCACATCCACAAGCTGACGATGTAACGTACCTTGGCGTCCACCTAGACAGGAGACTTACATGGCGGAGACATATCGAAGCTAAGAAAATTAATCTAAAACTAAAATCCAATAGCCTTCATTGGCTCATAAACGCTCGATCACCCTCTGCCTGGACTTCAAGGTTCTGCTCTACAATTCAACGCTTAAGCCAGTCTGGACTTACGGCTTCCAATTGTGGGGAAACGCGAGCAGCAGTAACATCGACATTATCCAGCGAGCACAATCAAAAATCCTGAGAACTATCACTGGGGCACCTTGGTATGTTCGGAACGACAACATCCACAGAGATCTTGGCATTCTACCCGTAAAAGATGAAATTTCAAAACAAAAGGCGTCCTACCACACCAAGCTAACTTCTCATCCAAACCAGCTCGCCAGGGGCCTAGCCAGGGTTTCCAACCGGACCTGATTGCAACGAAATGACCTTCCAGCTCAGCAATAGTTAATAGAGCCCTTACATCCCGCGTCAGTCAACTTGACTGTCAGATATAGCTTTTTAATTTAAGATTTTATATACTTATTGTTAGTCCCAATTCAGGGAAGATTCAATAAATAAAATGCATGTGTAGGAAAAAAAAAAATCTTTTTTGAATGCGAAGACGAATCGTCAAACAGTTCGTATTGTGTGATGATAACTTCATACACGCCTTGAGCAAGCCATTCGAAAACGATCGATTGTTTGTTCCACGTTACCCACGTTGAACCAAATGAACGAATTTCTAGTAATCCGAAAGGAAGTGCTAGAACGTCTTTCATCCATAAAACCTTTTAAATTTTGTTCTCAACCCCCTCAACCTCCTCAACCCCTCAAGTCTTCCAAAAAAGCGAATACGATAGTACACACCACGACTGCAAGCATGCAAATACTGTAAGGAACCACCATCCTTTACTACACTTTCTTCCAAGACCAAGACAATATCCTGCACAAGATCAACGCACCAATGCTTTATCACATTATTCTTCTCAAAACCGATGTATTATTCTCCCAAAGGCGTTAGTGCGTGTAATTCATAAAGGAGAACTATTCTTTCTGCGCGCTTTGATTGATCAAGGGTCACAGCGCACCTTTATCACTGAGAAGTCACTACGCAGACTTAAATTACGCACTCTCAAACACTTTACTAGCACTTTGGGGATAGAAGGAGAGTGTGCTAGCTCCTCCCCCCAACTAAAACTCACTGATCTCTCCAGTAGTAGAGAAATTCCCGCAGAAGCGATTGTGCTCAAAAAACAATCTAATCTTATCCCAGCTGTTACCACTCTTAGACCCACAGATAATTGTCTTATCAATCTCGAATTAGCCGACCCACATTTCTTGACCGCTGCGGAAATTAAATTGATAGTTGGCAACGATATTACCCTAAAATCTTCCTGGAGGGCATACGGATGGATTGTAAGTGGCTCCTCAAGGGCGACCCCTACATCAAACGTTTGCCTATTTTCCACTTGCGTAGTGAATGACTCCGAAAACCTTCTTCTTCAAAAATTTTGAGAAGTAGAATAGATTTCGGTTCCCAGGCCAACTTCTCATTCAGACCAGTTCTACGATAAACTTTTTATCGATACAATTAAACGATTGCCCGATGGTCGTCAAATCCGAGTTTTCCAACTCAAAAGAACTATTGCTATGTCTCAGTATCATCGGATGCAAAATACTCTTGCCAAAAAAAAA
Source organism: Drosophila gunungcola (assembly GCF_025200985.1). Lineage (NCBI taxonomy): Eukaryota > Metazoa > Arthropoda > Insecta > Diptera > Drosophilidae > Drosophila > Drosophila gunungcola. Next base: position 154,072 of record NW_026453211.1, read on the forward strand.
ACACTTAAATCACAATATAATAATGTCTTAACTGAATATATTGACCTGGGTCATATGACAGAAACTCAGCCATATGAAATTATCCAAAGAAACAAACATCTCTCATACTACTTGCCACATCATGGAGTATTAAAACCCACAAGTACGTCAACAAAGCTAAGAGTTGTTTTCAATGCATACCGTTGCACATCTCTAGGTCTCTCTCTTTACGACAGACTTACTTGGAATCCTACTCAATTGGCGATTTTACATGTATGTGTTCAACGGTGACATTGAGAAAATGTAACGCCAATTTCATGTTCACGTCTCCAATGCATAATTTTTCTGCCTAATGACAGTACCTCCATGAAAGATTTCGGTTACTTTTGGCGGTAACTGCGCCCCCTACTTGGCAAAAGGAACCCTGCAACAGTTGGCCGAAGACTGTAAACGCAATTACTCGTTGTAGTGTACAGCACGCCGCGCGTTGGCGTGCCGTTATTATTTAGACAGCACCATATGTTCGGAAAATATTCCATCTAGTGTATAGAAGAGTCGCAGTCGTGCACTTCTAGCATTGCTCGGTACTAAACTCGCCGGATGGGGGGTAATTCTTTCCTCGTCCTCTATATGATAAACACTGTCACACAAAACAAAAAAAAGTTTTAAGTTCACTAAGCGGTAATCTAACAGGTTCCAAAACAAATAGGGATGTAAACAGACTTTTTGATAAGCGGACGGACGATGAAAACTAAGTAGATCAAGACTAATCAAGAGTTCGGGGTAGCTAGGTGATATTCACTCCCCGTTCTGTACCCTCCCTTCCTTGACAACACGTGAGAAATTTGGCGGTTGTCCCTTATTTGATTTTATTTATACATTCACGAACTTGATTTATGTAACAGCAGCATTGTATTTCAAACACGGACTTATGTGGTCCAAATTAATCAAACATTTTCATTTTTAAATTCAAATTACTTATTATCAAACAAAATATTCACATATACGCGTCCGGTGCGATTCATTCTATATGCTTTGACTTATTAACGATCAGTTATTAACGGGATATTTATACCCTTGCAGAGGGTATTATAATTTCAGTCAGAAGTTTGCAACGCAGTGAAGGAGACGTTTCCGACCCTATAAAGTATATATATTCTTGATCAGCATCGCTAGTAGAGTCGATCTAGCCATGTCCGTCTGTCCGTCCGTCTGTCCGTCTGTCCGTCCTGTCCGTCCGTCTGTCCGTCCGTCTGTCCGTCCGTTTATATGCAAACTAGTCTCTCAGTTTTAAAGCTATCTGCATGAAACTTTCCCAAAAGTTGTCTTTCTATTGCAGGTAGTATATAAGTCGGAACGAGCCGGATCGGACGACTATAGCATATAGCTCCCATAGGAACAATCGGAAAAATAAATGAAAAAAAATTATAACTTTGCTGTTTTTTAATTTTTTTTTTAGTTCTTCGACATTTAGTAATGGTTTAATATTTCAGAATTATGGTTTAAATTTTATCAAAATCGGACGACTATAGTATATAGCTCCCATAGGAACAATCGGAAAAATAAATGAAAAAAATTATAACTTTGCTGTTTTTTAATTTTTTGTTTAGTTCTTCGACATTTAGTAATGGTTTAATATTTCAGAATATCGGTTTAAATTTCATCAAAATCGGACGACTATATCATATAGCTCCCATAGGAACAATCGGAAAAAAATAAAAAAAACTTATAACTTTGCTGTTTTTTAATTTTTTTTTTAGTTCTTCGACATTTAGTAATGGTTTAATATTTCAGAATATCGGTTTAAATTTCATCAAAATCGGACGACTATATCATATAGCTCACATAGGAACAATCGGGAAAAAATAAAAAAAACTTATAACTTTGCTGTTTTTTATTTTTATACCCTTGCAGAGGGTATTATAATTTCAGTCAGAAGTTTGCAACGCAGTGAAGGAGACGTTTCCGACCCTATAAAGTATATATATACTTGATCAGCATCACTAGTAGAGTCGATCTAGCCATGTCCGTCTGTCCGTCCGTCTGTCCGTCTGTCCGTCCGTCTGTCCGTCCGTTTATATGCAAACTAGTCTCTCAGTTTTAAAGCTATCTGCATGAAACTTTCCCAAAAGTTGTCTTTCTATTGCAGGTAGTATATAAGTCGGAACGAGCCGGATCGGACGACTATAGCATATAGCTCCATAGGAACAATCGGAAAAATAAATGAAAAAAAATATAACTTTGCTGTTTTTTAATTTTTTGTTTAGTTCTTCGAGATATAGTAATGGTAAAATATTTCCGATTTACGGTTTAAATTTCATCAAAATCGGACGACTATAGCATATAGCTCCCATAGGAACAATCGGAAAAATAAATGAAAAAAATTATAATTTTGCTGTTTTTTAATTTTTTGTTTAGTTCTTCGAGATATAGTAATGGTTAAATATTTCAGAATTACGGTTTTAATTTCATCAAAAATCGGACGACTATAGCATATAGCTCCCATAGGAACAATCGGAAAAAGAAATGAAAAAAAATTATAACTTTTCTGTTTTTTAATTTTTTGTTTAGTTCTTCGACATATAGCAATGTTTAATTATTTCAGAATTATGGTATAAATTTTATCAAAATCGGACTTCTATAGCATATAGCTCCCATAGAAATAATAAAAATATATAAAAATAACTATCTAATAATTGAGCTGCAAATCATCATAGTTTCAATGTTTTTTTTTAGCACATACTCAAGTAAATCATAATTTAAATGTTTTCAAAAGTATTTAATTAATGCAATAGCTGCAAGGGTATATGAACTTCGGCTTGCCGAAGTTTGCTTTCTTTCTTGTTTTCCTTAACCTTATCATTACTCAATAGCAGATTATGATACAAAGTAAATTATGTAAGTGACGTATTACCAAATACTCCAGACATCAAGCCTAACACCCAGCCTGTATATCCCGAGATATCCATTACTTCCCGAGATACCCATTACTTCATTTGTCAAACATAACACCCAACCTGTATATCCCGAGATACCCATTAATTCATTTGTCAAACATAACATTTCAAAACCTACTATAGGAGTTATTCAAATTAATCAGACATAAACATTTCCCGTTAGACATAAACATTTCCCACGCCTGTTATCAACAGTCGCCTTATTATAAACATTTCACACGCCCTTACCGACGACAGAAGACATAAACAAGAGGTAAACTTTTAAACAATGGGTCCAGCATGAGAACCCATTCATCAGCATAAAAGCTTTGACCAATCCAAATTTAATAAACAAACAAGAAAGAAAGCAAACTTCGGCAAGCCGAAGTTCATATACCCTTGCAGCTATTGCATTAATTAAATACTTTTGAAAACATTTAAATTATGATTTACTTGAGTATGTGCTAAAAAAAACATTGAAACTATGATGATTTGCAGCTCAATTATTAGATAGTTATTTTTATATATTTTTATTATTTCTATGGGAGCTATATGATATAGAAGTCCGATTTTGATAAAATTTATACCATAATTCTGAAATAATTAAACATTGCTATATGTCGAAGAACTAAACAAAAAATTAAAAAACAGAAAAGTTATAATTTTTTTTAATTTCTTTTTCCGATTGTTCCTATGGGAGCTATATGCTATAGTCGTCCGATTTTGATGAAATTTAAACCGTAAATCGGAAATATTTTACCATTACTATATGTCGAAGAACTAAACAAAAAATTAAAAACAGCAAAGTTATAATTTTTTTTCATTTATTTTTCCGATTGTTCCTATGGAGCTATATGCTATAGTCGTCCGATCCGGCTCGTTCCGACTTATATACTACCTGCAATAGAAAGACAACTTTTGGGAAAGTTTCATGCAGATAGCTTTAAAACTGACGGACAGACGGACAGACGGACGGACAGACGGACATGGCTAGATCGACTCTACTAGTGATGCTGATCAAGTATATATATACTTTATAGGGTCGGAAACGTCCTTCACTGCGTTGCAAACTTCTGACTGAAATTATAATACCCTCTGCAAGGGTATAAAAATAAAAAACAGCAAAGTTATAAGTTTTTTTTATTTTTTCCCGATTGTTCCTATGTGAGCTATATGATATAGTCGTCCGATTTTGATGAAATTTATACCATAATTCTGAAATATTAAACCATTACTAAATGTCGAAGAACTAAAAAAAAAAATTAAAAAACAGCAAAGTTATAAGTTTTTTTATTTTTTTCCGATTGTTCCTATGGGAGCTATATGATATAGTCGTCCGATTTGATGAAATTTAAACCGATATTCTGAAATATTAAACCATTACTAAATGTCGAAGAACTAAACAAAAAATTAAAAAACAGCAAAGTTATAATTTTTTTCATTTATTTTTCCGATTGTTCCTATGGGAGCTATATACTATAGTCGTCCGATTTTGATAAAATTTAAACCATAATTCTGAAATATTAAACCATTACTAAATGTCGAAGAACTAAAAAAAAAAATTAAAAAACAGCAAAGTTATAATTTTTTTTCATTTATTTTTCCGATTGTTCCTATGGGAGCTATATGCTATAGTCGTCCGATCCGGCTCGTTCCGACTTATATACTACCTGCAATAGAAAGACAACTTTTGGGAAAGTTTCATGCAGATAGCTTTAAAACTGAGAGACTAGTTTGCATATAAACGGACGGACAGACGGACGGACAGACGGACGGACAGACGGACAGACGGACGGACAGACGGACATGGCTAGATCGACTCTACTAGTGATGCTGATCAAGAATATATATACTTTATAGGGTCGGAAACGTCTCCTTCACTGCGTTGCAAACTTCTGACTGAAATTATAATACCCTCTGCAAGGGTATAAAGATGCAGCCTGACAACCCACCCATCAGGCCACCAATTCGACCAATCGAAATCTTCTGATCGAAGTCCTGGAAGGAATTAAGGACTTTACTTATCAGCGAATACAACAGCGCAACACCTCCACATCGGATGATTATGGAATTACGTGAGACTAAATATAAAAATAATTTACGTAGATTTGTTGAAGAATTAGAAGAACAAACAAGTAGAATATGCTGTAAACTCAGCTTAGATAACAATCCATCAAGCACGGTTTTAGTTTCAAGAACTTTGAATGATACATTAGCTGAAGTGATTCGCGAAAAATTGCCAGTACAAACATATATTACGTTGAGCAAATTTGATATATCAAGTCCTCTTAAATTAAAACAAGCTGTAGGATTGTTTGTAGATAAACCTTTAAATACCCGCTCGTATACATCCCAAAACTCTAATGATGACGACGAATACCCACACTTTAGATCAGCAAGAAACTTTAACCCAAATAATCAGTCAGATAATAGTCAAGGAAAAAGAATTCAAAATAATAATTACCAAAATCGATATAACAACAATCAACAGAGACAGAACAAGTTCGACTCAAATAGGAACTGGGGTAATAATAGCAGCTATAATAATAATTCTTCTGGCAATCAATATTATCCTAGATCTTTTCAAAATAATCAAGTACAAAATGCCCAGACTACTCAAAGTACTAATATTCCCCAAAAACGTGCCCGAGCCTCAGACTCAGGTCAACAACGTAGAACTGAGCCAATGGACACAATTGAAAATTTTCAGACAACAGCCTCGGAAGAAACACCACCGCAATAAAAATTAAAATTGATAACAAACTATGCCTCTGTCTTATTGATACAGGCTCAATCATAAATTTGATAAACGAAAAGTTTTTAAAATATCCAACTAAAAATATTTTGACAAAAGTCCAAACGATAGGAGAATCTGTAACTTTAGAAAAATATATCGAATTTAGCATCCCATAATTATTTTCATCCAAGCAAACATTTTTTTAAAAAAATTTTTCAAATCATTATGTTATTATTATAGGAAGAAAAATTCTAAAAGAAACCTCAGCCAAAATTGATTTCATGAGAAACACTATTATTCTAAATAATTAAGAATTTCCAATGATAAATATAACAGAGGAACGTAATCAAACCTTTTCCAGTATAACAAACGATGACGAATATATTTATGCCATGCAAACAGACTTAACAAATAATTATTTAAGAAACGATCACTTAAATAATGAAGAAAAAACTGAACTTCATTATTTAATGTCCAAGTATTTTGATATTCAGTATCACGAAGGTGACAATTTGACTTTCACGAACGAAATCAAATACATAATAAAAACGAAACATGAAGAACCGATTTATAGGAGACCATATAGTTATCCGTACATTTATGACACAGAAGTAGAAAAACAAATTGAGGAAATGATAAATCAAGGTATTATCAGAAAATCAAAATCTCCTTATTGTAGTCCTATTGTAATGGTACCAAAGAAAAAGGATGCATCGGGCATTCCCAAATTTCGTATGACCATTGATTACAGAGGACTCAATGAAATAACCATAATGACAAATTTCCTATTCCAAACATGGAATGAAATATTAGATAAATTAGGTAAATGTCAATACTTTACAACATTAGACCTAGCTTAAGGATTCCATCAAATTGAAATGGACAAAGGATCTATACAAAAAACTGCATTTTCCACAAAGAAAGGTCACTATGAGTATACTAGGATGCCATTTGGTCTAAAAAATGCCCCCGCGACATTTCAGCGTTGCATGAATAATATTTTATACGAAATAATAGGTACCCATTGTCTTGTGTATTTGGACGATATTGTCATATTTTCAACCTCTTTGCAAGAGCATATCCAATCTCTTAGAAAAGTATTCGAACGTCTTCGCAGATCAAATCTTAAACTGCAATTAGATAAATGTGAGTTTATGAAACGAGAAACTGAATTTTTAGGACATATAATTACAACTGAAGGAATCAAAGCAAATCCAAATAAGATTCAAGCTATTCAAGATTTTAAAATTCCAAACTCTCCGAAACAAATAAAATCGTTTTTAGGCCTTTGCGGATTTTATCGCAAATTCATAAAAGACTTCGCAAAAATCGCAAAACCAATGACTCTTTGTTTAAAGAAAGGAGCCAAAATAAATGTTAACAATCCCACTTATAACAAAGCATTTGAAAAATAAAAAACTCTAATAAGTAACGACCCAATTCTCACACATCCGGATTTCGAAAAAAAGTTTGATTTAACTACAGATGCAAGCAATTATGCATTAGGTGCTGTTTCATCACAAGAAGGTAAGCCTATTTGTTTCGCCAGTAGAACTTTAAATGAACATGAGTTAAATTACGCAGCTATTGAAAAAGAATTACTAGCTATAGTATGGGGAACCAAATATTTCCGCCCTTATCTTTTTGGAAGAAGTTTTAAAATATGCTCAGACCATAAACCGCTCGTTTGGTTACATAATATAAAAGAACGTAATATGAAGTTACAACGTTGGAAAATTAAACTTAGAGAGTTTGATTATGAAATAAAATACATTAAAGGAAAAGAGAATCACGTAGCAGATACTTTATCAAGAATTACAAACAAGAAAACTAAAGATAAAATATTTGAAGAATTTTTTCAAAATGATGATGAATTAGAAACTTCTGCAGCAACAGTGCATAGTGCACAAGAAGATAATGGCAATTGCATACAGATCACTGAACGACCTATTAACGTTTTTAATCACCAACTAATATTTGAAAAAGGAAATAAAGACACTAACGAACTTACTCACTACTTTAACAAAACTATTAACAAAATAATTTACAGTGACATGACTGACCGTTTAGCAAAAGATATAATTATAAAATTCAAATGTGGACACAATTTTGTTATGTTCATTAATAATGACGAAGACTTTGCTATCTTTCAACGAGCCTATATGGATTTAATTAAACCAAACACTGGTACAAAATTAATGAAAACTTCAGTAATACTTCCCAACTTGTCCACATATGCAGACTTCCACGAAAAAGTATTAGAAATACATGAAAAGACGATACACCAAGGCATTAAAAAGACGTATGACGATTTTAAAACTAAATATTATTTCCCAGACGCACAAAAACTTATTCAAAACATTATAAATAAATGCGAGGCCTGTAATTTATGCAAAGCAGAGCACAGAAAAGTTGCACTCCCTTTTGAAAAGACTCCTGAAACTCAAAATATTCGTGATAAATATGTTATTGACTATTATTTTATTGACCAACGTAAATTTTTGACATGTATTGACATTCATTCAAAATTCATTTCCATTATAGAAACAAAAACCACAGACTGGATTGAAAGTAAAATTTTTTGTATGATAGGTAAGATCCCGGGCTAGTATCGAAATCTTTACAAAACTGGCTACAGAAAGAAAATATTAATATTGAAATCACTAGTAGTAAAAACGGTATAGCTGACATAGAAAGGGTTCATAAAACAATTAACGAAAAACTTAGAATCATAAATACACTCTCAGATGCTGAAGACAAATTAATGAATGTAGAAAAGACAACGTATGTCTACAATCACGAAATAACCCATGATGCCACGGTAAAACCCCTGTTCAAATCTTTCTTTATGGTATGGAACCGAGTAAAAATATGCAAAAACAAAAAGAACATAAAATAGATAAAATTAATCAAAATCGCGAAGAACATGAAGTGTATCTAAGATATACCAAAGTTGAAAAAGAAATGAAACGTAAAGCGAAATTAGTAAACCCATTCAAAAAGACAGGAGCACTAGAACAGAAAGACGAAAAGCATTTGCAAGAAACTAATAGGGGTCATAAAGTAATAAAGCACATAAGTAAATTTAAAAAAGCTAAAGCGCAAAATCTCTCTAATCATTCCAGGGAATCTGACAATACTGACTCTGATCTTGAAAATGATCTTGATAATGACGTGGACGAATGTAGCATCGACAACAGCTCAACAAATTAGTATTACACATATCACTTCAAATAACGGTTATTTACTTCTGAACACAGGGATTTTAAAAATACCTTTAAGTTACGAACATCATATGATACAAATTAATCAAACAAAAATATTAGAAACATACCAGGACTTTATGAAATACGAAAACAAGTTTAATTACGTACCAGATATTGCCTTAGCACTAAAACAACTAAAACATGAAATCAAGGGAATTATTTCTACACAAAGACAAAAACGAGGATTAATTAGGAACTGCTTATAAATACTTATTTGGGACATTAACAGAAGACGATAAAAATGAGCTAGAAGATAAATTAGAAAATTTACAAGATCAAGTAATTGAAAATAAAGATTTTAATGAAATAGTTACAGTAATAAATAAACAATCCGAAGACATAAAAAGACTTATGAAAGATGAAGAAGAAATGGATGCATTACACATTTTTAGATATTCATTAAACATTTTCCTTGAGTATATTGAAGATTTACAAATGGAATTCCATAACAAGAATAGGGATATTCAATCCTAAAATATTGAAACATGAAGAGTTGGATGATATAGACGAAGAAAAACTTTTGTCAATCAAAACTTCAGCTTGGATAAGTAGCCAGACTAAAGACAATTTTACTTTAGTTCATATATCAACTTCATTTAAGGAAACCCAAAAATATAGAATTATAAAATACCCAGATAATATAGGCCGACAAATTGACATAAATGATAACTTTGAATATTTTGTAACTGATAAAAACATTGTTTTTTATTTAGAAAATACACCAAGTTTAGACCAAAAATGTATAATCACTGATCAATGTATCTCTCAAATTCTTACTAATCAACTAGCGAATTGTCAACACACGTTTATATCAGAAAATGAATCTATAAAATATATTGAACCGAACATCATTATAACTTATAATTTAAGCAAAACACAAATTAAACAAGATTGTGAAATATTCAACAAAACGATACACAGTCAAGTTGACTGACGCGGGATGTAAGGGCTCTAATAACTATTGCTGAGCTGGAAGGTCATTTCGTTGCAATCGGGTCCGGTTGGAAACCCTGGCTAGGCCCCTGGCGAGCTGGTTTGGATGAGAAGTTAGCTTGGTGTGGTAGGACGCCTTTTGTTTTGAAATTTCATCTTTTACGGGTAGAATGCCAAGATCTCTGTGGATGTTGTCGTTCCGAACATACCAAGGTGCCCCAGTGATAGTTCTCAGGATTTTTGATTGTGCTCGCTGGATAATGTCGATGTTACTGCTGCTCGCGTTTCCCCACAATTGGGAGCCGTAAGTCCAGACTGGCTTAAGCGTTGAATTGTAGAGCAGAACCTTGAAGTCCAGGCAGAGGGGGGAGCGAGCGTTTATGAGCCAATGGAGGTTATTGGATTTTAGTTTTAGATGAATTTTCTTAGCTTCGATATGTCTCCGCCATGTAAGTCTTCTGTCAAGGTGGACGCCAAGGTACGTTACATCGTCAGCTTGTGGAAGTGGCGTGTTATTCAGAGTTAGCGGGGGACACGTTTGTCTGTTAAGAGTAAACGTTATGTGTTTACACTTTTGCGCATTTATTTTTATACGCCAGTCTGATAACCACCTCTCCACTACCACGAGATGATCAGCTAGTTGTGCTGTTGCCTGAATTGGGCATTTGGACCGACTTAAGATCGCGGTATCGTCTGCGAATGTAGAAGTAGTTAGCCGCTCGTTCGTGGGAATATCTGCGGTGTAAAGGAGAAATAGAGTTGGACCAAGGGCGCTACCTTGAGGAACTCCAGCCTCTATCGTGTAATCGTCGGATATTGTAGTGTTGCATCTCACGGCGAAGGCTCAGTTGTAAAGGTACGATTCAAGTATCCTGTGAGTGTTTTCCGGTAGTAACGTTCTGATTTTATGCATAAGTCCATCGAGCCAGACTCGGTCGAAAGCCTGCGCAACGTCAAGGAATACCGCACTGCAGTATTCCCGAGACTCGAATGCAGTTCGTATTTCTGTTGTTAATCTGTTAACTTGCTCTATTGTTCCATGGCTTTCTCGAAAGCCAAATTGATGCGCCGGAATAATGTTGTGCTCTTTCAGATATGGGATTATGCGTGTCAAAAGGCATTTTTCGAGCAGTTTTGACAGACACGAGAGTAAACTTATCGGTCTATATGAGGCTGGTATTGTGTGATCTTTTCCTGGCTTTGGGATAATTATGATTACCGACTTTTTCCATTTTTTTGGGAAGTAGCCAAGTCGTGTAATCCCGTTAAATAGTTTACAAATTACCTCAACTGCACAGTTTGGGAGTTCAATTAGCATCTTAGGAGTTATTAGATCACCGCCTGGGGCCTTTTTTGTTTTTAATTGCTCGCTGATGACTTTTGCAACTTCGTTTGTTTGGAACAGAATTGGCGCCGTCTCAGTTCCACCTCGAGTTGACGTCGACGGTAGTGTGAATGAATTATTTGCAGGGTTTGGTTCAAAAACATTTCGAAGGTGTAAAGCAAATGTACAGGCTCTGTCTTTGTCGCTTCTGGCCCAGCTGCCTGAAGATTCTCTTACGGGAATTACTGTTTCGGCCGGCGCACTTAGATTTTGGTGGGCCCTCCACAGGGGATGCTTGGTGCTGGTGGGTGAAAGTTTCTCAATGTACTGGCGTTGTGCTTTTTCTTCTTCGTGCCTTAGAGCCCTGGTAAGTCTGCGACCAGCTTTCTTAAGACTATGTTTTGAGGATGGCGATCGGCTGGTTTGCCAAGCACGCCTCAAACGTGTTTTCTCCAAAACAAGCTGTTCGATTTCAAGGTTAGTTTTGTGTTGGTGTGTGTGCCCATCCCTCCCTTGCGGTGTAGAGACTTTGGCTGCTGCGACGAGTACAGACTCCAGTGCATTGGCATAGCAGTCGATGTCCTCCTTGAAGTTGAGCTGTGGAGTTAGTTCGATGTGGGATCTTACGTACTTTTTGAACTTCAGCCAGTTGGTTCGATGCGACGTCAGCCTGCAAGGGTGCTCGATTAATTCCGGGCTTTAAAGAAGAGTTATTAGCACTGGTGAGTGGTCCGATGATAGATCCAAAAGCGATTTTGCAGATATTAGATTGCGAGAAATATTTTTTGTCACAGCAAAATCAATTAAATCAGGTAGTTTTCTAGGATCTGTTGGCCAGTATGTAGGACTGCCTGGTGAAACGTAGTCCAGTTTGTTGCATGTTTTGATGAGTGCATTATATAGTTGCCTTCCTTTGGGGGTAACAAGGCGGGATCCCCAGTGTGTGTGCTTGGCGTTGTAATCACCTGCTGCTATGAATCGCTCCTTAAGTGAATTGTAGAAGTCCATGAATTGGTCTTCTGAGACTGTAAAGCGGGGTGGGCAGTAGACAGCGGCAATGGCAAGGTTGCTGGTGCCCAACTGTAATTTTATCGATGTTGCTTGCAGATAATTTTTTGCAAACCGTTGGTGAAAGTGGTGTTTGATACGGTCACTTATTAAGATGCCGGCTCCGCCATGTGCTTTACCATCTGGATGATCGGTGCCGTAGAACGTGTATTCTCGTATTTGAAAGTTATATTTGCTGGTGAGATGCGTTTCTGCCAGCAACATAACGTCGATGTGATTTTCGTTCAGAAATTGAGTTATTTCAGGTATATGCCGTGAAACACCGTTGGCGTTCCACAGAGTTATTCGGAGGCTAGGCATAATTTATTTGGACTGCTGAGCTGCAAGCATTTGTAACAAGATATTTTGGTTTTGCAGTAGAGTTGACATGGTGGTTTTCATGAAGGACATAAATTCCATCATATTTTGTTGTTGTTTTTTTGTTATCATCATAGTTTCCATGTTACTTTGTGTTATCGGCTCTATGTGAGGTGTGCCTGATCTTAGAGCACTGGCGTAGGAAATGCTGTTGGTGGTAATTGAAGGGCCAAATGATGACCTGGCTGCTTTTGCGAAGAAAACTTCGGGTGTCGTTTGTGATTTCATGTAAATGTTCTGGCGTGCCGTTGTCGCTCTTTGCATCCGACTTTTCATCTCCTTTTAGACTGGACAGCCTCTGTAGTTTGCTGTGTGGTTTCCTTGGCAGTTTACACACTTTTTAGTGAGAGAGTCTCCCTTGTTGGCAGGGCAGGGTTCGGAGCCGTGGCAGTTTCCACAAGCTACACAAACTGACCTGAGGGTGCAGTAAGCCCTGGTGTGTCCGTATTCCTGGCAGTTTGTACATTGCGCTGGCCCGTTCCGTTTGTGCGGCTCTTCTACTGTGATCCTACGGTGCAGAAAGTACTGCAACTTGTAGATTGGGTGCACTGCGTTTTTTTTCAAAGTTCTGCTGTCTGGCTCCAGGACGACCTTGAAAAGTGGTTGCGGCTTCTTGTTTTTGTTCATAATATTTATAACATTTTTGGCGCAAAAACCGTTTTCTTTTAAAGCCTCTATAATTTCAGAGGGGGTCACATCGGGTTCTATTCCCTTGAGGACAACTTGTAAGCCCTTGCAACTTTTCAGCTGGTACGTGTAGTAATTCTTTTTGGCGTTGTTTAGGAACTTCGACACTGCTCGGAAATCATCTTCGGTTTTGGTTTGAAGTTTGGTTTTGGTTATATTCCCTTTCATAAGCGGAATAACATGAAAGTTATCCTTCCCGACAAGCTCAACTATTTTATTGACTAGGACGTTGGAGATCTTCTCCCGAATAAAGATAGGATGGGGCTTAAGTTTCTTTGGGGCTAATTCTTCGTACTCTGTTTCAGGCTCCGCCAGAATGGGAAATCTATTTTCATTTATTGGCCCGAGATTTTCAGGGCCTTTGTTGGTACGGTTTATCTTGGGCATATTGTCGTCAGATTTTTTTGGGGGGGCTAGCTTGCGCTTGGAAATATTAATATAGCGATCCATGCCTGTCTCCATGGCCGAACCCGCTTGCGGAATTGTAATTTTTTCTACCGTAGCTTTGTTTTTGCCGTTTGACCCGATTTTTGCACTTGGTTGTGTTGTTGCTTTACCCGCTGCAGAAGAAGAGAGTGGAGTCGTTATTGCATTGTTGGCGACAGAGACCGTTGTAGTTGACGTAGTAGTTGCTGTTGTTGTTGCACTAGGTGGCAGAAGCTCGGTTGGAGTTTTGCATTGCTCACTCCATGGTGTTTGTGCGGTGAAAAGCAGGGCGGAAGAGCAAGAACTAGCTCTCTGGTTTTCGGCGGTCAGTAAACTTGCACTTTCTTGCACTTTCGGTTCTAGAGTATTACTCGTGAACGAGAAATAAGCATTGTTTCAGGCCAAAGAGAGACGACGTTTGTCTTGCTGTCTCAGAATTTTTTCACGGGCTTCGTCTTGTTGTTTTTGGCGTTGAGTACGCTGATCCACGTTCTTACTCATTTATTGATAGAGCGTAATATGAATTAATTAATTAACTAAAACTTTAGTTTACGATATGCGAATTAGCATCGCGAATCGCAAAACCTCGCGTTTATAAATTTTTTCGAACGTTTTCGACTTAGTGGCTTATTGTTTTTCCGGAGCGTTAAAAAAACACGTCTACACGCGACCGAAGTTGACATGAAAAAAATCGACAAAATCGACCTGTGAATAAAGTTCGCCTCATATTCAGTCGCTCTAAGAGCCACAGCTTGTATTTTAAGTTGGTACCCCCGTCAGGAGCACACCGCCATCAACTTAAATACGCTTATTAAACTCGCAAAAACACAACTGATCATAGCAGCTCAAAAAACGCATTACTCAAATGAATACACCAGACTATTCAATAAAAATGTATTTTATCAAAAAGCTTACTCAGCCCTTTAAACCCTTTCATTGATAACGATGGCCAAATACGTATAAAAAGTCGCCTTGCCAACTTAAATCTCTCGTACAAAGAAAGCCACCCAGTGCTTTTACCTCCGAACTCTAGACTCTGCGCTCTGTTCATCAATTTTATACACCAAATCCATCTTCATGCTGAAAACCGACTAATGCTACGCTGTATCCGACAGGAAGTTTACATTCCTCGATTAGCTAACAAAGCAAAACACTGCATTCGAAGATGTGCGACTTGCATCCGTTTCAAACCGAGAAATCAGATCATGGCAGCCCTCCCGTCAGATCGAGTCACATTCACACCCACATTTACAGTAACTGGCGTTGATTTTGCTGGCCCCTTTGACTTAAAAACGTCCGCAATTCGCTCAAGCCACATTATAAAAGGTTACGTATCGGTTTTTGTATGCTTCTCAACCAAAGCGGTTCATTTGGAATTTCCGAATTGACAACAAAGGCTTTTATGGCGACTTTGGAGCGATTTGTAAGTCGCATTGGAGTTCCCAATATAATGGTTTCCGATAACTTGGAAAATTTCCTTGGCGCCAGCCGTGATATCACAAAGGCTTGGAAGGCCTTTCTCAAAACGACCAGCGATCACATAACGGAGATCTATACCAGAGATCTATATCTATAAATAATTTATTCCTCCTCACACTCCACACATGGGAGGTCTTTGGGAAGCTACACTCAAAATGTTCAAAAACATTTTAAGCGAGAAGCAGGATCCCATGCATTCACTTTCGAAGAATTTTAAACTTTGTTGGCAAAAATAGAAGCGGTTCTTAACTCTCAACCACTTTCAACCCTTCACTCTGATTACCGTTGACGCCAGGCCATTTTATTCGAGGAGCCCCTCTTACCATGCATTCACTTTCGAAGAATTTTAAACTTTGTTGGCAAAAATAGAAGCGGTTCTTAACTCTCAACCACTTTCAACCCTTCACTCTGATTACCGTTGACGCCAGGCCATTTTATTCGAGGAGCCCCTCTTACTTCGTTGCCCGACCACCCAAGTGAAAAACTCAGCCTCCAAAATCGCTGGCAGAACTCAAGATAATGCATCAAGAACTGAGCAGACGTTGGCGAGAGGAATATTTCGCCGAACTTCACAGTCGCATTAAATGGAAACACCCAATTTGAAATTTAGCTCTCGATGACATAGTCAATATAAAGGATGATGCCTGCCCACCAAAAGAGAGGCGTCTAGGCAGAGTTATAATGGTCCACCCGGGACCTGACAATCAGATCCGTGTCGTCGATTTAAAAACCCGTGCGGTCACGATCACTCGTCCCGTCGTAAAACTCATTGTCCTCCAAACTAACCCAGACTCATGCTCAGAAAACACCAAACCTAATCTTCCAACTCCTGCATCAAAAAGTCTCTCATAATGTCTTTCTTTTCTTATTAGATGGGCCATCCGTGCAAGACGTGCCGTCAGAGACACCCGCTTCGTTTATGCGAAAGGTTTTTAAAGCTTGACTTTATCGCTAAACGACGTGCCGTCAGGAGTTTACACTATTGAGTCAACTGTCAGTAAGTAATGTTAATATCGTTTTCCGATTTTAATAAAGTTAAAAGCGTAATTTTGAACTGTCAAACTATTAATTAAACAAAAAGAATTTCTAAAAAAAATTACAAAATAAAAAAGTTAAATTTTAAATAAATAATTTTTTAATATTTTTATTGTTTCTAAGGAAGCTATATGATATAGTAGTCCGATTTTGATGAAATTTAAACCGTAATTCTGAAATATTTAACCAATGCGTTATGTCGAAGAACTAAAAATAAAAATTGAAAAACAGCAAAGTTATAATTTTGTTCATTTATTTTTCGCTTGTTCCTATGGGAGCTATACGCTATAGTCGTCCGATCGGGCTCGATCCGACTTATATACTACCTGCAATAGAAAGACAACTTTTGGAAAAGTTTCATGCAGATAGCTTTAAAACTGAGAGACTAGTTTGCGTAGAAACGGACGGACGGACAGACGGACGGACAGACGGACGGACAGACGGACGGACGGACAGACGGACGGACAGACAGACGGACGGACGGACAGACGGACGGACAGACGGACATGGCTAGATCGACTCTCCTAGTGATGCTGATCAATGCCTTCACTGCGTTGCAAACTTCTGACTGAAATTATAATACCCTCTGCAAGGGTATATAAATGTTACCAAGAATATATAATTTTTGCAATAGCTGCAAAAGTATATAAACTTCGGCTTGACGAAGTCTTTCAAGTAAAAACTTTAAATCTTGTTATATATACAAAACTAAATATCTGATGTGAATGCAGTTTGCACATTAGGTATCTTAAAACAATTTCACAAAACATGAGTTTATTCAAAAAAAAAATTGTTTTTAATATAAGTTTAAAAATTTAAATTTATGCTAATTACATTGAAATTCTTGCACGTTTCATTTATCTTTCATTAAAAATGTGCGTTGCAAATACTTGTGGATGCATAATTATTTTTCAATAAAACATTTTCTACTCTTTATCATTAATTTTGTATTAACGCAAAACGATGCTTAAGGTTTCGCACATATCTTAAAATGTCAATGTCATTAAATAAAAAACATAAAAATATTATGATAATACACAGCCCTTATTATAACAATCGAAAAAAAAAAAAAATTCTTCATTAGTAAAGTTATTGGGTTGACCACTTAAAAAAAATTAATAATTTTTTTTTCTTTTATAAAATATAACAACTTAATTTTTGTAAGCAGAAAACAACGGTCAGAACTAAAAGAAAGTATAATCCTTATAATTTTAAAACAAGAAAATTCAAATCATAAAATTTTTAAAAATGAAAATTCAAACCATGAAATTTTAATACGTGAAAGAACAAATCAAGAAGAAATTGTCACAGAAATAATACTAACCAAGACCATTTTTCAAAACTAAGAGACCGATTAAAATAAATTAATAATGAATCGAGACGATCCATTTTAGAAAGGGGAGAGTTATCCACCCAGGCCAAATGGCATAAGGGTATTTATAAACCATTTTTCCAGTTTCAATCTTAGCGATCTTCGCATTTGTCTTTGCCTTTGGCTTTGAGGTCCGCTCTTGGTTAGCCAGCAAATAAATTGCATTGGTCAGCATAATTGAATTTCACAATTGAATGCGACTTTTGCATCATGAGCTTTTACTTAAAACAAATAAAGGAACTTCTTGAAGCTTCAGAAAAAGCCCGAGGTTCTTTGAATTAGATTTAAGATTTGATTGCCAGTAGTATTTTGACCCGAGCCGAGATACTTTGATTAAGAAGTGTCTTGTGTAAAATAATTTTAATTAAGGTTAACATCATATAATTTTGGAAATAAAATTTATATTTTTTCCTATAATTTTACGGTGAAATATTTAGTTTACATGTGTTTTGGAGAATATAAAAAAATAATTACAAATATTACCCAAATTCGCTGAGATACAGGCCGGTGAAGTGGATCGGTGCGTCCTGGCTGACATAATTTCAACCCTTGTAGAGAACGGAACAAAAATGTAACAAATTCTTCATTAATAAGAATGCCGCTATCGGGTTGACCACTAAATAAAAATAGAAAATGGCGTCAACTTTAACACAAAAAATGCTTTTTAACCAATTTTTTCGCCCATTTTGAATATGTTAAAAATACTTATAATCAGCATTTTTTAAGTCCGAGGCAGACGCGACAGGAAGTATAAACAAGATATATACCTTATTTCACAGGAATCGGTTCAGTAGAACTTGAAATATCATGTCAACCACCTCCAAAAAAGAAGTTTCGAGAAAACACGTTTAAAGTTTAGGAAATTATTTTAATGGCTCGGACGCCATGTCACAAAATTGGTTCCAAATAATTTTGAATTTTGAAAAATCCCTTTACGATCATATTATTAAAAGGCTTAGCTTAATAAATATGCAAAAATCGATTATTATATTATACTCATCCGCTGATGGGGTTACGACACTACATTGTTGGCCTCATTTATTATTCAATTTTCGTTTTAACTATGCGATTTTACGTAAGTGCGAGCAAGACAACCTTTAACCATTTTTAAAGAGCAATGAATGTGGAAAAAAACCGATACCCGATGGTAAACAATATGAACCGGATTTTGTTATCAAAATACCATTCGATGAAATGCCACCGGGGCCAATTGTAGTGTGCATATATACAGAGTACACACTGTACCATCGGCAACTATGTTAGCCAAATCAGCAGGATCAGCTTATTCCCAAAGCTTGGCGACTGCAACAAATATATCCATGTATATTTGAGCACCGCTCTCAGAGATAAACATAAGCTAACATACACATACGACTGCGCAGATAGAACTAAGCGAAGCCAAGAATATATGCCAGTCAGACAAGAGATGACTGCGGACAAAATAAGTAAATTTAATACATAAAATATGATCAGTGCGCTTTTATTATTGGTGAAAAACTGTGCACTGTAAAAGGCAAAAAAAGTGATGTACTGAAAAAAAGAGAAGAAAATAAATATAATATAAACGCAAAAAATTTAAAAAACTTCACAAGAACTAAAAACAACAAATACGAAACTGAAAAAAAACAACAAACTTATGTGATTTAATTTGTGATTTGATTTGACCGCAAATAATTAAAAATCATCAAGTGAAAAAGCCTGTGCGAGGACCAGCACCGGCACCGCACGAGTCCAAAGGGCCCGGAACATTCCAAAAAATTATAAATCATCAAATAAAACAGAAGCCTGTGCGAGGAACTGCACCGGCACTGCCCGAGTCAAAGGGCTCGGAACCTGAAGACAAGAAGGAGGACGGACAAATGCAGAACAACTAAATGTTTTTTTATATGAATATATAATACATTTAAATTGTACATTTGAGCTGTACAAGAGCACGGCCCCACTAGAAAATTTTTTCAAAAGGCAGGAAAAAAAAATTTTGTAACAATCAAAAGTAAAACATCCCTACATATAAATATAAAATTGTAAATTTGAGCTACGTATATAAATATAAAATTGTGAATTTGAGCGGTAAAAGAAAACAATTTTTTTGAAAGGCAGAAAAAAAAATTTTAACAATCAAAAAAAAAAAAACAAGAAAGGAAGTAAACTTCGGCACGCCGAAGTTCCTATACCCTTGCAGCTATTGCAAATATTAAATATTCTTAAAAACATTAAAATTATGATTTACTTGAAGCTGTGAAGATTTGCATCTCACTTATTTGATAGTTCCTATGACAGCTACATGATATCGTTTTCCGATTTTAATAAAATTAAAAGCGTAATTTTGAACAGTCAAATTATTAATTATTCAAAAAGAATTCAAAAAAAAATTATAGAATAAAAAAGTTAAATTTAAAAAAGTTTTGTTTTTAATATTTTAATTGTTTTCAAGGGAGCTATATGATATAGTAGTCCAATTTTGATGAAATTTAAACCATAATTCTGAAAAATTAAACCATTGCTTTATGTCGAAGAACTAAAAGAAAAATTAAAAAACAGCAAAGTAAAAATTTTTTTCATTTATTTTTCCGATTGTTCCTATGGGAGCTATATGCTATAGTCATCCGATTTTGATTAAATTTAAACCGTAAATCTGATATATTTAACCATTACTAAATGTCGAAGAACTAATCAAAAATTAAAAAACAGCAAAGTTATAATTTTTTTTATTTATTTTCCCGATTGTTCCTATGGGAGCTATATGCAATAGTCGTCCGATCCGGCTCGTTCCGATATACTACCTGCAATAAAAAGACAACTTTTGGGAAAGTTTCATGCATATAGCCTTAAAACTGAGAGACTAGTTTGCGTAGAAACGGACGGACAGACGGACAGATGGACAGACGGACATGGCTAGATCGACTCGCTTAGTGATGCTGATCAAGAATATATATACTTTAGAGGGTCGGAGATGTCTCCTTCACTGCGTTGCAAACTTCTGACTGAAATTATTATACCTCTGCTAGGGTATAAAGATTATAAATAGGCAGAGAATTTTGTAAAAGAAAAAAAATAAAATATTTTAAACAAAAAAAACATATGCCTATGTTGTTTAAAAAAATGAATATTATCAAAATAAAAACGGTTACACAACAGAAAAATTAGTAACAAAAATATAAAAATAAAACAACAAAAAAAAAAACATAAAATTTTAAAATTATAAAAAAATTTTAATTAACAAAATTGTTTTTTTTGTTCTTCTTCCCCCCATGCAAGATTAAAATTATTACGGTGTGGTTCGGCTCAGACGGCACTCAGTCAACGGGAAATAAGGAAAATGTTGTCAAAAATGTTCACACGGATTCTATAGCTGATGAGCTTGACCACAGGGATGCTCTTAAGTCAATGTGGATACAACTTTTGATCCTAACAATTAGCAGCGTTGCCCAATACGTGCTCACATTAAACGGTAAACATTATAAAATAACATAATAAAGTTACCTTCAACTCGATTGCGCGATATGTTTTTAATTTAAACCGCAGGGAACACATAATATATTACTCAAACAAAATTTTTGAACTAAGCCTTGAGTCATGAATTAAGTTAAAAACCCTCTTATTTCTGCATAAACTCCTGACTAAAAAAGAGCCACAGTACTTAATTGAACATGTGCAACTGGCTTCGTCTGCTAGAACAAACAACATTGTCTGCAAAATATTAAAATTGGCGATGACGGAATAACACTTTTTCATACAGGCTGTTCGCTATTGGAATAACCTCCCAAACAATATTAAAACTGTACGTGATGAAACGCACTCTAAAAACGAACTTATAAACTATTTAAAGGGCACAAGCTAATTCTTATTCTTAATTTATTATTTTTAATGTTAATCTCATTTTGTTTCAAATTCAATTCATTTCTTTATGTTACTCATGTCACTATAACTTATTAAATGTATTAATCTGTAAATGTTAAAATGTTAAATTGTTATTGTAACGTAATGTATTGTAAATGTACTTCTAGTATTTAAGTTTTGTTGTACGAATCCCAAAGTATTTAAGTCTACATGTAACAATCATAAAGTGACCGATGAATCTGAATAGACTTAGTCTTATATCGTCGGGATACTAAAACAAATAAAATTAAAAATTAAAATTAATAATATAATTATAAGGCGCTATATAAGCAGAGCCAAAGACTTGGACAGGGTTTAAAGTCATTTATAATTTTTTTCGCCTCAAACATAATAGGAGGGTTATGAAAAAAAGCATTTAAAAGATTAGCTGCCATTCGACAAGAATTAACAGCTTTTGATAGGCCACCATGGCAACAAGCATGTGAACTTCACGCAGAGCTAGTCTCCCAAAAAAAATTTCTAAGCACTAAGTTAAACAAAAGTAAGAACCCGAACCAGGTAACAAAAATATTGGATTCATCGGGGAAGCTGTTGAGAAAAAATCGCCTCCGAATGAAAAATTTTTGCCAGTAATTAGAAAGGGATGCCCGGCAGACTGCCCAGGCCCTTTAATCTCACCATACTGTGAATGCATATGCAAACCCACAAAACCCAAAAAAGTCTAATAAAAAAAATCTTACATAAACAAATCTTTTCTTTATTATAACCACAAACAAATGTATAGAAAAAACACGAGAAAGGAAACCCATGCTTAATTATAGAGTAAGATCTATCCTCAAAATACATAAGAAACCCATCTCAGTGTACGAACTAGAAATTGAATATATGGAAAAATTCAATCTAAATAATTCCCCATTAATCAGCAATAGAAAACTGTAACATTTTTTCTGTCATTAATAAAAATGCATTGGTTGGCAATGCAATCATCTTTAAAATTATTATAAAATAAATCCTAAAAAAATTCTTATAATTTACGAACGCAGAGATAAATTATCCAGTAAGCACTGGACAGATATCTCAAGATTATTATCTAAATTTAAAAACAATCTTAAAAATATAAAACAAAAATATAAGTTAGACATTTCAATTCCATCTATGCTTAATACACCATTTATATTTGGGGACGAATTGAAATCAGAAGAAACACAAGAAAGGATTCTTTATCACCGAGGATTTAATCGAAACCGAATTCCCAAAAACCGAGGACATACACAACTTGACTATTCCAGCGATATTAACGCTGACCCAACTGTCGAACCAGGAAAACTCGGACTCCGACGGAAATATTTCATACGAAAATTTGGAAAATAATATCATCAATATGACGGACGACTCGACTGCCAATAGAGCATACAGTGGATAAAAACCACTTGCATTCTTAACAGCGCTGAGATTGGTCAACCTTACCAAGGGACCATTCGAAAACATTGCTATTGAGGTAATTAAATTTAAAATAGATGGATCAACATTGTACACAGTACAGAACGAAACAACTATTAACAATATTTTCAGTAAGCTTCAGGCTACTATAGTGGGCGAAACTTTTGATGTTGTAAAAACGAAATTAAACTATACCAAAACGAAAAAATGGCTATGCAATTTACAACCAAAGTAGACGATCTACGGAAGCTATTGAAAGCTTCTTACATTGACGAAGGATTAAGTGCCGAACATGCAGACACGTTCAGCACAAATGAAGCCATTTCTACAATAATGAAGAATTGTGAAAATGCAAGATTAAAAACCATTTTGGAAGCCGGCACATTCAAAACAATGAATGAAGCCGTTACAAAATATGTTCATTGCAGCACGGAAATGACAGGAAATGCTAACAATGTATTTTATACCAACAAAAATCAATACTTCCGTGGTAATAACTATAGAGGAACAGGCTATGGCCGAGGATATTATCAAAATAATTATAATAACTACAATAATTTTGATAATAATTACAATAACCGTGGACGACGAAATAATCGAGGCCAAACCGGCGTAATAGAGGCCAACAAGGCAACAACACAAATTACACCAATCAACACAATAGAAATAACAACGTAACTCGGAAAACGAGGAAGCTCCCTTAAGAAGTCAACATTAAAAAACCACCACAACAATAATAGTAAAACATGAACTTACACGACAATCTCTCACCTTTTTGATAGACACCGGAGCGGATATTTCCCTTATTAAAAAATTCCGACAACTTCGTTGACACGGACTTCAATAACAATATCAGAAACAGGCAAAGGCTCATTAACCACCATAGGACTATCATTTATTGAATTAAGAACAAGCAATTATATAATACCACATAACTTTCATATAGTTCCTCATAACTCTTCATTACCGGTAGACGGAATAATTGGAATAGACTTAATAAAGAAATTCAATTGGACTTTACCTTTTCATTTTAAGACCTGAAAATGAAAAATTTCCCAAAAAAATTTTAATCCTTCATAATATAGAAACTAACGAAATAATTATACCAGCTCGATCCGAAGTAATTAGAAAAATATATTTAACCGAAAACAACAAAACCCTCCTATTACCATATCAAGAAATTGAAGATGGTATGTTCATAGCAAATGCAATTCAGATCCCCAACATTTCTCCAAATTTTAAACACTACAAATGCAAACAAATAGTAAACTTTAAGAACATTAAACATTAATCTATTGACAATTATAATATTGTCAACTTTAATGCCACAAACAGAAACGAAAAATCATTAATAAACTAAAAAAAACATTTTCCGAATCAATTTAAAATGTCTTAACAAATCTTTGTTCAAAATATAGTGACATTTTTGGTCATAAAACCGAATCCTTATCTACTAATAATTTCTACAAACAAAAATTAATTATAAAAAGCTATAGAAGCCCATATATAAAGATAAATTCGTCGAGCCCTCAGATCAGAATATAACAGCCCTCTGTTACTTGTTCCAAAAAAATCATTACCTGACTCAGATGATGACGTTTAGTAATTAATTACCGCCAAATTAATAAAAAAGTTTTAGCAAATAAATTTCCACTGCCTAGAATCGATGATATACTCGACCAATTGTGCCGAGCAAAAAATTTCTCTTCTTTAGATCTTATGTCAGGATACTACCAAATTGAATTAGAGGAATCATCTAGCAATATATAACTTTATTTTCAACAAGCAATGGCTCTTATCGTTGTATGGTGTAAAAATAGCACCAAATTCTTTTCAGCGTACGATGACTATCGCATTTTCCGGCCTTCTCAGGCATTCCTCTACATGGACGCCTAATAGTTTTGGATGTTCATCATATGCTGAAAAAATTATCAAACGTTTTTGACCTTTGCAGAAAAAATAATCTTGAACTACATCCGGAGAAATGCTAATTTTTCATGCATGAAGCGACCTTCCTTGGTCACAAGTGTACAGAACAGGGTACAATGCCAGACGACAAAAAATATGAAGTAATTGAAAAAATAACCAGTCCCCACGGACGCTGATAGCGCTCGCAGATTTATTGCATTTTGCAATTATTATCGTCGATTCATTAAAAACTTTGCAGATTATTCCCGCCACATAACTAGATTATGCAAAAAAGATATTAAATTTGAATGGACACCAGAGTCCCAAAATGCTTTTTGGAAATTTAATACTATTTGTATTAACAAACGCGAAACTTGTGACTGCAGTAGGATTCGAGATAATTTTTTTTGCGAGAGCTTGTGTAAACTTGTGCCAAAATATGATGAAGTTCAAATGATCACTAAATTTAATATTCCAATAATTTCTCTTAGAACCTAACTTATGCTAATGTGGCGAGAGACGGGGAGATTTCGCAAAAGCGTAAAGACGAAAGCTTTATTGGCTCCCGCTCTCGCTCTACAACTAGTGACTTCAAATAAAAGTGCCAAGTGCGCAAACACCGCCCCCTCTGAAGGGACGCCGTCCTTCAGCCCAGAACGGGCAACAGGGCCAGTCGGTGGACTGCTCGCCGATAATCCCCCTCCTGCGTTCTGACGTCCGCCACGCGAACCTTGTTATCGGCGCCGGCGTGCACCGCTACCACTCGGCCTATCCTCCACTGCTGGGGCGGAAGGTCGTCTTCTGCGACGACGACGAGAGCTCCCACGACGATGTTGGGCTCCCCCTGATGCCACTTGAACCGCTGCTGGAGGCTGGTCTCTCTGTGCCTCAGAGACGAGACACCTCGCCATCGCCACAAGCAGGTCAGGCTGATCTGGTCAGGGAGCGCCGCTGATGGTGGGGCCAGAAGAGGGCCGCCGATGAGCAGATGACCGGGGGTCAGAGCTTCGCCGTCGTTCGGGTCGCTGCTTAGAGCTCCGAGTGGCCTGGAGTTGAGCACGGCCTCCACGCTGGTGAGCAGAGTTCCGAGCTCCTCCGCGGTCAAGAGGTCTTGGCCTACCGTCCAAGGGCACAGGTGTTTTGCAGACTTCACACCTGCCTCCCATAGTCCGCCGAAGTGCGATGCTCTGGGCAGTATGAAAGAAAACTCGCATCCTTTTTTTGATGCGAATGTTTCGATACCGCCCCCCTGCTCCTCCAGACGGGGTCGGAACTCTCTCATGTGCCGATCACCCCAACTTCTCCGGAATCCCGCGACTCACGTCGCGAAATGCCAACAAGAACGTATCAGTGGTTAGGTCCGACACAAATTCTAAGTGGACCGCTTTGGACGCATACAGACGAACAAGGTATCGTACGACTTGCAGGGTGGCTTACCACGGATACGATACGTTGTGCTGAAGGGACCACAAAAATCAACGCCACAAATATTATACGGGAGGAGAGCTCGAAGTTTATCTGCTGGCAGAGTTGCGGCTTGCAGCGAAAGCAGCTCATACACGACCGAACTGTTCGCCGGCAGACTTCTTGAACATTAACTAGCCATATTTTCTCGTGCAGACGACTTACGAGAACTCGTGGGCCAGCGTGACAATTCGTAACGTGCAGGTATGACACATAGGATCTGACGAACTGTGAGCTTTTAGACAGCAACAACGGGAATTTGGCTTCGTACGGGATAGGAGCATTCAATAACCGACCCCCAACTCGTAGCAATGTCGAGGAACACCAATCTAATTTATTTTCCTGAAGAAAAGGGTTTATCTTTTGAATATTCGTTGCTACCGGTTTATTTTTCCGAATTTTACTTATTTCGTCCCTGAATTTGTGAAATTGGATAGCTTCGACAATTTTCTCAAAAGCGAAATCCAGTTCTCTTGGCGAAATACTTTTTTCAAAGGGCTTCAACACCTTTCTGCACCTTTGAATAAAACGAAAAACCCTCACGAACACTCTTAGAAGCTTCAGGTGCGACGAAAAGCACATAATTTGGCTCTGGGCAGACTACGAGAGCTATTGCCGATTTGCGTAGTTCCATCGACATTACATCAGCCGGCAGTTCAAAATGTTTATATACAGGCCAATTATTTTCTAAGTCTAGCAAGAACGAAGGCCCACCGAAAAAAATTGACGTTGTAAGCTCCTCTACGTCACGTCCTCGGGACACTATGTCTGCTGGGTTGACTTTCGTGGGAAAGTGTCTGTTTGCGCACTCAGCGCTTGTATTTAAATCACTAGTTGTAGGGCGAGAGCGGGAGCCAATAAAGCTTTCGTCTGTTCGCTCTTGCGAATTCGCCCCGTCTCTCGCCACCGTAGCATAAGTTAGGTTCTAAGAGAAATTATTGAAATATAATTGTTAGTGATCCATCGAACGTCATCGTAGCCACTCCTTTTCGTCGCGCTTTTGACATAGTTTTCACAAGTTTCGCAATTAAAATCGTCTCGAACTACTGCGTTCACAAGTTTTCGCGTTGTTAATACAAAATAGTATTAAATTTTCATGGTGAACCCGACGTGATCAGCAGTAGAGTTCGCGAGTTTTAATATTTTTTGCGGTGAAAAACTATAAACAATACCAACAAAAACCAATTTATTCGTGTCGGTTCGGCCAATAAATTAAATTCAATAATTTCGTCGCTGGAAATTTTCTGCCGTTCTTGAAGTTGCGCCTGACGTTTCGGCAAATTTAATTGCTCAATTTGCTGCTGCCGCCAAATGGAAGTCAAAAAGAAAGTTGCAATTATCAAGTCGGCCATCCAGGTATAGAGTGCCAAAAGTTGAAAGTTAATCTGTGGCGTTTTGTCAATTGTGTTTTGGCCCATCTTTCAACTTTTTGCATTCGTGTAAAAATCGGTAGATAGTGAGCATTCTAACCAAGAAAAAAAAAATTTGCATGTACTAACAACCAAAATTCTACAATAAACATAATATATTTCGAATTATATGTGAATCGCTTTGGCCAAAAAACAAGCAATAAAATACTCGTCGTCGACCCAATTAGTGCGAACTTAATTCCCCCAACTTTCGTCGTAGTGAGCACCAATTTAGGGTATAAATAGCTGGAAAAAAGTGCAAATTGTGAAAAGTGTAGCTCTCAGAAAATTAGCGGCAATAACTTTCGCCGCAGTTTGTCCGAACATTTCCCGCGCTTTTCAGAATTTTCCCGCGCTTTTCCAATTTTTCCGCGCTTTTCATAATTTTGCGCGCATTTTGGCGTCAGGCTTATATATTCGTTGCCCTTAGTTATCGGTCAGTGTATCATTCTCCGTTAGCATCTGCATAGGAAGAGCCTCTAGCCGCGTACACATACACACGCACACCGACACCGCTGCCGCTATTTCGAGTTATCTTTTGTCGTTTTCGTTCTCGATCGCTGCAGCAGTGCAATTTTCGGTCTGCCTAAACGTTTGTTCGTTTTTTCGGTACGCTTGAGCTTGAGCGGTAGCACCCTTACAGTGCGTGCGTGCGGCATATACTGTCGCAGGGTTTATATAAAAAATATAAAACCCTATTTAGATTTTTCGCTGTAATTCTCTCGGCACTTAGCTCCCTTACACCGTGAGCGATCGGTATATTACTCGTTGATTTTTTATTTTTTTATTTAACAAATAAATAATTTAATAAAAATAATTTATTTAACACCTCTTCGATACAAACCAAATAAATACAAATAAACCCAATGGCAACTAAGGATATCGAAGAGCTTAAACACCAACGAGATGTTTGCATGAAAAGTATTAACCGAGCTTATCGCCACTTAAAAGAAGCTAAATTATCTATAAATCCGGTCGAGCTTGAGTGTCGATTAGAGATTCTAAATACGCACATTGAAAATGCTTCACTTTTGCAAAACCAAATAGCAGTGAAAGATACAAAAGATGTATACCGCGAAGAGTTGGAAGAGAGGGCCGTAATGACAAAGTCATTGCTGATTTCAATTTTAAATAAGACCAAACAAAATAATATCGAGAAATCCGCTCCGCCAGCAAATCGCCCGCCTCAATGCCGTCTGCCGAGCGTTGCTCTCCCAACTTTTAGCGGAAAACACTCCGAATTTAAAAATTTTATAAGCCTTTTCGAAACTTTCGTTGACCAAGATGACACTTTACACGATATTGAAAAATTTAATCATTTAATTTCGTGTTTAGCTGGAGACGCTTTAGGAACAGTTAGGGCCTTCCAAGTCACTGCGGAAAATTATCTCAAAGCCCTTGCTAGCCTGAAGCGGGTGTACGATAATGATTGTCTTATTTTTTTTTAAAAACATATCGACACTTTTTAATTTGCAAAAAATTTCCCAGCCTTTAGCTACAGCCTTGAGAACCCTCATCGACACGGTCACAGCCTTGTATGACTCCTTGGGATCTATTGGGGATGATAGACGAATTACCAATGCCATTTTAATACATCTGGTAATGAGCAAGGTCGATGCAGGAACTAAAAGAAAATGGGAAGAACAGTTAGATTATACTTCGCTTCCACTTTGGATCGAATGTGAGGCGGCCCTCAACAGGCGGTACCAACACATGGTAGCAGAAGAGGCTTCCAAGCCCAAAACTGTTCAGCAGACCCAATCTAACCCTAAGAAGAATGGAAATAGGAGTTTTTCGTTTGTCGCTGCCAGGAACGACTCTGTTCAATGCATGTATTGCAACTCAGCTGAACATCACATTGGAAACTGCGCTTCCTTCGCAGCCCTGACAGTTCAGCAAAGATTCGATTTCGCTATAAGAGCACCCTTATGCATTAACTGTTTAAGAAAGGGTCACACGGTCAAATAATGCGAATCGAACAGATATATAGTGCGCAATTCCTCACATCACATATACTTTATATATGTATATGCCCCAAACACAAATCTCGCGTTGCCACCTCCTTCTCAGCCCACGCTCATGCAGGATCGAGTCATTCTTGCAACTGCTGTTGTGAGCGTCCAAACAAAAAGCGGCGAGTTTGTATTAGCTCGAGCGTTGCTCGACTCTGGTTCACAAATAAACTTTGTAACCGACGAGCTCGCTCAGAGGCTCATGTGCATGAGCTTGCGAGGCATTGGTGGAACTAATGCCCAAGCCACAAAAAAAATACACACGATTTGAAGTCGCGAGTAGGGAACAGCCAATTGTCGTCCGATTTTTGGATTATGAAAAATATTTCTGGTTATCAACCGGATCAAGCGGTGAACACCAGCGGGTGGAGGGTGCCTGAAAATATTCAGTTGGCAGATCCATTCTTCTTCAAGCCCCAAAAAATAGATATGCTTATCGGCGCTGAAACATTCTTTGAACTTTTATCTATTGGCCAGATAAAGCAGGGGCCTGAATTCCCCATCCTACAAAAGACAGTTCTCGGCTGGATAGTGTCAGGCAGATGTGCCTCTGAAAATAATAAAACGCTGAAAAAATGGTACATCTCAGCTGCCAGGAGGAAGCGTTGGAGTCAATTGACACAACCCTGCAGAAATTTTGGTCTGTGGAGGACTTGCCGCCCAAGGCTAAAGTCCATACTCCTGAGCAACAACTCTGTCAACAACACTTTGAGAAAAATACTCAAAGATTGTCGTCCGGTAGATTTTCGGTTCGTTTGCCGTTTAAATCTGACCCAAATACTCTTGGTTCGTCATACGAAGTTGCGAAACGTAGATTTTTGTCGCTAGAAAGGAAATTGTCAAAGGACCCTTCGCTGAAGAAGATGAATATTGAATTCATGGAGGAATATGTTTTACTGGGCTACATGTCCCCCACCAATGACAAAATTCCGAACACTCCGCACTATTTCATTCCGCACCAATGCGTTTTACGGCCACAAAGTACTTCAACTAAGTTGAGAGTAGTTTTCGATGCATCGAGCCGTACTTCTACGCAGGTAGCGTTGAATGACATCTTGATGGTAGGCCCAACTATTCAAGAGGAGCTGTACTCGACTCTGCTTCGGTTTAGATTGCATAAGTTTGCCCTTGCGGCCGACGTCAAAAAGATGTATCGCCAAGTGATGGTGGACGAAGCTGATCGTAACTTCCAGCTCATAGTATGGAGACGAGATCCTTCTGAGTCCCTGAAAATCTTTAAGTTGAACACCGTTACATATGGAACTTCGCCAGCCCCCTTTTTGGCGATTCGGTGTTTAATGCGGCTAGGAGAGATGGCGCAAGCAACTCATCCAAAAGCCGCAAAGGTTATTCAGAATGATTTTTATGTTGACGATTTGTTGACTGGCGCCGGATGCGTTGAGGACCTGCAAAGCCTTCGAGACGAAGTTTCTCAGGTCTTGCAAGAGGCTTTGAATTGGCAAAGTGGTTTTCAAACTGCCCAGAGTTATCCGCATCTGATAGCGCTGTAATGCCACTTATGGCAGACTCAGACGTAACCAAGACCCTTGGCGTGGTTTGGTTACCGGTTAAAGATTACTTTAAATTTCGGTTGAATGACTCTTTCCTGGATCTTCGCGCGACAAAACGAAATATTTTGTCGGTGACTGCTCGACTTTTCGACCCACTTGGCCTCTTGTGTCCTTTGGTCACAAAGGCAAAGATGTTGTTGCAGGAACTGTGGCTTCTAAAATTAGATTGGGACGAGTCGCTACCGATGCAGTTGCTCACGTCGTGGGAGACGTTTAAAGCGACGCTTCTGCAGCTGCCTAAAATTAAGGCATCGCGATTCGTCAACACAGATCCACAAGTCCCGATTCAAATACATGGTTTCGCTGACGCTTCCATGCGAGCGTGCATCTACGTTCGGACTCAAACTGCTGAAGGTTTGAAAGTGTCTTTATTGACCGCCAAATCGAAAGTAGCTCCCCTCAAGACGAAAACTTTGCCTCGCCTTGAGCTGTGTGCAGCTCACCTTTTAGCAGATCTCTATAATCGTGTCAGGCCATTGCTAAATTCTCCCATTGAGAATGTTTTCCTGTGGACAGACTCCGAGATCACTTTACACTGGATTAAAACCCATCCCTCATCGTTGTCGGTTTTTGTTTCGAACCGGGTTGCAGAAATTCAGGAGTGGTCGGAGAAAGCAATTTGGAGACACGTTCCCAAGAAAGTCAAGCCAGCAGATATAGTGTCCCGAGGATGTGACGTAGAGGAGCTTACAACGTCCATTTGGTTTAGTGGGCCTTCGTTCTTGCTATACTCGGCTGATGTAATGTCGATGGAGCTACGCAAATCGGCAATAGCTCTCGTAGTCAGCCCAGAGCCAAATTATGTGCTTCAGAAAAAAAAGTGCTTTTCGTCGCACCTGAAGCTTCTGAGAGTTTTCGTGTGGGTTTTTCGTTTTATTCAAAGGTGCAGAAAGGTGTCGAAGCCCTTTGAAAAAAGTATTTCGCCAAGAGAACTGGATTTCGCTTTTGATAAAATTGTCGAAGTTGTCCAATTTCACGAGTTCAGGGACGACATAAGTAAAATTCGGAAGAATAAACCGGTAGCAACGAATATTCAAAAGTTAAACCCTTTTCTTCAGGAAAATAAATTAGATTGGTGCTCCTCGACATTGCTTCGAGTTGGGGGTCGGTTATTGAATGCTCCTATCCCGTACGAAGCCAAATTCCCGTTGTAGCTGTCTAAAAGCTCACAGTTCGTCAGATCCTATGTGTCATACCTGCACGTTACGAACTGTCACGCTGGCCCACGAGCTCTCGTAAGTCGTCTGCGCGAGAAAATCTGGCTAGTTATTGATCAAGAAGTCTGCCGACTAACAGTTCGGTCGTGCATGCGCTGCTTTCGCTGCAAGCCGCAACTTTTGACGCAAATTATGGGAAACTTCGAGCTCTCCGCCCGTTCAATATTTGTGGCGTTGATTTTTGTGGTCCCTTCAGCACAACGTATCGTATCCGTGGTAAGCCACCGTACAAGTCGTACGTGGCCTTGTTCGTCTGTTTTGCGTCCAAAGCGGTCCACTTAGAATTAGTGTCTGACCTAACCACTGATGCTTTCTTGTTGGCATTTCAATGGTTCGTGAGTCGTCGCGGGATTCCGGAGAAAGTGTGGTGCGACAACGCCACCAATTTCGTCGGCGCAGATCGCCACATGAGGGAGTTCCGAGCCCGTCTGGAGGAGCAGGGAGGCGGTATCGAAACATTCGCATCAAAAAAAGGATGCGAGTTTTCTTTCATACTGCCCAGAGCATCGCACTTCGGCGGACTATGGGAGGCAGGTGTGAAGTCTGCAAAACACCTGTTCCCTTGGACGGTAGGCCAAGACCTCTTGACCGCGGAGGAGCTCGGAACTCTGCTCACCAGCGTGGAGGCCGTGCTCAACTCCAGGCCCCTCGGCGCTCTAAGCAGCGACCCGAACGACGGCGAGGCCCTGACCCCCGGGCATCTGCTCATCGGCGGCCCTCTTCTGGCCCCACCATCTGCGGCGATCCCGGACCAGATCAGCCTGACCTGCTTGCGACGATGGCGAGGTGTCTCGTCTCTCAGGCACAGGTTTTGGCAGCGATGGTCCCGGGAGTACATCTCCAGCCTCCAGCAGCGGTCCAAGTGGCACCAGGGGGAGCCCAACCTCGTCGTGGGAGCGCTCGTCGTCGTCGCAGAAGACAACCCTCCGCCCCAGCAGTGGAGGATCGGACGAGTGGTAGCGGTGCACGCCGGCGCCGATAGCAAGGTTCGCGTGGCGGACGTCAGGACGCAGGACGGCGAGTATCGGCGAGCTGTCCACCGACTGGCCCTGTTGCCCGTTCTGGGCTGAAGGACGTCGTCCCTTCAGAGGGGGCGGTGTTTGCGCACTCAGCGCTTGTATTTAAATCACTAGTTGTAGGGCGAGAGCGGGAGCCAATAAAGCTTTCGTCTGTTCGCTCTTGCGAATTCGCCCGGAGTCTCGGAGTCTGTCCACAGGAATACATTCCGAATGGGACGGTTTAGCAATGACCTGACACGATTATAGAGATCTGCTAAAAGGTGAGCTGCACACAACTCAAGGCGAGGCAAAGTTTTTGTCTTGAGGGGAGCTACTTTCGATTTGGCGGTCAATAAAGACACTTTCAAACCTTCAGCAGTTTGAGTCCGAACGTAGATGCACGAGTTATAGTATGAAATAGTTAACGGTGATTCTTATTCATCCAATATTCAGTTAAGGTTTATATATAGACAGTTGATGTGTTCGCTTTGGTTGTTCCAAACGGAATAATTTTTTATTGTGGCTTGAGATTCAAATCAAACCTCCGCCAAAGAATTTTATGTGTTTACAATTATGTATGTGTGGGTGAGTAAATGCTAACAAAGTATTTTCTGGAGCTCTGCTGAGTGGGTGTCGTTTAGCAACATCCTGCCTTGTGCTGATGTTGCATTTCTTATGTGCATCTTATGTGGGACAACGAACGGCTAGCTGTCGGTCACTGTCCACTTGGAAGAGGGTAACACGGGGAGGTTTAGGCGGTGGCATAGTCGATGGTACCGGTACGGTAACTCCTCCCCCCCTAGAATGGAGCGATGGCCACATCTGTGGTATATCCAGAGCGACATTGTGCAGAAAAGCATTGGGGGTGAAGATTGTTTTTGTTTTTCTAATTCTCCATATTGCCAGTACCGTTATCGCTAGAAGCACCAGCATACCATATATTACGGAAAAATGTGTTTCCTGTACTTTTCCCATGTACACTACTTTTTTGAGGTTTCTCATATCTTCAAGATGTAAAACTTATAGGTGTAACTCCTGTTTAGTGTTATTTATAAGTATCTGCTTACTTATTGTAGTGGTAAGTACTATATGGTCCTCTGATATTGTAATATCCTCTCCACACGTGTTGTTTACAGGTAAGTTCAAAGCATTGAAAATGAATATGTGTCCATCCACAGGTGCCAAAACCATTTCTCTTCCCTCTAGGTTTACTGAATCGCATATTGGTGGTTTGTTCGTTAAAATCTTCCTCAAGCACTCCTTTCTTTTTGTCTCAACACCCAACTCTTCGCTCATGAACTTTTGAACATTGGCTGTTAAAGAAACTTATTTTATACTTATTAATTGCTACATAATTTGGTATTATTAATAAATGAGTTCCATTAATTGGAATTGGTATAACATGATATAGCTGATAAACATTTGGCTCAAAAATTGGAGATCTTACCCTAAATATTATGTCTGTCTCATTTATTTGTGTCTGTATATTTATTAGTTCGTAAGCTTGTTCATTTGAAACAATTTTGAGCCCTTGACTCTCTACAAACTGTATAATCCTCTCTAATTCTGTCTCTGCTAAAATGAATTTAGGCACAATGCGAAGTTTCGCTAACAATATGCTTTCCGCAATATTGTTTAAGTGTACTGTTAACAAATCAATACTGTAACTAATCCTATTCAAATGCTGGAGCATATGTATTTCATTGTGCTCTTGTGTTAGTTCCCTAAATACGTTATTCTTATAATTCTTTATAAACAAATTTATATCTTCCTGCTCCTTATTTATATGCTTAGTAATTTTCGTAAACCTACTCAAGGTTTCCTGATAAAAGGTTCTTTGCTCGTCCGCTTCTTTTGTAAGAAACCTTGTTTCATTTCTCAATTCTTTTATTCTATTTCCTATTTTCTCCTCATCATATGCGTCCATATTTCCCGAAACTATTTTTATCATGCTCCCTAATCCATTAAAAATTCCTCTTTTGACCCTATTTCTTGGTTTAAGTACTTCTAGCTTCTCCTTCACCTGATACAATTTTTCCTTAACCACCTGGACTGCCTCACCTGAGAATCTTACCTTCTCTATGTCTAACAACGCGTTCTTAATCTGTGCAATATTACCTTCATAGTCCTTAAAGTTTATTATATGGTCAAACATCTTCGCTCCGACCATTACTCTTGCCTTTCCCAGTTCCATTTTTACGATCGCCTCTTCTCGTTTTCGTGCTTGCACCTCCATTGTCTGTCCATGGACTAATATGCACCTGTAACCGTGATTGATTAGTTTTTATTTTGTTTAATTCTTTTTTTAATTTTTGATTTATGTATCTTCTGTTTCTTTTTTGTAACGAATGTAACCCCATTATCCTCATCTACTGTGTGTTCCGTAAACCTAGGTGTTTACTTATTTCTTCTATTCTCCTTCCTATAAACTACATCCTCTTTTTCTAACTCCATGGGTTCTTCTCTTCCTTCATTGAGTTTTCGCGTCCTTTCCTGTTTTTGTCTTTCCAACCTGTTCTTAACTTCCTTATAAATTTCCTCCTGATATGCATTTAACTTCCTTAAGTACTCGTGCTCTGTATCGAAATTAATTTCCCGTTCAAAAACGTGTGTTCTCCCCGAGAACAATTCGAACGGCTTCAATTTCGTACTGGAGTGTATTGAGTTATTATAAGTTAGGAAAACTTCATCTAAAACTGCCTCATGCTCATTTTCTAGTTTTAAGTCCTTCCTTGTTTTCATAATTATCCTATAAATTTCTGTCAGTGTTGAATGAAGCCTTTCAACCGGTGAATTGCTGGACGATTGTTGAAATGACGTCACATGCAATTCAATTCCGTACTGCCTACAGAAATCCTTGAATAGTGCCGAGGCATACTCTGCGCCTTGGTCACATATGATCTTTTTAGGAACGCCGTACTGACCTATGAATTTCTTTATTGATTTAACAATATTTAAACTGTCCCTTGCCGGTATAGTGTATCCCACGGCAAACCTTGAAAACTTTCCTATTATTGTTATTACATAGTTTTTGTTGATTGTATATAAGTCCGTATGAACGATATCAAGTGGCTTGCACGGGGTTTCCGTATTTTGAAATACCACCTTTTGCGGTTGCCGATCATATTTCAATGTCTGGCAAGTTTCACACGCATTAATGACCTGTGTTACTCGGTTTTTCATAAATGGAAAATAAATGTCCCGTCTCATCTTCCAAAACGTTTCATCTATTCCCCTATGATTACCTGAGGTGTGATACCTTTCTATTTCTTCTCTTTGTTCACTAATATCTGTTATTTCCCGCATGAAGGTAAGACATCGTACTGCTTTATACAGTTTGCTCCTGCAAAAATAACTCTGAAACGCTTCTTCTACCTTTTTAAAAACTTCATCTGACGTGTATATCGCACACAACCTGTATGGTTTAAGCACCTCCCTAAGAATTTTTGCAATTTCCTCTTTTGTGAACTCCTTTTCTGTTATCGTCCTTCTTGTCTTGTTCTTAAAAGGTGTCACCACTGTTCTGCTTGGTGTCGACCCAACCTCAAATATTAACTGGATATTAAAGTCATTCAGTGGCTTTTCTGCCACATGAATGCAACTTAATTCCAGTTCACTTGTTGTAGGTCATATTCCAACAGTTGCAGCTTCCACCTCACCAACTTGGAATTTGGTTCTTTAAATCCCATGAGCCAAGTTAGTGGGCGATGATCTGTGACTATTGTGAATTTGTGACCAAACAAGTACGGTCTGAAGTGTTTTATGCCCCAAACTATGGCAAGCATTTCCTTTTCTACTGTGGAATAATTTACTTCAGCCTCATTTAACGTTCTGCTTGCAAATGCGATTGGTCGATCACCTCCCATTGCTCCTTGTGATAACACTGCACCAATAGCAAAATTGCTAGCATCTGTGGTCAAAATGAAGGGTTTTGTAAAATCTGGATATCTCAACAATGGATCATTGCATAACAACGTCTTGCAATATTCAAAAGTTTTTGTATACTCCTCATCTATGATTATCTGTTGTTTTCCTTTTAGTCTCTTAGTTAATGGTTTCGTTATTTTTGCAAAATCTTTTATGAATTTCCTGTAATAGCCAATAAGTCCAAGAAATGACTTTATTTCCTTTGGTGTTTTGGGCAAAGGAAAAAGCCTTATGGCTTCAATCTTCTTTGGGTTTGGTCTGACTCCTTCTTGTGTCACTACATGCCCTAAATACTCTATCTCCTTCTTTAAAAATTCTGATTTGTCTGTTTGAAGTTTAAAATTTGCTCCACCTATCCTTTAAAAAACTGTCCTCAAATCTTGCATGTGACTTTGTAGGGACGGGGAATACACAATTATGTCATCCATGTAGACTAGACAAATCTTGCCCACCAACTCTCCCATCAGGTTATTCATCACTCTTTGAAACGTCGCTGGAGCATTTGTCAGTCCAAATGGCATCCTTACATATTCAAAATGCCCGTTATCCGTTGTAAATGCTGTTTTTGGAATGTCCTGTTTTTCCATCTCAATCTGATGGTATCCGCTAGCCAAATCTAATACCGAGAAATACATGGCTTTTCCCAGTTTATCGAGTACTTCGCCAATTACTGGCATCGGATACCTATCCTTCACTGTCTTCTCATTCAACTTCCTAAAATCTACCACCAATCTCCACTTTTGTTTTCCTGACAGGTCCATCTTCTTTGGTACTAGCCAAACTGGTGCACTCCAAGGTGAGTGACTGTGCCTAATAACTTCCTGTTCTAACAATTCCTGTATCTGATTCTTCATTTCTTCTCTTTGTTTAAATCCATATCTATATGGCTTTTTATAGATAGGAATATCGTCCGTTGTTGGAATTGAGTGAGTTACCGCATTGGTAAAAGTCAGTTGATTTCCCTTTGTGTGAAAAATACTTGGAAATTCCGAACACAGTTTTTTAAGGCCTGCCGCCTCTTCTGTATTTAGATGGGACATATCCAATTTTGCATGGCTTGCATCACCCCCAGCTAATTCCGTTGTGTTCATTTCCCTGCATACATACTCCTGTTTAAATGGTCTTAGCATTTCGATTTCTACATAATCTTTGGAATCATATGCAGTGACAGCCAACGGCTTTTCTAGGTATAATTTCTTTTCTTTTCCTGTGAAATTGACAACTTCTAGGTCGGCCTGTCCCTTCTTTGCATAATAAATTCCACCGATTATTTCTAACCCTTCTTCCACTAGTGTCGTTTGTATCAAAAATGAACCATTGTTTACTGAAACTGGTAAGGTGACAATTGTTTAAGTCGCCTCCTCCAGGATATGTATGTCAGTGGTCCTATTGGGCTTCAAATGGACTTTAACTGTCCCTGTCTTGGTTTTTAATACGAGATTTTCTAAATCTAAACTTGCACCTAACTTAATTAATATGTCCATTCCCAATAATCCATCAAACCAGGAATGAAAATGGAACAAAAAGAAATCAAACAATTCCCCTTTTGCAATTTCCTGCAGCTCGACATCTTTTATATAACTGTTTATTTTATGACTCCCTATTGGAGTTTTAACTACAAGATTTTCTTTCAATTTTTGCTGTTGATCTTTACTAACCATTGCGGGATTTAAATACGAATTTGTAGCTCCCGAATCTATTAATAATTTTAGTTCTTTTTCGCTATTTACTTTAACTACCACGTATGGTAATGTCGCCTGATGGGTATTCTTCCTTATATACCCTGTCTGTTTTTTGAGGCATTCTGGCAAAAATTTCCCTCGTCCTCAATGTTATTCAACTCCTGCTCCTCTTCTCTTTCTACTGTATTTAATTGCCCTGACTGCCATCGTTTGGCACCTCTAGGCCCAGTTGATGAGCATTCTGCAATTTCTTGTTTTGGCATTATTGCCTTTTTATTATACCCTGAAGAGTTAGAGGTCGACTGATTGTCATATCCTCTATTCCTAATTCCTTCCTTATTCCACCTGGGGTTCCTATTATATCCTCCTTGTTGCCTATATCCTTCATTATCTCTGTTAAAGTTGTTATTGTATCCTCTGTTTCTATTATACCCAAAGTTCTGCCTGTTATAACCCCCTGCCATACTAAAATTATTGCTCCTGGGTACCTCTTTAGACCGGTAATAAATGTCTCTCTCCTTAACCGCTATCTCGTATGCTTCCAAGAGCGTCTTCGGAACTCTTCCCCTCACGGCACTACCTAAATTGCCTTTAAGACCTGTTACGAACGCCTCCAGACACGTTTCCTCATATAACTTTTTCTTCGCCTGAATTGCGATGGGGTTCGTATCTGTCCTGTCTATAACATTACACAATGCCTTATGTACATCAGATACCTCTGAGTAAAATAATTCTACTGTCAGTTTTTTATTTTCCAACTGGTTTAGTTTCTTTTATTTTTATTTTTTTTAATTTTCTTTTCACCCTTCTATACCCTTGCGCGATGCAGTGGTATCAGGTTCCCTTGTATTTTTGTAACATATATATATATTCTATTATTATTGCATAATCGTCACCCTTGCGCGATGCAGTGGTTTCTGATATGGCAAAATTTCTTCTTGTAGGTGTTATAATTTATTATATTTAACTTTGAGATTCACCAAATACCCTTGCGCGATGCAGTGGTCTTTGGGATTTCCTTGTCTGTTTACTATTTTTTTTTTTTTTTTCACGGTGCTGAAGCTAACTGGAAATCCTGCGCGAAGCATTTATTCCAGCCACGAGCGGACAGTCACTTGCAATAGATATTTCTTTTATAATCTTTTCCTTTTTTTTTTCTTTTTTTTTTTTTTTTTTATTTATTGACAGGCAGAGTATCCACCCAGCGACCTGGGTTTCTTTTCCCAAGCTGCATGTTTGATGTTCGCGTCCAACATCGAACTTTCGAACGTCTTACTTGCAACTCAATCCGTCGAACTAAATGGTTCGATGACGTTGCAGGTCGCCAGGTTGCGTCGCACCAGATTCCCAGTCAACACATTATTTGATTTAATTTATTCTTGCCAATGTTCTTTGTTGTTGTTTCATTTTATGCCTTTCAATTTTATCATTATTATATCTGTGCACCCTTTCTTTTTCTATTTACACCACACACCTCACATCCATTACATCACTATTTTAACTTACTGTTGTATATAAGTTATACAAATAATTGTTTTCATCATTTCGGTCCTTCTCAGTTCTCCGGGTATGTGTGTCCCTTTTTTTTTTTCCTTCCGGCTGATAGGTCCGGCTGCGCCAGTTATAGTATGAAATAGTTAACGGTGATTCTTATTCATCCAATATTCAGTTAAGGTTTATATATAGACAGTTGATGTGTTCGCTTTGGTTGTTCCAAACGGAATAATTTTTTATTGTGGCTTGAGATTCAAATCAAACCTCCGCCAAAGAATTTTATGTGTTTACAATTATGTATGTGTGGGTGAGTAAATGCTAACAAAGTATTTTCTGGAGCTCTGCTGAGTGGGTGTCGTTTAGTAACATCCTGCCTTGTGCTGATGTTGCATTTCTTATGTGCATCTTATGTGGGACAACGAACGGCTAGCTGTCGGTCACTGTCCACTTGGAAGAGGGTAACACGGGGAGGTTTAGGCGGTGGCATAGTCGATGGTACCGGTACGGTAACTCACGCTCCATACGCTCGCGTGGAAGCGTCAGCGAAACCATGTAATATATTTGAATCGGGACTTGTGGATCTGTGACGAATCGCGATACCTTAATTTTCGGCAGCTGCAGAAGCGTCGCTTTAAACGTCTCCCACAATGTAATCAACTGCATCGGTATCAACTCGTCCCAATCAAATTTTCGAAGCCACAGTTCCTACAACAACATCTTTGCCATTGTGACCAAAGGACAAAGTCGAGCAGTCACCGACAAAATATTTCGCGTTGTCGCGCGAAGATCCAGGAAAGAGTCATTCAACCGAAATTTAAAGTAATCTTTAACCGGTCTTAGTTACGTCTGAGTCTGCCATAAGAGGCATTACAGCGCTATCAGATGCGGAT
Organism: Drosophila gunungcola; assembly: GCF_025200985.1. Classification (NCBI taxonomy): domain Eukaryota; kingdom Metazoa; phylum Arthropoda; class Insecta; order Diptera; family Drosophilidae; genus Drosophila; species Drosophila gunungcola. The sequence continues at coordinate 195,523 of NW_026453211.1, forward strand.
AACTCTGGGCAGTTTGATAACCACTTTGCCAATTCAAAGTCTGCCTCTTGCAAGACCTGAGAAACTTCGTCTCGTAGGCTTTGCAGGTCCTCAAAGCATCCGGCGCCAGTCAAAAAATCGTCAACATAAAAATCATTCTGAATAACCTTTGCGGCTTCAGAATCTCGCCTAGCCGCAATAAACACAGTATCGCCAAAAAAGTGCTGGCGAAGTTCCATATGTAACGGTATTTAAATTAAAGATTTTCAGGGGCTCAGAAGGATCTCCTCTCCATACTATGAGCTGGAAGTTTCGGTCAGCTTCGTCCACCATCACTTGACGATACATCTTTTTGACGTCCACCGCAAGGGCAAACTTATGCAACCTAAACCGAAGCAGAGTCGAGTACAGCTCCTCTTGGATAGTTGGGCCTACCATCAAGATGTCATATAACGCTACCTGCGTGGAAGTACGGCTCGATGCATCGAAAACTACTCCCAACATATTTGAAGTACTTTGTGACCGTAGGACGCATTGGTGCGGAATAAAATAGTGCGGAATATTCGGAATTTTATCATTGGTGGAGGACATGTGGCCCATTGAAACATATTCCTCCATGAATTCAACATACATGTTCTTCAGCGAAAAAACCTTTGACAATTTCCTTTCTAGCGACAAAAATCTACGTTTCGCAACTTCGTATTTGGGTCAGATTTCAACGGCAAACGAACCGAAAATCTACTGGACGACAATCTTTGAGTATTTTTCTCAAAGTGTTGTTGACAGAGTTGTTGCTCAGGAGTATGCACTTTATCCTTGGGCGGCTAGTTCTCCACAGACCAAAATTTCTGAAGGGTTGTGTCAATTGACTCCAACGCTTCCTCCTGGCAGCTGAGATGTACCACTTTTTCAGCCTTTACATTATTTTCAGAGGCACATCTTCCTGACACTATCCAGCCGAGAACTGTCTTTTGTAGGATGAAGAGTTCAGGCCCCTGCTTTATCTGGCCAATAGATAAAAGTTCAAAGAACGTATCAGCACCGATAAGCATATCTGTTTTTTGGGGCTTGAAGAAGAATGGGTCTACCGCTGGTGTTACCGCTTGATCCGGATGATAACCAGAAATATTTTTCATAATCCAAAAATCGGACGACAACTGGCTGTTCTCTACTCGCGACTTCACAATTGTGTGTATGTTTTTTGTGGCTTGGGCATTAGTTCCACCAATGCCTCGCAAGCTCATGCACACAACCTCTCTTGTGATTTTGAGCCTCATCGGTCACAACAGCAGTTGCAAGAATGACTCGATCCGACGCAATCGCATGCAAAACATGCAAAGTGGATGGAGACTGCTGCATGAGCGTGGGCTGAGAAAGGGGTGGCAACGCGAGATTTGTGTTTGGGAAATATATGTGTAGCAAAGTGTGATGTGAGGAACTGCACACTCTACATCCGTTCGATTTGCATTTTTTGACCGTGTGACCCTTTCTTAAGCAGTTAATGCATAAGGGTGCTCCTTTAGCGAAATTGAATCTTTGCTGAACTGTTAGGGCTGCGAAGGAAGCGCAGTTTCCAATCTGATGTTCAGCTGAGTTGCAATACACGCATTGAACAGAGTCGTTTTTGGCAGCGACAAATGAAAAACTCCTATTTCCATTCTTTTTAGGGTTAGATTGGGTCTGCTGAACAGTTTTGGACTTGGAAGCCTCTTCCGATACCATGTGTTGGTATCGCCTGTTGAGGACCGGCTCACATTCGCTCCAAAGTGGAAGCGAAGTATAATCTAACTGTTCTTCCGATTTTCTTTTAGTTCCTGCACCGACCTTGCTCATTACCAGATGAATTAAAATAGCACTAGTAATGCGTCTATCATCCCTAATAGACAGCAAGGAGACATACAAGGCTGTGACCGTGTCGATGAAGGTTCTCAAGGCTGTAGCTGAAGGCTGGGAAATTTTTTGCATATTAAAAAGTGTCGATTTGTTGTCAAAAAAAAATGACAATCATTATCGTACACCCGCTTCAGGCTAGCAAGGGCTTTGTGATAATTATCCGCAGTGACTTGAAAGGCCCTAGCTGTTCCTAAAGCGTCTCCAGCCAAACACGAAATTAAATGATTGAATTTTTCAATATCGTGTAAAGTGTTATCTTTGTCAACGAAGTTTATAAAATTTTTTAAATTCGGAGTGTTTTCCGCTTAAAGTTGGGAGAGCAACGCTCGGTAGACGGCCGATTTGCTGGCGGAACGGATTCCTCGATATTATTTTGTTTGCACTTATTTAAAATCGAAATCAGCAACGACTTTGTCATTACGGCCCTCTCTTCCAACTCTTCGCGGTATACATCTTTTGTATCTTTTACTTCTATTTGGTTTTGCAAAAGTGAAGCATTTTCAATGTGCGTATTTAGAATCTCTAATCGACACTCAAGCTCAACCGGATTTACAGATAATTTAGCTTCTTTTAAATGGCGATAAGTTCGGTTAATACTTTTCATGCAAACATCTCGTTGGTGTTTAAGTTCTTCGATATCCTTAGTTGCCATTGCGTTTGTTTGCATTTTTTTTGTTGGTATCGAAGATGTGTTAAATATTTATTTTTATTTTAATTATTAATTTTTTAAATAATCTTATAAAAAAATCAACGAGTAATATACCGTTCGCACACAGTGTAGGGGAGCTAGGTGCCGAGAGAAGTACAGCAAAAAATATCTAAATATCAGCCAGCAGTAATATACTCGGACCTTCCTCAGCGTCGGTATCACTCAGCAAGCAGTCCTGCACTCGGCCCTTCAGCAGCGCCGACGTCAACCCAGCAAGCAGTACCACACTCGGCCCTCCCATAGCGCCGAGACAATTATAATTAGAAAGGTAGCCCCAACTGTATTATCAAATATAATCATACTCTGCACACTGGTCCCAAAGTCCAAAATTTGTGCAGTAATTAGAAAAATGGAGATATACGCTTGAAACTTGGTACAGTTAATGGTTGTTGGATATAAAAAGCCTGTGCAAAAATTGTTTGCGATCGGGCCCCGCCTTCCTTACCTCCCCGTATAAACAACAAAATTACTCATACGTCCGTTTGTCAATTGATATTGCTTTCAGTTTTACATGGTTTAGATTTTAGTTTCTTATCAGAAAATAAATATTTTAAATGAAAAAATAACTAAAATAGAAAATGAGGAAAGTTTTCGGCTAATTTTATTTATTTTTTTTATCACATATATTTATTAAATTAATCATTTTCTACATCTAAATCGAAAGAATAGTCATTAGTAAATTCAGTTGTGTCCAAGTCATCTCCATCATCATGTGCATCATCTGTATTAATATTATTATTTAAGAAATTGACATTTGGTTGTCTTAACAGGTAAATAACCTCTTTGCAGCCAAGTTTGCTGCATGAGCAAGAAGATTAACGTCGTTATTATTTTTAGATGAAAGATCGGCAGCTAATCTTTGCTTTTATCGGCAACTTCCTGCATCATAGTTTAGTCGTGGGCGTCCTGCATTTTTGGGGGCCTCTTCCATAAAATCAGATGGTAATATTTGATTTTGAAACGTAATGCGAGCCAATTTTCATGCTTCTTCTTAAGTCTTGAAACATCCCGGTTACAATTGTTTAACCGTGTTTTTAATGCAGCAACAAAGTTTGCTATTTTCTTGTCTATTGAGTTCTTTATATGTTCCTTTAATGTTTTAATAACATGCTGCAGCACAAAATCATAAATACTTTTATTTTCACGACCATTTGCCAGCCAAACCTCTACCATTTCAGCATAGCTCAAATCGATGTTGTCTGTCAAAAAACAATATTTCATGGAATCGGGCAAAAACGGGCAAAAAAATTAGTGTAATCAAAAAATATATATGTTAAAGATAACATCTGTATCAATTGTTTCTTAAATACGATTAAATACTATATACCTTTATTCCACGGAACACGACAAAAGTTAGGTTAGAATTGCTAAAACACATAACATCACAAAAACACATATTAATAAAGAAATTACACATATAACAAATATTGCAATATTACATAATATTTCACATACCTGCACAATTATCATCCATTTTGAATTATTGCAATCGAGATATTAGATTTTACACAATTTGTTTTCAAACTTTGCATTAATTTCACGAGAAAGCAATGCCAAAGTTTGCGGTAAACGATCAGCTGATTTCCAGGGCTGCCAGCGATCGCAGGGATGCAATTTCAATTGAAACTCTATTATTTTCAATTGCCCTGAATATTACTCTATCGCAATAAAATATTGATTTTGCCCAACTCTTAAAAAAAAAATTGGACTTTGGGACCAGTGTGCTCTGTATAGTTTGATTGGTGTTTTTCTTTGTGGATCTTTCGATCTAAAGAGGAAATCAATTTCTTTCTCGAGCAGTTTTTTGTTTTTATATATTTGAATACATATGAAAAATTTGCATTTTTTTATACTGATAAACGCCGTCTGACCGGTCGGACCGTTGTCGTCTTCTTCTTCTGTAGGATCACGGTAGTCTGGGGGCAAACTTTGCCTCCTCCGCCGTTGGCGAAGTGTAAATTGGCTTTGTCGCCGGATTCGCTCGTTCTTCGCGGTAGTCCTTCCATATCCGTGTCGTCCCTAGCCGTACTAGGTGAAGTCGTACGTTGTCCGCGGTTATCCTCGCCATAGTTTTTCCAGGGAATATCCACCCAGGCGAGTCTCTCCCGCGTGTCCACCGCTCTGTCTCTCGAGCGTCAGCTTCTGAGGAGAGGGGTCTTCCCTCAGCCTCGCACCTTTTTAAGGTGTTTCTTCACGGCCTCCCTTGAAATTTCAATCGGTCCCATCATGTTTCTTTTTATACCCTTGCAGAGGGTATTATAATTTCAGTCAGAAGTTTGCAACGCAGTGAAGGAGACGTTTCCGACCCTATAAAGTATATATATTCTTGATCAGCATCACTAGTAGAGTCGATCTAGCCATGTCCGTCTGTCCGTCTGTCCGTCCGTCTGTCCGTCGGTCCGTCTGTCCGTCCGTTTATATGCAAACTAATCTCTCAGTTTTTAAGCTATCTGCATGAAACTTTCCCAAAAGTTGTCTTTCTATTGCAGGTAGTATATAAGTCGGAGCGAGCCGGATCGGACGACTATAGCATATAGCTCCCATAGGAACAATCGGAAAAATAAATGAAAAAAAATTATAACTTTGCTGTTTTTTAATTTTTTTTTAGTTCTTCGACATTTAGTAATGGTTTAATATTTCAGAATTATAATTTAAATTTTATCAATATCGGACGACTATAGCATATAGCTCCCATAGGAACAATCGGAAAAATAAATGAAAAAAAATTATAACTTTTCTGTTTTTTAAATTTTTTTTTAGTTCTTCGAGATATAGTAATGGATAAATATTTCAGAATTACGGTTTAAATTTCATCAAAATCGGACGACTATAGCATATAGCTCCCATAGGAACAATCATAAAAATAAATGAAAAAAAATTATAGCTTTTCTGTTTTTTAATTTTTTTTTTAGTTCTTCGAGATATAGTAATGGATAAATATTTCAGAATTACGGTTTAAATTTCATCAAAATCGGACGACTATAGCATATAGCTCCCATAGGAACAATCATAAAAGTAAATAAAAAAAATTATAACTTTGGTGTTTTTAAATTTTTCTATAAGTTCTTCGACATATAGTAATGGATAAATATTTCAGAATTACGGTTAAAATTTCATCAAAATAGGACGACTATATCATATAGCTCCAATAGAAATAATAAAATTATATAAAATAACTACCTAATAATGAGCTGCAAATCATCATTGCTTCAATGTTTTTAGACATATACGCAAGTAAATCATAATTTTAATGTTTTCAAAAATATTTAATTCTTGCAATAGCTGCAAGGGTATATAAACTTCAGCTTGCCGAAGTTTGCTACCTTTCTTGTTTATCTTTTGTTTTGCTAAACGGCAAAACTGTTCTTGCTACAATTGCATTGAGCGCTGGTAGTTTTCATCATGCTTCAAACAGCGAAAGGTCTTTGACGTGATGTACTCCAATCATTTTTCCAACAAAATTTCCTAATTCGTACAGCGACCCTCCTCTGCGTCAAGTATGAGACATCGCATTATACCTTTCTATTCGGCTACTCTGCTTGTAGTTTTTTTGGTATACAACCTGACCTACTGAAAATTCAATTTCCTTACTATGGGTATTATACGTCCTTTCAGCTTTTTCCATCTTATCCGCCAAGCATAGAGCTTGATCTGTTGCAGATAGGCCTCCGAGACGTCTCATGATCGGATACGCACTTGCGTGTGTTACCATGTTGGTCCCAAACATTGCATAATATGGTTCCAGTCCCAAAGCTTCGTTATAGCCACTTCCTAGTGTACACGCGATTCGATTCAAGTGTGTGTCCCAATGCTGCTGGTCTTTGTCAGTAGATGCCCTGAGCATTTGTAGCACGGATCGGTTTGTGGCGAATTAAAGCCCGTTCGAACGTTCCATAGTGGGTAATTAATTCGGCAAATGCTGACGACATAAATTGCTTACCGTTATCGGAGTGAATGCATTCTCGCACTCCAAATTGATGAAAGATGTTTCTTTCGAGAAAGGTTACTACGTCTGTTACGTTTGCTTTTCGCATTGCCTCTAGCCAGACGAATTTGGTGAAATGATCCAGACACACATATATCACGGTGCTTCCGGATTTGGCCCGGGGTAAGGTCCCATGAAATCTATGTAAGATCTTTGCCCTGGCCGTTATTTATTTGTTGTTTTCCCGTTGTTTTGCTGACTCTGCAAATTTCACAATTCTTAACAGTTGTAAGTCGATGTTCACCTTTGCCGCATCCCTAAGTCCCGATGTTACCTCATCCATTTGTTCCCTTGAAAGCGCATCTGGAACCACATTGGGTTCGACCCTTTTCGGTGTTCGATTTCAAAATCAAAGGCCTGTAATTTAAAACTTCACCTTGCTGGCCTGTCGGATAAATCTTTCTGGCCCATGAGCCACTTTAAACTATCATGATCTGTTATGACCTTGAATGGCATACATTCACCGTATGGGCGGAACTTTCTGATGCTCAATATTGCCAAGTAACATTAAAGTTCAGTGATGCTGTAGTTCCTTTGGGCTTTGTCTAGCTTCGAGGACATGTATGAGATGGGATGCTCGCCACCCTTTTCATCTGTCTGGAAAGGTATTGACCTTTCCGACTTCGGTCGTCGAATCATCGCACTAAATCGTGAAAGGTTTTGAAAAATCCGGTTTTGTTAATACAGGTGCTGATACCAGGCTGGTCTTCAGTACCTCAAAGGCTTTAATGCCTTCTTTATCGAGCTCGTATTTCCTGACTCAATCCTTTTTGAGACTTTCATGAAGCGGGGCTGCACTTTGTGCGTAGTTTTGTATACCACCGGCCTCCCAGTTTCCTCTCTTTCTGGACTCGAACCTCTCGAACAACCTGGTTATGGGCAAAAAGTAGGAATATGATCCCGCAGGGGAACGCTCGCTTCTCTGGATGGACCAGGTATTGCTGTGGCCAATAACTACGGGTAAGGATCGGGGATATGTCCAACAGGGGCATGCCAACGTTCTCTGGATTAACCAGGAATGTTCGTAGCCACGCCTAAGGAATACTAAGGTTAAGGTTATTTTCTAGGTACTACGTTATTAAGAAATGCACTGGGGTTTCGGAGGTTATATCATAAGGATTCAGTTTATTCTCACTTGACCTGGCTTGTTTCCCTGCTCCTGCATCGAGTTCTGAAATGGAGACCATGCAGGCTGTACCCCGCGTCTGTCCGAGCCACGTGATGTTTACTTTTTTTTTTATTCTTGAGCACACGTCTGTTCCCTGTCGCTGACCGGGAACCAAGAGAGCGAACGATAGCGATCGTTCCCCGTCATCGATTCTGTCTAGTTTGCCACCCTTTCAAGTATCGAGTACCCACTATGACTATCGATATTAGTCTGTCAACGTGGCGGTTTGATCTGGCAAGGTCTTGCGATCTGGTGAAGTTAATGGCAACTCTTAGGCTTAGATTTAAATCGTATTAAGGTATATTGGCTTCACAGGCGCCCTTAGAACTATTACAATAACAAAAATATTCCATGGATGTTTCTCCTATATTAATAACCTAATCATAATATCTTATAACGTAGTAACGGAACTAACGAACTGAATGAAACTTGTGTGCTTCGTGGTACGATTCGTCACAAGCGTCGTCCAATGAGATAGATACAGTCCTCCCGCCATTGTATTTGTGGAATACGTACGGTCTCGAACCTCTCGAACGATCAGGTTCTTGCCGGGTTCAAACGTATAGCGTCGGCGATCTGGTTGCCTGGTTCAAACGGATAGCGTCGGCTTGTACGGCTCTGGTCTGTTCGCCTCTGGACTCAAACCTCTCGAGCGACCAGAAAAAAACCCAAAAAAATAAAGTTTGTTAACCAAAAATTCTTTGTGGACTCTACGCCGTTTTGCTGCCACCGACAGCAACGTGTTGTCTATTGTCTTTGTCTTTCTGCTGCCCCCAGGGCAAGCAAAGCAAGGTAAATTATTTGGACATGCCTTTTACACATATATACAAATTAAATAAAGTGCAACATTAACAAGCTTGCTATTGATCTTTACATACACATCCAATAAATTGTTGCAAAACTAAATAAAGTACATTAACTCAAGTATTTTATCTACATTTACATCTTGCTATTAGTCTCTACACAAAAACATAAACCCAAATCATATTTTTTGGCCACGTGCATAGGCACTCATACGTTTTTAAGTACATACGTACATACATTCAAATTATATAATGTGCAACACTATTGATATTTACATACACGTAGACATCCAATAAATTGAGCATTAACTCAAGAATTTTTCTACATATTCATATACACCCACACTTTAACTATTGGTCTCTACACACACACATATATTCAAATATTTTTTTCGCGATAAGCCACGTGTCTTAGCACTTGTACACTATACATACATACATACCTATACACATACTTATGCATTCATAGGTGCCTCAAAACTTACATATTCAATCCACGTGCACTTACAAAAAAAAAATACATTGAAGTATACACACATACTTTTAGTGCATACATTATAAACTTACACATGCGATATTGCGGTTTATTCAAGCATATTGCAAATTAAATTATTTGTTTTAAATGCACGCCTATTTTGGTTTTACCGTATAAGCCCGTCTCACCATTAGAAAATAAAATCTTAAGATCATTCATAAGTCTTGGGCCCAATCCTACTTGGCTAAGGTACTACAGCAACCTTTCCGTTCTCGCATATCTCAAGGTCTAAATCAACAAGATCAGTAAAAAAAACCGGTTTAAAATTAAGCCGTATTCTAAATTCAACCTATCTTGGGTACACAATTGATCTAAATTTCGCAAATGGCGTTCCCTACAATCAAACTTGCTATAATCCCAATAAAGTCTGCCCAACGAAAGTTTGACTTTTCTACAAACCAAGGGCTTCAGTTTTGTGCGAAATGTTAAACCTTTGTAATAGACAATCGCGAATTCCTCGTTACTAAGAGATTGGTTCCGTTTAGACAGCCTTTTTGCAGAAGCAGATCAGGATTTTCGAAACCTAATGGTCTCTACCGAAGAAGAGTTCTCAGTTGAAAGGGAATCACAGATCAATAACATCTTTTTTGAATGCGAAGACGAATTGTCAAACAGTTCGTATTGTGTGATGATAACTTCATACACGCCTTGAGCAAGCCATTCGAAAACGATCGATTGTTTGTTCCACGTTACCCACATTGAAGAAAATGAACGAATTTCTAGTAATCCGAAAGGAAGTGCTAAAACGTCTTTTATCCATAAAACCTTTTAAATTTTGTTCTCAAACCCCTCAACCCCTCAAGGCTTCCAAAAAAGCGAATACGATAGTACACACCACGACTGCAACCATGCAAATACTGTAAGGAACCACCACCCTTTACTACACCTTCTTCCAAGACCAAGACAATATCCTGCACAAGATCAACGCACCAATGCTTTATCACATTATTCTTCTCAAAACCGATGTATTATTCTCCCAAAGGCGTTAGTGCGTGTAATTCATAAAGGAAAACTATTCTTTCTGCGCGCTTTGATTGATCAAGGGTCAGAGCGCACCTTTATCACTGAGAAGTCACTACGCGGACTTAAATTACGCACTCTCAAACACCTTACTAGCATTTTGGGGCCAAAAAAAAACAATCAAATCACAATATAATATTGTCTTAACTGAATATATTGAACTGGGTCATATGACAGAAACTCAGCCTATGAAATTATCCAAAGAACCAAAAGTCTCTCATACTACTTGCCACATCATGGAGTATTTAAAACCACAATACGTCAACAAAGCTAAGAGTTGTTTTCAATGCATCCCGTTGCACGTCTCCAGGTCTTTCTCTTAACGATGTTCTTCACAAGGGCCCTACTCTACAGACTTACTTGGAATCCTACTCAATTGGCGATTTACAAGTATGTGTTCAACGGTGACATTGAGAAAATGTAACGCCAATTTCATGTTCACGTCGACGATAGGGCTCTCCAATGCATAATTTTTCTGTCTATTGACAGTACCTCCATGAAAGATTTCGGTTACTTTTGGCGGTAACTGCGCCCCCTATTTGGCAAAAAGAACCCTGCAACAGTTGGCCGAAGACTGTAAACGCAATTACTCGTTAGCATCCAAAATTTTACTATCCGAAATTTACGTGGATGACAGCCAGTCCGAAATTCGATTGGCACTTCACTCAGCTGGGTTTTTGCTTAGAAAGAATACAGCAAATCACGACGCGTTGCGAAATACCTAGGGAACTTATTCGATGACAATTTCATCAAAGTCTCTGACTCCAGTATCACCCATACACTCGGCACTAAAAGAAATGCCAAAGAAAATGTTTTCGCATATGGCATAAATCGACCCAGTTCAGCCACTACCAAACGAAGCATCCTATCACACGCTGCGACTTTGCTCGACCCGACAGGCTGGCTAGCGCCAATAATAATACAAGCAAAAATTCTTTCTCCAAAATCTTCGGGACTTAGCCCACATACAGATACCCAGAACTAGATTTACAATTACACGGGTTCTGTGATGCATCCGAATAAGCGTACTGCACTACAATCAACATTCGGACTGTTTATCCATCACGGCTCATTCAATCCCATTTGCTGCTGGCCAAGAGCAAAACCATAATTATACCCCGCCGTGAACTATGCGGCGCATTATTGCTGGCGAAGTTAGGCAAACACACGCTCGAAGAAACTCATCTTGAGAAACTAAGTCCTCTTTTGTGGTGCGACGTACGTCGCAAATCGCACAGAGAGCATTTATTTCGAAAGTCCCAATTCGACATGGAGCCATGTCCAGTCTAAAGACAACCCAGCAGATTTGGGAACACAAGGATGCTCAACTAATGAGTTAAGAGAATCCATACTCTGGTGGAATGGGCCACAATGGTTATCTTTACCAAAGGAGGCCTGGCCAAAATCGACAAAACATGAATGTGTTCTCTTAAAATCCCGAGCCCTAGTTCACTGCTGTACTCAATTGGTTAATGAGGACCTGTGCCTAAAGTTCGCCTCATATTCAGACGCTCTAAGAGCCACAGCTCGTATTTTAAGTTGGCACTTCCGTTAGAAACACACCGCCATCAACTTAAATACGCTTATTAAACTCGCAAAAACACAACTGATCATAGCAGCTTAAAAAACGCATTACCCAAATGAATACATCAGACTATTCAATAAAAAATGTATTTTATCAAAAAGCTTTCTCAGCCCTTTAAACCCTTCATTGATAACGATGGCCAAATAATATAAACAATCGCCTTGCCAACTCAAACAAAGAAAGCCACTCAGTACTTTTACCTCCGAACTCTAGACTCTGCACTCTGTTCATCAATTTTATACACCAAATCCATCTTCATGCTGAAAACCGACTAATGCTACGCTGTATCCGACAGGAAGTTCAGTACATTCCTCGATTAGCTAACAAAGCAAAACACTGCATTCGAAGATGTGCGACTTGCATCCGTTTCAAACCGAGAAATCAGATCATGGCAGCCCTCCCGTCAGATCGAGTCACATTCACACCCACATTTACAGTAACTGGCGTTGATTTTGCTGGCCCCTTTGACTTAAAAACGTCCGCAATTCGCTCAAGCCACATTATAAAAGGTTACGTAGCGGTTTTTGTATGCTTCTTAACCAAAGCGGTTCATTTGGAATTTCCGAATTGACAACAAAGGCTTCTATGGCGACTTTGGAGCGATTTGTAAGTCGCATTGGAGTTCCCAATATAATGGTTTCCGATAACTTGGAAAATTTCCTTGGCGCCAGCCGTGATATCACAAAGGCTTGGAAGGCCTTTCTCAAAACGACCAGCGATCACATAACGGAGATCTATACCAGAGATCTATATCTATAAATAATTTATTCCTCCTCACACTCCACACATGGGAGGTCTTTGGGAAGCTACACTCAAAATGTTCAAAAACATTTTAAGCGAGAAGCAGGATCCCATGCATTCACTTTCGAAGAATTTTAAACTTTGTTGGCAAAAATAGAAGCGGTTCTTAACTCTCAACCACTTTCAACCCTTCACTCTGATTACCGTTGACGCCAGGCCATTTTATTCGAGGAGCCCCTCTTACCATGCATTCACTTTCGAAGAATTTTAAACTTTGTTGGCAAAAATAGAAGCGGTTCTTAACTCTCAACCACTTTCAACCCTTCACTCTGATTACCGTTGACGCCAGGCCATTTTATTCGAGGAGCCCCTCTTACTTCGTTGCCCGACCACCCAAGTGAAAAACTCAGCCTCCAAAATCGCTGGCAGAACTCAAGATAATGCATCAAGAACTGAGCAGACGTTGGCGAGAGGAATATTTCGCCGAACTTCACAGTCGCATTAAATGGAAACACCCAATTTGAAATTTAGCTCTCGATGACATAGTCAATATAAAGGATGATGCCTGCCCACCAAAAGAGAGGCGTCTAGGCAGAGTTATAATGGTCCACCCGGGACCTGACAATCAGATCCGTGTCGTCGATTTAAAAACCCGTGCGGTCACGATCACTCGTCCCGTCGTAAAACTCATTGTCCTCCAAACTAACCCAGACTCATGCTCAGAAAACACCAAACCTAATCTTCCAACTCCTGCATCAAAAAGTCACTCATAATGTCTTTCTTTTCTTATTAGATGGGCCATCCGTGCAAGACGTGCCGTCAGAGACACCCGCTTCGTTTATGCGAAAGGTTTTTAAAGCTTGACTTTATCGCTAAACGACGTGCCGTCAGGAGTTTACACTATTGAGTCAACTGTCAGTAAGTAATGTTAATATCGTTTTCCGATTTTAATAAAGTTAAAAGCGTAATTTTGAACTGTCAAACTATTAATTAAACAAAAAAATTTCTAAAATTAAATTATAAATAATTTTTTCATATTTTTATTGTTTCCAAGGAAGCTATATGATATAGTAGTCCGATTTTGATGAAATTTAAACCGTAATTCTGAAATATTTAACCAATGTTTTATATCGAAAAACTAAAAATAAAAAATTAAAAAACAGCAAAGTTATAATTTTTTTCATTTATTTTTCGCTTGTTCCTATGGGAGCTATATGATATAGTCGTCCGATCCGGCTCGATCCGACTTATATACTACCTGCAATAGAAACACAACTTTTGGGAAAGTTTCATGCATATAGCTTTAAACCTGAGAGACTAGTTTGCGTAGAAACGACGGACGGACAGACGGACAGACAGACGGACGGACGGACAGGGCTAGATCGACTCTCCTAGTGATGCTGATCAAGAATATATACACTTTATAGGGTCGGAAACGTCTCCTTCACTGCGTTGCAAACTCCTGACTGAAATTATAATACCATCTGCAAGGGTATAATAAGGTGCTTCCGATATCCTTTATAAAACCTAAAACGCTCACTTCCGTTCAAAACCATATGCAAGAAAGATCGTTCTAGCGAGCTTACTGTGAAGATTAAAAAGTGTGTTTTTTATTCAATTATTCAATTGTTCACTCCCATAGCAACAATCGGAAAAGTAATTGAAAACAATTACAATTTTGCTGATTTTTTTGTTTGCAGTTCTTCGATATATAGTAATGGTTAAATATTTAAAAATTAATTTCATTAAAATCGGACGACTGTATCATATAGCTCCCATAGAAACAATAGGATACTCAAAAAAAATATATATAAAAAACTGTAACTTCTCTTTGATTTTTGATTTTTTTTAAATTATTTTGAACATAGTAATAATTTGATAGTTCAGATTTACGCTTTTAATTTGCCATGAGAACCATCAAATAATCATTACAGCTTCAATGCTTTCAAACACATTCGCTAATAAATCAAATTTTACCAAGAATATATACTTTTTGCAATAGCTGCAAAGGTATATAAACTTCGGCTTGACAAAGTCTTTCAAGTAAAAACTTTAAATCTTGTATTGTTATATTTACAAAACTAAATATCTGATTTAAATGCAGTTTGCACATTAGGAATCTTAAAACAATTTCACAAAACATGAGTTTATTCAAAAAAAATAAAATTATTTCGATTTTAGGCTTGAAAAACCGTTGAGGTTAAAGTTAAGTTAAGTTAAGTTTAAAAATTTAAATTTAAACTTATTACATTAAAGTTCTTGCACGTTTCATTTATCTTTCATTAAAAATTTGCGTTGCAAAGACTTGTGGATGCATAATTATTTTTCAATAAAACATTTTCTACTCTTTATCATTAACTTTGTACTAACGCAAAACGATGCTTGAGGTTTCGCACATATCTTAAAATGACAATGTTATAAAATAAAAAACATAAAAATATTATGATATTACACAGCCCTTATTATAACAATCAAAAAAAAAAAATCTACCAAATTCTTCATTAGTAAAATTTTTGGGTTGACCACTTAAAAAAAAAAAAAATAATTTTTTTTCTTTTTATTAAATATAACAACTTAATTTTTGTAAACAGAAAACAACGGTCCATTTTAGAAAGGGGAGAGTTATCCACCCAGGCCAAATGGCATAAGGGCATTTATAAACCATTTTTCCAATTTCAATCTTAGCGATCTTCGCATTTGTCTTTGCCTTTGGCTTTGAGGTCCGCTCTTGGTTAGCCAGCAAATAAATTGCATTGGTCAGCATAATTGAATTTCACAATTGGATGCGACTTTTGCATCATGAGCTTTAACTTAAAACAAAAAAAGGAACTTCTTGAAGCTTCAGAAAAAGCCCGAGGTTCTTTGAATTAGATTTAAGATTTGATTGCCAGAAGTATTTGACCCCAGCCGAGATACTTTGATTAAGAAGTGTCTTGTGTAAAATAATTTTAATAAAGGTTTAACATCATATAATTTTGGAAATAAAATTTATATTTTTTCCTATAATTTTACGGTGAAATATTTAGTTTACATGTGTTTTGGAGAATATAAAAAAATAATTACAAATATTACCCAAATTCGCTGAGATACAGGCCGGTGAAGTGGATCGGTGCGTCCTGGCTGACATAATTTCAACCCTTGTAGAGAACGGAACAAAAATGTAACAAATTCTTCATTAATAAGAATGCCGCTATCGGGTTGACCACTAAATAAAAATAGAAAATGGCGTCAACTTTAACACAAAAAATGCTTTTTAACCAATTTTTTCGCCCATTTTGAATATGTTAAAAATACTTATAATCAGCATTTTTTAAGTCCGAGGCAGACGCGACAGGAAGTATAAACAAGATATATACCTTATTTCACAGGAATCGGTTCAGTAGAACTTGAAATATCATGTCAACCACCTCCAAAAAAGAAGTTTCGAGAAAACACGTTTAAAGTTTAGGAAACCATTCTAATGGCTCGGACGCCATGTCACAAAATTGGTTCCAAATAATTTTGAATTTTGAAAAATCCCTTTACGATCATATTATTAAAAGGCTTAGCTTAATAAATATGCAAAAATCGATTATTATATTATACTCATCCGCTGATGGGGTTACGACACTACATTGTTGGCCTCATTTATTGCTCAATTTTCGTTTTAACTATTCTATTTTACGTAAGTGCGAGCAAGACAACAATATATTCATGTATATTTGAGCACCGCTCTCAGAGATAAACATATTCTAACATTCATATACGACTGAGCAGATATAACTAAGCGAAGCCACGAATATAGGCCAGTCAGACAAGAGATGACTGCGGACAAAATAAGTAAATTTAATACATAAAATATGACCAGTGCGATTTTATTATTGGTGAAAAACTGTGCACTGTAAAAGGCAAAAAAAGTGATGTACTGAAAAAAAGAGAAGAAAATAAATATAATATAAACGCAAAAAATTTAAAAAACTTTACAAAAACTAAAAAACAACAAATACGAAACTGAAAAAAAACTACAAACTTATGTGATTTGATTTGTGATTTATGTGATTTGATTTGACCGCAAACAATTAAAAATCATCAAGTGAAAAAGCCAGTGCGAGGACCAGCACCGGCACCGCCCAAGTCCAAAGGGCCCGCAACATCTTAAAAATTAAAAATCATCAAAAAAAAAAAAATAAAAGCCTATGCGAGGACCAGCACCGGCACCGCCCGAGTCAAAGGGCCCGGAACCTGAAGACAAGAAGAATAACGGACAAATGCAGAACAACTAAATGTTTTTTTATATGAATATACAATACATTTAAATTGTACATTTGAGCTGTACAAGAACACGGCCCAACTAGAAATTTTTTCGGAAGGCAGGAAAAAAAATTTGTAACAATCAAAAGAAAAACACCCCTACATATAAATATAAAATTGTTAATTTGAGCTGTAAAAGAAAAACACTTTTACATATATAAATATAAAATTGTGAATTTGAGCTGTAAAAGAATTATAAAATTTTTTTTGAAAGGCAGAAAAAAAAATTTTAACAATCAAAAAAAAAAATAATTTTATAAATAGGCAGGGAATTTTGTAAAAGAAAAGAAATAAAAAAAATATATTAAACGAAATAAAACAAATGCGTATGTTGTTTAAAAAATTAATATTATCAAAATAAAAACGGTTACACAACAGAAAAATTAGTAACAAAAATATAAAAATAAAACAACAAAAACAAACCTAAAGACTTGAAAATTAAAAAAAAAATTTTAAATGACATAATTGTTTTTTTTTTGTTGTTCCCCCCCCTGCAAGATTTAAATTATTATGGGTTGGTCCGGCTCAGACGACACCCAGTCAACGGGAAATAAGGCAAATGTTGTCAAAAATATTCACACGGATTCTATAGCTGATGAGCTTGACCACACGGAAACTCTTCCAATGAGATAGATACAGTCCTCCCGCCATTGTATTTGTGGAATACGTACGGTCTCGAACCTCTCGAACGATCAGGTTCTTGCCGGGTTCAAACGTATAGCGTCGGCGATCTGGTTGCCTGGTTCAAACGGATAGCGTCGGCTTGTACGGCTCTGGTCTGTTCGCCTCTGGACTCAAACCTCTCGAGCGACCAGAAAAAAACCCAAAAAAATAAAGTTTGTTAACCAAAAATTCTTTGTGGACTCTACGCCGTTTTGCTGCCACCGACAGCAACGTGTTGTCTATTGTCTTTGTCTTTCTGCTGCCCCCAGGGCAAGCAAAGCAAGGTAAATTATTTGGACATGCCTTTTACACATATATACAAATTAAATAAAGTGCAACATTAACAAGCTTGCTATTGATCTTTACATACACATCCAATAAATTGTTGCAAAACTAAATAAAGTACATTAACTCAAGTATTTTATCTACATTTACATCTTGCTATTAGTCTCTACACAAAAACATAAACCCAAATCATATTTTTTGGCCACGTGCATAGGCACTCATACGTTTTTAAGTACATACGTACATACATTCAAATTATATAATGTGCAACACTATTGATATTTACATACACGTAGACATCCAATAAATTGAGCATTAACTCAAGAATTTTTCTACATATTCATATACACCCACACTTTAACTATTGGTCTCTACACACACACATATATTCAAATATTTTTTTCGCGATAAGCCACGTGTCTTAGCACTTGTACACTATACATACATACATACCTATACACATACTTATGCATTCATAGGTGCCTCAAAACTTACATATTCAATCCACGTGCACTTACAAAAAAAAAATACATTGAAGTATACACACATACTTTTAGTGCATACATTATAAACTTACACATGCGATATTGCGGTTTATTCAAGCATATTGCAAATTAAATTATTTGTTTTAAATGCACGCCTATTTTGGTTTTACCGTATAAGCCCGTCTCACCATTAGAAAATAAAATCTTAAGATCATTCATAAGTCTTGGGCCCAATCCTACTTGGCTAAGGTACTACAGCAACCTTTCCGTTCTCGCATATCTCAAGGTCTAAATCAACAAGATCAGTAAAAAAAACCGGTTTAAAATTAAGCCGTATTCTAAATTCAACCTATCTTGGGTACACAATTGATCTAAATTTCGCAAATGGCGTTCCCTACAATCAAACTTGCTATAATCCCAATAAAGTCTGCCCAACGAAAGTTTGACTTTTCTACAAACCAAGGGCTTCAGTTTTGTGCGAAATGTTAAACCTTTGTAATAGACAATCGCGAATTCCTCGTTACTAAGAGATTGGTCCGTTTAGACAGCCTTTTTGCAGAAGCAGATCAGGATTTTCGAAACCTAATGGTCTCTATTTTCGTTTTAACTATTCTATTTTACGTAAGTGCGAGCAAGACAACAATATATTCATGTATATTTGAGCACCGCTCTCAGAGATAAACATATTCTAACATTCATATACGACTGAGCAGATATAACTAAGCGAAGCCACGAATATAGGCCAGTCAGACAAGAGATGACTGCGGACAAAATAAGTAAATTTAATACATAAAATATGACCAGTGCGATTTTATTATTGGTGAAAAACTGTGCACTGTAAAAGGCAAAAAAAGTGATGTACTGAAAAAAAGAGAAGAAAATAAATATAATATAAACGCAAAAAATTTAAAAAACTTTACAAAAACTAAAAAACAACAAATACGAAACTGAAAAAAAACTACAAACTTATGTGATTTGATTTGTGATTTATGTGATTTGATTTGACCGCAAACAATTAAAAATCATCAAGTGAAAAAGCCAGTGCGAGGACCAGCACCGGCACCGCCCAAGTCCAAAGGGCCCGCAACATCTTAAAAATTAAAAATCATCAAAAAAAAAAAAATAAAAGCCTATGCGAGGACCAGCACCGGCACCGCCCGAGTCAAAGGGCCCGGAACCTGAAGACAAGAAGAATAACGGACAAATGCAGAACAACTAAATGTTTTTTTATATGAATATACAATACATTTAAATTGTACATTTGAGCTGTACAAGAACACGGCCCAACTAGAAATTTTTTCGGAAGGCAGGAAAAAAAATTTTGTAACAATCAAAAGAAAAACACCCCTACATATAAATATAAAATTGTTAATTTGAGCTGTAAAAGAAAAACACTTTTACATATATAAATATAAAATTGTGAATTTGAGCTGTAAAAGAATTATAAAATTTTTTTTGAAAGGCAGAAAAAAAAATTTTAACAATCAAAAAAAAAAATAATTTTATAAATAGGCAGGGAATTTTGTAAAAGAAAAGAAATAAAAAAAATATATTAAACGAAATAAAACAAATGCGTATGTTGTTTAAAAAATTAATATTATCAAAATAAAAACGGTTACACAACAGAAAAATTAGTAACAAAAATATAAAAATAAAACAACAAAAACAAACCTAAAGACTTGAAAATTAAAAAAAAAATTTTAAATGACATAATTGTTTTTTTTTTGTTGTTCCCCCCCCTGCAAGATTTAAATTATTATGGGTTGGTTCGGCTCAGACGACACCCAGTCAACGGGAAATAAGGCAAATGTTGTCAAAAATATTCACACGGATTCTATAGCTGATGAGCTTGACCACACGGAAACTCTTAAGTCAATGTGGAAACTACCTTTGGTCCTAACAATTAGCAGCGTTGCTCAATACGTGCTCACATTATACGGTAAACATAATAAAATAACTCGATTGACTCGATTGCGCGATATGTTTTTAATTTAAACCGCAGGGAGCACATAACATGTTACTCAAACAAAATTTTTGAACTAAGCCTTGAGTCATGAATTAAGTTAAAAACCCTCTTATTTCTGCATAAACTCCTGACTAAAAATGAGCCGCAGTACTTAATTGAACATGTGCAACTGGCTTCGTCTGCTAGAACAAACAACATTGTCTGCAAAATATTAAAATTGTCGATGACGGAAAAACACTTTTTCATACAGGCTGTTCGCTATTGGAATAACCTCCCAAACAATATTAAAACTATACGTGATGAAACGCACTCTAAAAACGAACTTATAAACTATTTAAAGGGCACAAGCTAATTCTTATTCTTAATTTATTATTTTTAATGTTAATCTCATTTTGTTTCAAACTCTATTCATTTCTTTATGTTACTCATGTCACTATAACTTATTAAATGTATTAATCTGTAAATGTTAAAATGTTAAGTTGTTATTGTAACGTAATGTAATGTAATTGTACTTCTAGTATTTAAATTTTATTGTACGAATCCCAAAGTATTTAAGTTTACATGTAACAATCATAAAGTGACCGATGAATCTGAAAAGACTTAGTCTTATATCGTCGGGATACTAAAACAAATAAAATTAAAAATTAAAATTAATAATATAATTATAAGGCGCTATATAAGCAGAGCCAAAGACTTGGACAGGGTTTAAAGGCACAAGGATGGACCAAAAAATCAAAAATAATAAAAGAATGGCAACAAGCATGTGAACTTCACGCAGAGCTAGACTTAAAAAAAATTTCTAAGCACTTAGTTAGTCAAAAGTCAGAGCCCGAACCAGGTAACAAAAATATTGGATTCATCGGGGAAGCTGTTGAGAAAAAATCGCCTCCGAAAGACAAATTTTTGCCAGTACTTAGAAAGGGATGCCCGTCAGACTGCCCAGGCCCTTAAGTCTTAACATACTGTGAATGCATATGCAAACCCACAAAACCCAAAAAAGTATAATAAAAAAAAAAATTTTTAAATAAACATCGATGTCTCTAAAGCCAAAAAGTGCCGAGTGTACTCCAATGCATGTATGCACTGACCTACGCTTATCAACAATAAGTAGCACAGCAGTGTCTTTAACCACTGCAACGGTAACAACAACAACAACAACAACAGCAGCAACGGTATCGACCAACCGTTTATTATCATCATCAGCAACTTCGCCATCGATAAACAAACCCGTAGCCAACACAAAAACGGCGTTCGCTGCGCTGCCCGAAAAATACACAATAAGCAACGAAAATAAAAGGCCGGCTGTGCAGACTGGTATGGATCTCTACATCCAAATCAAAAGAAAGCTGAGCCCCCTAAATTCTAAGCGAAAAATAACCCGTGCCAATTATAATTCAGCTGAGACTGAAACGCCCATTAATACAAACAGATTTAAAATTTTGGAAGACGCTACTGACGAAGAGGTTGACGAAGCTACCGAAGCTGAGAAGAAGAAACCGAAGCCCCCCCCCAATATACATCCGGGAGAAAAGCTGCAATGAACTTGTTAACAAAATAATTGAGCTTATTGGAAAAGATAACTTCCATATAATTCCCCTTGTGAAGGGCAGCATACACGAAACAAAAGTTCAAACGAAGAACGAAGACAATTACCGAGTGTTGTCTAAATATCTTAATGACAAGAAAAAGAACTTCTACACGTACCAACTTAAAAGCAGCAAGGGTCTGCAAGTTGTACCTAAAGGAATTGAATCCGATGTAACACCTGAAGAAGTAAAAAATGCACTACAAGACAAAGGCTTTAACACTAAGACAGTCTTCAATATCTTGAACAGGGATAGGAAACCGCAACCACTCTTCAAGATAGAGCTCGAACCGGAAACTAAGCCCCTTAATAGAAACGAAGTGCACCCCATATACAAACTTCAGTTCCTTCTCCACCGTAGAATCACAGTAGAGCAACCACATAAGCGCAATGGGCCGGTACAATGTACGAACTGCCAAGAATATGGCCATACAAAGTCATACTGCACACTACGCCCAGTGTGTGTAGTTTGTGGAGACTTTCATGACTCAGCACTCTGCCCAGCGAGCAAAAACGACTACAATGTAAGAAAGTGCGGCAACTGTGGCGGCAATCATACAGCCAACTACAGAGGTTGCCCAATATACAAGGAGCTAAAAAGTCGCATCCATCAACGAGGAACCACTGCCCGCTCCCACAACGCACAGCTCACAGCATCAAAATCAAACCCTGAAGTCTTCTTTTCAACTGCACCCAGCTCCTCACTAGGACCCGTAACCCCCAACAAAAATGTGACATTTGCAAGCGCTCTAAAATTAGGACTGGCTCCTCCTGTATCTAAAACTTCATTTCCACAAGCAGCATGTCTAGAACACAACATGACTCAACAACGTCAACCAACGATAGCCTGCAACAAAGCCTAATGGAGTTTATGTCGTTTATGCGCACAACTATGCAAGATTTAATGCGAAACCAAAATCTTCTGATTCAAATGCTGGTCTCACAACAATCAAAATAATGACGTCCCTACGAATTTCTACGTGGAACGCTAACGGCGTCTCACAGCACAAACTTGAGTTAACTCAATTTCTACTCGACAATCACATCGATGTAATGCTACTTTCAGAAACACACCTTACAAACAGATACAATTTTCAAATAAGAGGCTACTCATTCTATGGAACAAATCATCCGGACGGTAAAGCACATGGTGGGACTGGCATTCTAATCAGAAGTCGTATTAAGCACCACTATTATAACAAAACTGCTAAAAACTATCTACAGGCCACATCTATAAGCATACAACTGATTACCGGCAACCAACTAACTCTAGCCGCCGTATACTGCCCCCCTCGTTTCTATATAACCGAATATGAGTTTTTGCAGTTCTTCAACACATTAGGTGACCATTTTATAGCAGCAGGAGACTACAATGCCAAACACACACACTGGGGATCTCGCCTCGTGACTCCAAAAGGGAAGCAGCTTTACAATGCAATCATAAAATCCAACAACAAGCTTGACTATGTCTCTTCTGGTAGACCAACATACTGGCCGACAGACCCAAAGAAACTACCCGATCTTATTGACTTCGCGATAACCAAAAATATTCCCAAAAATCTTATAAGCGCCGAATGCCTTTCGGATCTTTCATCTGATCACTCGCCGGTCTTATTTCATCTTCTCCAACAACCAGGAACATTAGAACACCAGTTTAACCTGACCTCACAAAAAACCAACTGGCTCAAGTTTAGAAAATATATTAGCTCACATATTGAGCTATGTCCTCGCCTCAACGACGAAGCTGACATAGACAGCTTTGTAACTACACTGGAGTCCGTACTCGTCACTGCGGCTCAAGTTTCCACACCCCAAATCTCAAATATTCAATGCAAGCAAAAGAAGACAAATCTACAAATCGAACAGCTTGTCCTAGAAAAGCGGCGCTTACGTCGGGAGTGGCAATTCTATAGATCGCCATCTGCTAGGCAGAACTTGAAATACGCCTCACGGCAACTAACTAAAGCTCTAAAACAAGAAGAATCATATGCCCAGCGCCGTTATATAGAGCAACTGTCATCAACTTGCTCAAAACACTCACTATGGAGAGCCCACCCATCTCTTAGCTCAACGAAAGAAACCGTGATGCCTATTAGAAACCCCTCAGGCGGCTGGGCGCGCAGCGATAAAGATAGAGCCAGCACATTCGCCGACCACCTTTAAAATGTCTTTCAACCAAATCCTGCCACCAATGCATTCACTCTGCCGACTTTTGCATATGACACCCAGCTTCACCATGAGCCAATCGAGTTTCGCCCATTGGCATCATCAAAAACCATATGAACCCGAGAAAATCTCCAGGCTGCGACCTCATTACCCCTAAAATGATCACGGAGCTTCCATATTGTGCCGTTCGCACCATTATACATCTCTTCAATGCCATCGCTAAACATGGCCACTTTCCAAAAAGATGGAAAAAGTCAATTATTATAATGATTTCGAAGCCAGGAAAAGACCCCACAATCCCCACATCGTACAGACCTATAAGCCTACTATCATGCTTATCTAAACTCTTTGAAAAATGCATATTGACTCGGATAAACACATATCTACGAATCCAGAATGGAATTCCATCACACCAATTCGGATTTCGAGAAAAACACGGAACGATTGAGCAGGTCAACCGAATAACATCAGAAATTCGAAACGCGTTCGAAAAACGTGAGTACTGCACCACCATATTTCTGGACGTCTCTCAAGCGTTTGACAGAGTTTGGCTAGAAGGCCTAATGTACAAGATCAAGACAATGCTTCCCAGCAACACTCACAAACTTTTAGAGTCTTATCTACACGACAGAAAATTTGCTGTGAGATGTAACACTGCCATATCTGACGATTTTTCTATTTTGGCTGGAGTCCACCAAGGTAGCGTGCTCGGGCCAACATTATATGTCCTCTACACAGCAGACATCCCGACAAGCAGTCGACTGACAACATCTACTTTTGCTGATGATACAGCTATACTCAGCCGTTCAAAATGTTTAATACAAGCAACTGCGCAACTAGCTCTTCACTTGGCCGACGTAGAAAAATGGCTATCTGATTGGAGAATTAAAGTAAATGAACAAAAATGCAAGCACGTTACTTTCACCCTGAATAGGCAAAACTGCCCACCCCTCACATTAAATAACACCCTGCTTCCGCAATCAAACGAAGTAACGTATCTAGGAGTACATCTCGACAGAAGACTCACATGGCGCCGGCATATTGAAGCCAAAAGAACACACTTAAAGTTGAAAGCCAGTAGCCTACACTGGCTCATCAACGCTCGATCTTCCCTTAGCTTAGACTACAAAGTCCTGCTGTACAACTCAGTACAGTATGCTAGCAATAGCAACATCAACATAATCCAGAGGGCTCAATCAAAAATCCTGAGAACGATCAATGGGGCACCGTGGTACGTTCGCAACGAAAACATACATCGTGACTTGAACATCCCACCAGTCAAAGCAGTTATCGCAGAACAAAAGGATAAGTACCTCACCAAGCTGTCTTTGCACCCCAACCACCTTGCAAGAGGTCTAACAAGGTTGTGCAACCAATCCCGTCTTCGTCGCAATGACTTACCTACCCAGCGACCAATTTGAGGGACGCGCAACCAAAATTACAGTCCACTGTAAGTTAATGTTTAACTCTTAAGATTGGAAAACTTATTGTTAGTCTTAAAGCTAAGAGAAGATTCAATAAATAAAGCAAAGTTAATAAAAAAAAAAAAAAATAAATAAACAAATGTTTTCTTTATTATAACCACAAACAAATGTATAGAAAAAACACGAGAATGGGAACCCATGCTTAATTATCGAGTAAGATCTATCCTCGAAATACATAAGAAACCCATCTCAGAGTACGAACTAGAAATTGAATATATGGAAAAATTCAATCTAAATAATTCCCCATTAAAGTATAATCAGCAATAGAAAAGTGTAAGGTTTTTTCTGTCATTAATAAAAATGCATTGGTTGGCAATGCAATCGTCTTTAAAATTATAATAAAATAAATCCTAAAAAAATTCGTATAATTTACGAACGCAGAGATAAAGTATCCAGTAAGCACTGGACAGAAACCTCAAGATTTTTATCTAAATTTAAAAACAATCTTAAAAATATAAAACAAAAATATAAGTTAGACATTTCAATTCCATCTATGCTTAATACACCATTTATATTTGGGGACGAATTGAAATCAGAAGAAACACAAGAAAGGATTCTTTATCACCGAGGATTTAATCGAAACCGAATTCCCAAAAACCGAGGACATACACAACTTGACTATTCCAGCGATATTAACGCTGACCCAACTGTCGAACCAGGAAAACTCGGACTCCGACGGAAATATTTCATACGAAAATTTGGAAAATAATATCATCAATATGACAGACGACTCGATTGCCAATAGAGCATACAGTGGATAAAAACCACTTGCATTCTTAACAGCGCTGAGATTGGTCAACCTTACCAAGGCACCATTCGAAAACATTGCTATTGAGGTAATTAAATTTAAAATAGATGGATCAACATTGTACACAGTACAGAACGAAACAACTATTAACAATATTTTCAGTAAGCTTCAGGCTACTATAGTGGGCGAAACTTTTGATGTTGTAAAAACGAAATTATTAAACGAAAAAATTACATTGACGAAGGATTAAGTGCCGAACATGCAGACACGTTCAGCACAAATGAAGCCATTTCTATAATGATGAAGATTTGTGAAAATGCAAGATTAAAAACCATTTTGGAAGCCGGCACATTCAAAACAATGAATGAAGCCGTTACAAAATATGTTCATTGCAGCACGGAAATGACAGGAAATGCCAACAATGTATTTTATACCAACAAAAATCAATACTTCTGTGGTAATAACTATAGAGAAACAGGCTATGGCCGAGGATATTATCAAAATAATTATAATAACTACAATAATTTTGATAATAATTACAATAACCGTGGACGACGAACCAACAAGGCCAACAAAACAAGGCCAATCAACACAACAGAAATAACAACGTAACTCGGAAAACGAGGAAGCTCCCATAAGAAGTCAACAATAAAAAACCACCACAACAATAATAGTTAAACATGAACTTACACGACAATCACTCACCTTTTTGATAGACACCGGAGCGGATATTTCCCTTATTAAAGAATTCCGACAACTTCGTTGACACGGACTTCAATAACAATATCAGAAACAGGCAAAGGCTCATTAACCACCATAGGACTATCATTTATTGAATTAAGAACAAGCAATTATATTATACCACATAACTTTCATATAGTTCCTCATAACTC
The DNA here is from genome assembly GCF_025200985.1 of Drosophila gunungcola. NCBI lineage: Eukaryota > Metazoa > Arthropoda > Insecta > Diptera > Drosophilidae > Drosophila > Drosophila gunungcola. The sequence continues at coordinate 222,506 of NW_026453211.1, forward strand.
TTCATTACTGGTAGACGGAATAATTGGAATAAACTTAATAAAGAAATTCAATTATCTATTGGACTTTATCTTTTCATTTTAAGACCTGAAAATTAAAAATTTCCCAAAAAAAAATCCAATCCTTCATAATATAGAAAGTAACGAAATAATTATACCAGCTCGATCCGAAGTAATTAGAAAAATAAATTTAACCGAAAACAACAAAACCCTCCTATTACCATATCAAGAAATTGAAGATAGTATGTTCATAGCAAATGCAATTTCAGATCCCCAACATTTCTCCAAATCAAAAAAAAAAATAATATTATAAATAGGCAGGGAATTTTGTAAAAGAAAAGAAATAAAAAAAATATATTAAACGAAATAAAACAAATGCGTATGTTGTTTAAAAAATTAATATTATCAAAATAAAAACGGTTACACAACAGAAAAATTAGTAACAAAAATATAAAAATAAAACAACAAAAACAAACCTAAAGATTTGAAAATTTAAAAAAAAATTTTAAATGATATAATTGTTTTTTTTGTTGTTCCCCCCCCTGCAAGATTAAAATTATTATGGGTTGGTTCGGCTCAGACGACACCCAGTCAACGGGAAATAAGGCAAATGTTGTCAAAAATATTCACACGGATTCTATAGCTGATGAGCTTGACCACACGGATGCTCTTAAGTCAATGTGGAAACTACCTTTGGTCCTAACAATTAGCAGCGTTGCTCAATACGTGCTCACATTATACGGTAAACATAATAAAATAACTCGATTGACTCGATTGCGCGATATGTTTTTAATTTAAACCGCAGGGAGCACATAACATGTTACTCAAACAAAATTTTTGAACTAAGCCTTGAGTCATGAATTAAGTTAAAAACCCTCTTATTTCTGCATAAACTCCTGACTAAAAATGAGCCGCAGTACTTAATTGAACATGTGCAACTGGCTTCGTCTGCTAGAACAAACAACATTGTCTGCAAAATATTAAAATTGGCGATGACGGAAAAACACTTTTTCATACAGGCTGTTCGCTATTGGAATAACCTCCCAAACAATATTAAAACTATACGTGATGAAACGCACTCTAAAAACGAACTTATAAACTATTTAAAGGGCACAAGCTAATTCTTATTCTTATTTTATTATTTTTAATGTTAATCTCATTTTGTTTCAAACTCAATTCATTTCTTTATGTTACTCATGTCACTATAACTTATTAAATGTATTAATCTGTAAATGTTAAAATGTTAAGTGTTATTGTAACGTAATGTAATGTAATTGTACTTCTAGTATTTAAATTTTATTGTACGAATCCCAAAGTATTTAAGTTTACATGTAACAATCATAAAGTGACCGATGAATCTGAAAAGACTTAGTCTTATATCGTCGGGATACTAAAACAAATAAAATTAAAAATTAAAATTAATAATATACTTATAAGGCGCTATATAAGCAGAGCCAAAGACTTGGACAGGGTTTGAAGGCACAAGGATGGACCAAAAAATTAAAAATAATAAAAGAATGGCAACAAGCATGTGAACTTCACGCAGAGCTAGACTTAAAAAAAATTTCTAAGCACTTAGTTAGTCAAAAGTCAGAGCCCGAACCAGGTAACAAAAATATTGGATTCATCGGGGAAGCTGTTAAGAAAAAATCGCCTCCGAAAGACAAATTTTTGCCAGTACTTAGAAAGGGATGCCCGTCAGACTGCCCAGGCCCTTAAGTCTTAACATACTGTGAATGCATATGCAAACCCACAAAACCCAAAAAAGTATAATAAAAAAAAATTTTTAAATAAACAAATGTTTTCTTTATTATAACCACAAACAAATGTATAGAAAAAACACGAGAATGGGAACCCATGCTTAATTATCGAGTAAGATCTATCCTCGAAATACATAAGAAACCCATCTCAGTGTACGAACTAGAAATTGAATATATGGAAAAATTCAATCTAAATAATTCCCCATTAAAGTATAATCAGCAATAGAAAACTGTAAGGTTTTTTCTGTCATTAATAAAAATGCATTGGTTGGCAATGCAATCGTCTTTAAAATTATAATAAAATAAATCCTAAAAAAATTCGTATAATTTACGAACGCAGAGATAAAGTATCCAGTAAGCACTGGACAGAAATCTCAAGATTTTTATCTAAATTTAAAAACAATCTTAAAAATATAAAACAAATATATAAGTTAGACATTTCAATTCCATCTATGCTTAATACACCATTTATATTTGGGGACGAATTGAAATCAGAAGAAACACAAGAAAGGATTCTTTATCACCGAGGATTTAATCGAAACCGAATTCCCAAAAACCGAGGACATACACAACTTGACTATTCCAGCGATATTAACGCTGACCCAACTGTCGAACCAGGAAAACTCGGACTCCGACGGAAATATTTCATACGAAAATTTGGAAAATAATATCATCAATATGACAGACGACTCGATTGCCAATAGAGCATACAGTGGATAAAAACCACTTGCATTCTTAACAGCGCTGAGATTGGTCAACCTTACCAAGGCACCATTCGAAAACATTGCTATTGAGGTAATTAAATTTAAAATAGATGGATCAACATTGTACACAGTACAGAACGAAACAACTATTAACAATATTTTCAGTAAGCTTCAGGCTACTATAGTGGGCGAAACTTTTGATGTTGTAAAAACGAAATTATTAAACGAAAAAATTACATTGACGAAGGATTAAGTGCCGAACATGCAGACACGTTCAGCACAAATGAAGCCATTTCTATAATGATGAAGAATTGTGAAAATGCAAGATTAAAAACCATTTTGGAAGCCGGCACATTCAAAACAATGAATGAAGCCGTTACAAACTATGTTCATTGCAGCACGGAAATGACAGGAAATGCCAACAATGTATTTTATACCAACAAAAATCAATACTTCTGTGGTAATAACTATAGAGGAACAGGCTATGGCCGAGGATATTATCAAAATAATTATAATAACTACAATAATTTTGATAATAATTACAATAACCGTGGACGACGAACCAACAAGGCCAACAAACAACAACACAAATTACACCAATCAACACAACAGAAATAACAACGTAACTCGGAAAACGAGGAAGCTCCCATAAGAAGTCAACAATAAAAAACCACCACAACAATAATAGTTAAACATGAACTTACACGACAATCACTCACCTTTTTGATAGACACCGGAGCGGATATTTCCCTTATTAAAGAATTCCGACAACTTCGTTGACACGGACTTCAATAACAATATCAGAAACAGGCAAAGGCTCATTAACCACCATAGGACTATCATTTATTGAATTAAGAACAAGCAATTATATTATACCACATAACTTTCATATAGTTCCTCATAACTCTTCATTACTGGTAGACGGAATAATTGGAATAAACTTAATAAAGAAATTCAATTGTCTATTGGACTTTATCTTTTCATTTTAAGACCTGAAAATTATAATTTAGAAAGTAACGAAATAATTATACCAGCTCGATCCGAAGTAATTAGAAAAATAAATTTAACCGAAAACAACAAAACCCTCCTATTACCATATCAAGAAATTGAAGATAGTATGTTCATAGCAGATGCAATTTCAGATCCCCAAGATTTCTCCAAATTTTAAACACTACAAATGCAAACAAAATAGTAAACTTTAAGAAAATTAAACATTAATCTATTGACAATTATAATATTGTCAACTTTAATGCCACAAATAGAAACGAAAAAAATTATTAATAATATCTACTAATAATTTCTACAAACAAAAATTAATTATAAAAGTTATAGAAGCCCACAATGTCATAAAGAGGAAATAACTAATGTAGTGGACTCATAAAAGATAAAATCGTCGAGCCCTCAGTATCAGAATATAATAGCCCTCTGTTACTTGTTCCAAAAAAATCATTACCTGACTCAAAAGAGAAAAGATTAATTAACAAACGTCTTTGACCTTTGCAGAAAAAATAATCTTGAACTATTTATTGCATTTTGCAATTACTATCGTCGATTCATTAAAAACTTTACTGAATTTTCCCGCCACATAACTAGATTATGCAAAAAAGATGTTAAATTTGAATGGACACCAGAGTCCCAAAATGCTTTTTAAAAATTTAATACTATTTTGTATTACCAAACGCGAAACTTGTGACTGCAGTAGGATTCGAGATAATTTTTTTTGCGAGAGCTTGTGTAGAACTTGTGCAAAAATATGATCACTAAATTTAATATTCCAATAATTTCTCTTAGAAGCTAACTTATGCTAAGGTGGCGAGAGACGGGGCGATTTCGCAAGAGCGGAACAGACGAAAGCTTTATTGGCTCCCGCTCTCGCCCTACAACTAGTGACTTCAAATAAAAGTGCCAAGTGCGCAAACACCGCCCCCTCTGAAGGGACGACGTCCTTCAGCCCAGAAAGGGCAACAGGGCCAGTCGGTGGACTGCTCGCCGATACTCCTCCACTTGCGTCCTGACGTCCGCCACGCGAACTGTGTTATCGGCGCCGGCGTGCACCGCTACCACACGGCCTATCCTCCACTGCTGGGGCGGAAGGTCGTCTTCTGCGACGACGACGAGAGCTCCCACGACGATGTTGGGCTCCCCCTGATGCCACTTGAACCGCTGCTGGAGGCTGGTCTCTATGTGCCGCAGAGACGAGACACCTCGCCATCGCCACAAGCAGGTCAGGCTGATCTGGTCAGGGAGCGCCGCTGATGGTGGGGCCAGAAGAGGGCCGCCGATGAGCAGATGACCGGGGGTCAGAGCTTCGCCGTCGTTCGGGTCGCTGCTTAGAGCTCCGAGTGGCCTGGAGTTGAGCACGGCCTCCACGCTGGTGAGCAGAGTTCCGAGCTCTTCCGCGGTCAAGAGGTCTTGGCCTACCGTCCAAGGGAACAGGTGTTTTGCAGACTTCACACCTGCCTCCCATAGTCCGCCGAAGTGCGATGCTCTGGACAGTATGAAAGAAAACTCGCATCCTTTTTTTGATGCGAATGTTTCGATACCGCCCCCCTGCTCCTCCAGACGGGGTCGGAACTCTCTCATGTGCCGATCACCCCAACTTCTCCGGAATCCCGCGACTCACGTCGCGAAATGCCAACAAGAACGTATCAGTGGTTAGGTCCGACACAAATTCTAAGTGGACCGCTTTGGACGCATACAGACGAACAAGGTAACGTACGACTTGCAGGGTGGCTTACCACGGATACGATACGTTGTGCTGAAGGGACCACAAAAATCAACGCCACAAATATTATACGGGGAAGAGCTCGAAGTTTATCTGCTGGCAGAGTTGCGGCTTGCAGCGAAAGCAGCTCATACACGACCGAACTGTTCGCCGGCAGACTTCTTGAACATTAACTAGCCATATTTTCTCGTGCAGACGACTTACGAGAACTCGTGGGCCAGCGTGACAATTCGTAACGTGCAGGTATGACACATAGGATCTGACGAACTGTGAGCTTTTAGACAGCAACAACGGGAATTTGGCTTCGTACGGGATAGGAGCATTCAATAACCGATCCCCAACTCGTAGCAATGTCGAGGAACACCAATCTAATTTATTTTCCTGAAGAAAAGGGTTTATCTTTTGAATATTCGTTGCTACCGGTTTATTTTTCCGAATTTTACTTATGTCGTCCCTGAATTTGTGAAATTGGATAGCTTCGACAATTTTCTCAAAAGCGAAATCCAGTTCTCTTGGCGAAATACTTTTTTCAAAGGGCTTCAACACCTTTCTGCACTTTTGAATAAAACGAAAAACCCTCACGAACACTCTTAGAAGCTTCAGGTGCGACGAAAAGCACATAATTTGGCTCTGGGCAGACTACGAGAGCTATTCCCGATTTGCGTAGTTCCATCGACATTACATCAGCCGGCAGTTCAAAATGTTTATATACAGGCCAATTATTTTCTAAGTATAGCAAGAACGAAGGCCCACCGAAAAAAATTGACGTTGTAAGCTCCTCTACGTCACGTCCTCGGGACACTATGTCTGCTGGGTTGACTTTCGTGGGAAAGTGTCTGTTTGCGCACTCAGCGCTTGTATTTAAATCACTAGTTGTAGGGCGAGAGCGGGAGCCAATAAAGCTTTCGTCTGTTCGCTCTTGCGAATTCGCTCCGTCTCTCGCCAACGTAGCATAAGTTAGGTTCTAAGAGAAATTATTGAAATATAATTGTTAGTGATCCATCGAACGTCATCGTAGCCACTCCTTTTCGGCGCGCTTTCGACATAGTTTTCACAAGTTTCGCAATTAAAATCGTCTCGAACTACTGCGTTCACAAGTTTTCGCGTTGTTAATACAAAATAGTATTAAATTTTCATGGTGACCCCGACGTGATCAGCAGTAGAGTTCGCGAGTTTTAATATTTTTTTCGTTGAAAAACTATAAACAATAACAACAAAAACCAATTTATTCGTGTCGGTTCGGCCAATAAATTAAATTCAATAATTTCGTCGCTGGAAATTTTCTGCCGTTCTTGAAGTTGCGCCTGACGTTTCGGCAAATTTAATTGCTCAATTTGCTGCTGCCGCCAAATGAAAGTCAAAAAGGAAGTTGCAATTATCAAGTCGGCCATCCAGGTATAGAGTGCCAAAAGTTGAAAGTTAATCTGTGGCGTTTTGTCAATTGTGTTTTGGCCCATCTTTCAACTTTTTGCATTCGGCGACGACAACCGCTCCCACGACGATGTTAGGCTCTCCTTGGTGCCATTTGGATCGCTGCTGGAGACTGGAGATGTACTCCCGGGACCATCGCAGCTAAAAACTGTGCCTGAGAGACGAGACACCTCGCCATCGTCGCAAGCAAGTCAGGCTGATCTGCTCCGGGAGCGCCGCTGATGGGGGGGCCAGAAGAGGACCGCCGATGAACAGATGACGGGGGGTCAGGGCTTGAGCACGGCCTCAACGCTGGTGAGCAGAGTTCCGAGCTCCTCCGCGGTTAAGAGGTCTTTGCCTACCGTCCGAAGGAACATGTGCTTTGCAGACTTCACACCTGCCTCCCATAGTCCGCCGAAGTGCACGCAATCTCGCACCCTTTTTTTGATGCGAATGTTTCGATACCGCCGAAGTTGGTGGCGTTGTCGCACCATACCTTCTCCGGAATCTCACGACGACTCACGAACCTTTAAAATGCCAACAGGATCGCATCAGTCGTTATGTAAGACACTAATTCTAAGTGGACCGCTTTGGACGCAATACAGACGAACAAGGCCACGTATGACTTGTACGGTGGCTTACCGCGGATACGATACGTTGTGCTGAAGGGACCACAAAAATCAACCCCACAAATATTGAACGGGCGGAGAGCTCGAAGTCTATCTGCTGGCAAGTTTCCCATAATTTGCGTCAAGAGTTGCGGCTTGCAGCGATAGCAGCGCATGCACAACCGAACTGTTCGTCGGCAGATTTCTTGAGCATTAACTAGCCAGATTTTCTTGCGCAGACGACTTACGAGAGCTCGTGGGCCAGCGTGACAATTCAAAACGTGCAGGTATGACACATAGTATCTGACGAGCTGTGAGCTTTTAGACAAAAACAACGGGAATTTGGCCGCGTACGGGATAGGAGCATTCAATAACCGACCCCCAACTCGTAGTAGTAGTTGAAGTTCTTTGTGGCCGTAGAACGCATTGGTCCGGAATGAAATAGTGCGGAGTATTCGGAATTTTGTCATTGGTGGATAACATGTGGCCCATTGAAACATATTCCTCCATGAATTCAAGATACATCTTCTTCAGCGAAAGGTCCTTTTACAATTTCCAGCCGAGAACTGTCTTTTTTAAGATGGGGAGTTTAGGCCCATGCTTTATCTGGCCAATAGATAAAAGTTCAAAGAACGTATCAGCGCCGATAAGCATTTTTGGGGCTTGAAGAAGAATGGTTCTGCCAACTGAATATTCCCAGGCACCCTGCACCCGCTGGTGTTCACCGCTTGATCCGGATGATAACCAGAAATATTTTTCATAATCCAAAAATCGGACGACAACTGTCTGTTCCCTACTCGCGACTTCACAATCGTGTGTATTTTTTTGTGGCTTGGTCATTAGTTCCACCAATGCCTCGCAAGCTCATGCACACGTCCTCTCTTGTAATTTTGAGCATCTGAACGAGCTCATCGGTCCCAAAATTTTTTTGTGAACCAGAGTCGAGCAACGCTCGAGCTAATACAAACTCGCCACTTTTGGTTTGAACGCTCACTGCAGTTGCAAGAATGTTTGGGTGTGAGGACGCTCAAGGCGCCTCACATTTTCCCACTCAAACAAACCCAGTATCTCAGCCATTGAAGGCAGCATTATGTTCTCATCACAGGTTAAGTTCCCAAACATAGATTTAAGCTTAAAGCCTAAGTTACCCTAGTTTCAAACATACGCGCGAGGCTGCCAGTGTTGATCAGCAAGGTCGGTAAGCTGGCCAGTCGGGTCGAAAGTTGATAGTATCGATAAGTTATCGCGAGCGTGCTGTTAAGCGCCAAGCGTGCTGTTAAAATTTATCGCAATCACCCGTGAACATGCGAGCGTGCTGTTAAGCAAAGCGTGCTGTAAAAGACAAGCTTAGCGCGGATGGCGCGAACGTGCTGTTAAGCGCGAGCGTGCTGTTAAAGGCAAGCTTAGTGCTGATAACGCGAGCGTGCTGTAAAGCGCAAAAACAAGCGTGTCGACGTGGCACAGCGATCCGCTGAGATCGGTCTCTTTCTTTTACGGCAGCCGAACAGGACGGACCACCAGGAACCAGCGGACGGCGACATCAGATCAAGCTCAGGAGTAAGATAAGCAACAGAGATTAGAGGCAGGCAGTACTGAGTGCGAAGGTTAAGGAGAATACAAGAATAAATAAAAGGAAGATAAACTTGTGAAACTAAAAACCCCAAGTGCCGGTAATAAAATTTAGTGAACTTCGCGGAGTGTTCCTTCGGGCTGGGCAGGTTGCCGTATTGCAGTTCCGAGGTCTGTTTTCTCAACGCAACGCGGACACCAAAGCTACCCGCGTGCTACTCCACGTCGGGCAAGTTCTCGTGTTGCGTCTCCGAGGTCTGTTTCCTACTCACGTCCAGGTTAGGCTAATAAAATTTAGTGAACTTCGGGGAGTGTTCTTTCGGGTTGGCCAGGTTGCCGTATTGCGTTTCCGAGGTCTGTTTTCTCTACGCAAAACGAACGCTTACCATACCGGAGAAAAGCGCGGGAAACTACCGCCGGCCTTTCCTACTCACGTCCAGGTTAGGCACAGGCTAATAAAATTTAGTGAACTTCGGGGAGTGCTTTTTCGGGTTGGCCAGGTTGCCGCATTGCGTTTCCGAGGTCTGTTTTCTCTACGCAACGCGGACACCAAAGCGACCCACGTGCTACTCCAGGTCGGGCAAGTTCTTGTGTTGCGTCTTCGAGGTCTGTTTTCTCTACGCAATACGAACGCTTACCAGACCGGAGAAAAGCGCGGAAAAACTACCACCGGACTTTTCCTACTCGCGTCCAGGTTAGGGACAGGCTAGTAACATTTAGTAAATTCCACAGAGGGGCTCTTCGGGCCAGTGAGGCTTCTGAGTTGCGTCTCCGAGGTCTGTTTTCTCTACGCAGCACGGACACCAAAGCTGCCCGCGTGCCCATCCACGTCGGACAAGCTCCCATATTTTCGTTTTCCGAGGTTTACTCTGCGCAATCCGAACACTTGCCGAACGGGCAGATCTCCGCCGATTTCCCCGCGCCCTTCCCTTAGCTCCGCGCAGGGCCCATCGAAATCCCCGCAAGTTAAATCTACGCCGGTCCCGTTTTCGTGTGGCTTTTCCGAGGTCTGTTTTCTCTACGCAACACGGACGACGATGCCGGCCACGTGATCCCGATAACAAAATCCAGACGGCAACACCCAGTCCCGTTTTCGTCTCCTGTGTTTCTACAAATTTAACTGTAGAGGACTCTGGCCGGACTGAGACCTATCCCTGCCTATGAAAAAGTCCTTACATGGGGAATATATGTGTAGCAAAGTGTGATGTGAGGAATTGCACACTCTACATCCGTTCGATTTGCATTTTTTGACCGTGTGACCCTTTCTTAAGCAGTTAATGCAGCGAAATCGATACTTTGCTGGGCTGTTAGGGCTGGGAAGGAAGCTCAGTTTCCAATCTGATGTTCAGCTGAGTTGCAATACACGCATTGAACAGAGTCGTTTCTGGCAGCGACAAACGAAAAACTCCTATTTCCATTCTTCTTAGGGTTAGATTGGGTCTGCTGATCAGTTTTGGGCTTGGAAGCCTCTTCCGCTACCATGTGTTGGTATCGCCTGTTGAGGGCCGGCTCACATTCGCTCCAAAGTGGAAGCGAAGTATAATCTAACTGTTCTTCCGATTTTCTTTTAGTTCCTGCACCGACCTTGCTCATTACCAGATGCATTAAAATAGCACTAGTAATGCGTCTATCATCCCTAATAGACAGCAAGGAGTCATACAAGGCTGTGACCGTGTCGATTAGGGTTCTCAAGGCTGTAGCTGAAGGTTGGGAAATTTTTTGTAAATTAAACAGTGACGATATGTTGTCAAAAAAAAATAAGAAAATCATTATCGTACACCCGCTCCAGGCTAGCAAGGGCTTTGGGATAATTTTCTGCAGTGACTTGAAAGGCCCTAACTGTTCCTAAAGCACCTCCAGCTAAACACGAAATTAAATGATTAAATGTCTTTGTCAACGAATGGTTCGAAAAAGCTTATAAAATTTTTTAATTTGGTGCTTTCCGCTTAAAGTGGGGAGAACAACGCTCGGCAGGCGGCATTGAGGACGGCGATTTGCTGGCTAAGCGGATATCCCGATATTATTTTGCTTGGACTTATTTTAAATCGAAATCAGCAATGACTTTGTCATTCCGGCCCTCTCTTCCAAATCTTCTTGTATCTTTCACTTCTATTTGGTTTTGCAAAAGTGAAGCATTTTCAATGTGCGTATTTAGAATCTCTAATCGACACTCAAGCTCTACCGGATTTACAGATAATTTAGCTTCTTTTAAATGGCGATAAGTTCGGTTAATACTTTTCATGCAAACATCTCGTTGGTGTTTAAACTCTTCGATATCCTTGGTTGCCATTGCGTTTATTTGTATTTATTTTGTTGGTATCGAAGAGGTGTTTAATATTTATTTTTATTAAAATTATTTATTTGTTAAATAATCTAAAAAATTTAACGAGTAATATACCGATCGCACACAGTGTAGGGTAGCTAAGTAATATGTATAAGTAATATATATAATATTTTTTATATAAACCCTGCGACAGTAATATGCAGCACACACGCAGTGTGGGGAGCTAACGCTCAAGCTCAAGCATACCGAAAAAATGAACAAACGTTTAAGCATACCGAAAGTTGACCTGCTGCAGCATCGAGAACGAGAACGACCAAAGATAACTTGAACCCAGCAAGCAAAGTTAGGAGCGCTCTTAATTGTGTGTCTGAAAAGAGCCTCGTTTCAGAGCGTTTTCGGAGCACATTTGGTGCTCTCTAAGCTTAGGCTCATAAAACGCTCTTATGTATGAGCATATTCTGAACGATGGTAAGTAAAATCAAAGTAAAAATCGCGATTAAAATAACGGAATGCAAATTCTTGCGCTAAGAAAGATGATTTAAAGTGCACAAAATTACTTAGTTTGTGCAATACGCAAGTGAAAGTCGGACGTGTTCAGTGAGTACAAAAGAAGTGTGTAAACTTCATTTTAAATTTGATAAATTATAAATTATGAGCGTGCAAAGATCAAGTCGTAATGAATGTAAGAAAATATTGAGTGCCCTGAAGACCAGTAATCTACGTTGCTATCAGTCTCTGCCACCGGAGCTCGGCGAAGTGAATAAACCAACATTGGATTCAGGGCCTTATTTGGAGCAAAACCATATTGAAAAGTATTTAAGTAATGAAAGTAACCTTTCTGAAGACTCCGAAGAGCATGAGATCAAATCCCTGCGCGAGGAATTGTCAAACTGGGCAATTGCATTCAATATATCGTGCTCTGTTCACCTGATTTGCAATGCGATTCCAGAACTTTGAAGAGAACACCTAAAGATGGTTATTGTGTCCCAATGGATGGCGGCGAGTATATACATTATGGAATCGATGACTGCCTGACAGATTTTTTTGAAAAATATACATTTAAAGAAAAGACAATATTTATCAATATAAATTTTGATGGCCTGCCACTTTTTAAAAGCTCTAATATGCAGGCATGGCCGATATTAATAAATATTTATAAAACTTCTTCTGTATTGTTAGCTGGCGTTTTGTGTGGAGACAGCAAACTGAAAGATTAAGATAAATTTATTATTTTTTTCTGAGCTTCGTTCTCGTATTTCCACTGGTTATTTGTATAAATCGAATCATTTTGATATAAAAGTAAGAGCCTTTATTTGCGACTCGCCTGCAAGAGCTTTTGTTCTTGGAATTAAAAGTCACAACTTCTATTTTGGTTGCCTCAAGTGCCATCACGCGGTGAGAACATTGAAAGAAGAATAATATACAAACTTTAAGACAGTTTACCAAGAACAGACGATCAATTTAGAAATAGAGCACAGGTCGAGCATCACAATATTCTTTCTCCAATAAAAATTGAAGAGCTTCCATTAGATATAGTGCGTCAATTCCCATTTGATTATATGCATACAGTTTGCTTAGGAGTTATAAAAAAAGTATGCTGAAAGGATGGATTAAAATAAGAGGAAAGAATTACTCCATATCAAGAGAAAAAATTGATTATTTAAACAACAAGTTTATGTCTTTGAAAGCATATATTTGTAAGGAGTTTGCCAGAAAACCGAGGAGTATTTTTAATATGGATAGGTGGAAAGTCGTTTAATTTAGGCAATTCCTACTGTATACAGGACCAGTAGTTTTGAGAGGAGTTTTAACAGAAAGCAGATATGAACACTTTATTCAACTTAGCTTTGCAATTAGAATTCTCCTAAGTAACAAATAGTGCCATACTAAAATATATGTGCTAAAGAACTAATTTGTAGTTTTATAAGTAAATTACCAGAGCTTTATGACGAAACATTTCTGAAATATAATTTTCATTGCCTGTCGCATTTGCCAGAAGAATGTATATTTTACCAAGATAATCTACATTCCATTAGTGCTTTTAAATATGAAAGTTATTTATACAAAGTAAAGCAAATGGTAAGAAAAGGATCTCAAGTTGCTACCCAAACATATAATCGCCTTGTTGAGCAAAGCATCAATACAATATCAATTGGAGAAAGCGCTACAAAAAATTATTATTTCTGCCAATAAGAAATAAATACATATGTATGTCCATAAATGCTCCAGACCATATTTACATTGTGAATTCCAGAGTTTATAAATTGATCGATTTTTTGAAGAAAACAATGAAGTGATTGTGAAATCAAATGAAATTTTATTTAACGAAGATTTGTTCACTTTGCCTTTAAAATCAAGCCTTTAGACTAATTAAAATTGTGTTTAAATTTTCAATAAAATAATGCAATCTATTTTTATTTTGTAGGAGACAGAAATGATAAACTATAACATTTCCTGCTAAATTTACGGATGAAATTGCTACTAAGTATTCGGGGAAGGGGACCAACGCCAAAATCTGTTTCCTAAGCTTGGCAATTACAACAGCAGTTAGAAGTAAATATTGCATTTTAAAATTTTGACTTTAATCAATTTTAATATTTTTTATTGAATTATTTATTTTATTACTCTTTTTTAGGTGCTTTCAATTAAAAATTTACTGTCGACGAGAAGCAATTCTCATTAGAACAAAATATATAAAAATTTAAGAATTAATGTTTAAGTTCCTGCTATTTCATAATATAAATTTAAAAATTACTGTTTAAGTTTCCTATGTTTCATAATTCAAAACATGTCACTGTGAGTTCGACATTTAATCGTATTATATCATCTTGAACATATGTTTTTTTTTTTAATTTTCCTAAAGTATCTTGCTAATTTTTGAGTAAAATAAATATTAATTATAAAAAGTGTAAAAATTTATATTTTCTAATTCTTGTTCAAACGAAAAAGAGTCTGAAAAGAGTCTTTTTCGTAAAAATTTACGTGCCTAAAAATGTTACTTTTTTGTGCCTTTTCTGAGGGTTTTCTATGCTTCCATCGGAGGGTGAAAGCACTTATTTCTGTGTCAGAAAAGAGTCAGATCGGACTCAGAAATCTGCCTCTTAAAGTGCGACCGTTTTCAAAGAAAAAAAAACACTCTTGCCGGAATTTTTTTTTGCACACTATATGACTGTAAATGCTCAGAAAAAAGCATCAGAAAATCGTCAGAAAACGCTCAAATTGCTTGCTTGGTAGCGGAGAATGATACACTGACCGATAACTAAGGGCAACGAATATATAAGCCTGATGCCGAAAGGCGCGCAAAAAGCGCGAAAAAATTGTAAAAACTGCGGCGAAAATTTTTGCCGCTAATTTTTGAGAACTACACTTTTCACTATTAACACTTTTTTCCAGCTGTTTTATTTATTCCCTAAATTGGTGCTCAGACGAAAATTGGGGGAATTAAGTTCGCACTAATTGGGTCGACGACGAGTATTTTATTTGCTTGTTATGGGCCAAAGCGATTCACATATAATTCGAAATATGTAATGTTTATTGCCGAATTTTGATTGTTAGTACATGCAAAATTTTATTTCTTGGTTAGAATGCTCACTATCTACCGATTTTTACACGAAAGCAAAAAGTTGAAAGATGGGCCAAAACATAATCAACAAAACGGCACAGATTAACTTTCAACTTTTAGCACTCTATACCTGGTTGGCCGACTTGATAATTGCAACTTCCTCTTTTACATCCATGTTCCAGCGGCAGCAGCAAATTAAACAATTAAATTTGCAGCGGCGGAACACAAGGAACGGAATTTAATTTTTTAACCAAACCGACACGAATAATTTGTTTTTGTGTGTTTGTTGGTAATTGTTATAGTTTTTCACCGAAAAAAATATGTAAAAAAATCGCGAACTCTACTGCGATCACGTCGGGGTCACCATGAAAATGTAATACTGTTTTGTATTAACAAACGCGAAACTTGCGACAGCAGTAGGATTCGAAACAATTTATTTGCTAGAGCTTGTGTAAAACTTGTGTGAAAATACGACGACGAAAGGGAGTGGTTACGATGAAGTTCAAATGACCACTAAATTTAATATTCCAAAAATTTCCCTTAGAACCTAACTTATGCTAAGGTGGCGAGAGACAGGACGAATTCGCAAGAGCGAATGGACGAAAGCTTTATTGGCTCCCGCTCTCTCCCTACAACTAGTGACTTCAAATAAAAGCGCAAAGTGCGCAAACACGTATGATTACTTAAAAAAAACATTAATAAGTCCAACATTACTTCAATACCCCGATTTTTCATATGAATTTTGCATAATCACGGACGAAAGTAAACAAGTTTGCGGAGCAGTCCTTACACAAGAACATAATGGCATACATATTCCTGTATCTTACGCATCGAGATCATTTCTAAAGGAGAATCAAATAAAAGCACAACGGAACAAGAACTTTTAGCAATACATTGGGCAATTATCCATTTTACCTTACCTTACGTTTATGGGCGACACTTCCTTAATAAAACAGACCACAGACCATTAATATTCCTATTAGATTTGGAAGAATACGAATTTACAGTTGAGTATCTTAAGGGAAAGGACAATTACGTTGCTGATGCGTTATCTAGAATAACCATCAAAGAACTAAAAAACAAGTAAAAACATATTTTACAATTCACTACAAGAAATCAGTACAGACAGAATAAACCCTGCGCAGATAAAAATCAAGCACATCTGCCTAGGCAGTGTGTTGAAAAAGCTTCTATGCCCAAAATATACGATGTCATTAACAGCTAACTAGACTCTGTAACGAATTACGAATAATTCCGAGTTCAGGCGAGATGGTAATATATGGAACTGAGTGCACGCGAGCGTTGGTCCGGCTGCAGCTTGTCGGCAATGAGGGGGTGGTGGTCTTGCTTCAGATTCCATAGATGCCTTTTTTTTGATCCTAAAACTTATTTTCGCGTGAAAGACAAGCTTACTAGAACCGGAAGTAGAGAACTCATATAAGAATAGTGGAGAGGGACATTGGTTTCTTCTAGCCCAAACAAGTCTCAGTTCACCTCCGATGACTGAGGAGGTCTTCTGCCCGCCCTACCTATGGCCATCATACCCTTTTATTTTCTTAATTATTGATGACCCCTTATTAGGCCCAAGTAACTTACTCTACAGAGGCTTCATGCTAGCTGCGGCAAAAAATATTGATGTTCAAAACATTATAAACATATTTATTAAAACTAAGACGAAATAATACTCTTAAAAATAGACATACAAATTATGGTGACTAAATAAATAAATATTGGAATCGAAATGTATGAACGTATATAACGGTAAATGTAAATAATAATTAAAAATATATTAATGATCAAAAATGCGACTAATGAAATTAAAGGTAAATCCTAATACAATGAAATTTATTTCGGGCAAATTAGTTGCTTAAGGTAGAGTATACGATTGACAAAGTGCGTGAGGATAGGAATACTTTGAAAAGGCGACTGGGTTGCGTTAGCGCAAACATATAAATGCATTTAAATTTCTTTTGGTTATTTTGCCTTTGCTTACATTTTTCTTTTTCAAGAGGCCCTAGCGAACGGTACGCAATGTAGGAACCTTCATGTAGGGGTAATATTGGGATTTGTTGAATTAATAATGCTCTCTTGAGCTCATCACTCACCAATTTTCTTTAAACATCCATCGATGAAAGCGCTTTCGGCGACGGTAGTCTGCTGTTTGGGAGGAACTAGAATTTATATTTATTTGAACATTACCCGATGCCACTAAATGAACGTTAGTACTTTTAATTCTTATTCTTTTTTTTTTTTTTTGTTAATATAAGCCTAATTCATTTTTCTTTTTCTTTTAAGCTACCAATAAAAACAACACCAAGATAGCCACACATTCCATATTTTTCTCACTCACTCAATCACTCACTCCATTTGAGTACCAAAAAAATTATTAGAATAAAAAAAACTTAGACTTAATTAACTTTACTAATTTCCGCACATCATTGCAGCTTTTTGCTGCTTAACTTTTTAGTTGGGCTGACGATAAAACTATTGGCAATTAACATGCCATTTTCCTTAACGCGATGAGACTTTTAACACCACCGACGAATTCTGCGAAATTTTCGCTCTCCCGCCGGACGCTGACTTTACCGCTGATTTCTTTTATGTTTTCTGCCGGCCGTCCATCCGTGGTCTCCTCCTTCTCCTTTTTGGAGCGCCGATCTCTGGTGGCTTTTGCGCTGTGGTGGCTTCACAGCACTGCAAAAAAACTGGTGCCTGCTTCTAATTTCACGGGTTGCGTCTTGGACTTGGGCGGCACCTTTTGGCCAACACCTATGCAACAAGATGAGCCCCCTTAGAAAATCTGAAAGACCTCATTCACTTCTCACTCACCCCTGAACTTGGCCGGAATCCCGCTGGGATCTTCCTTCTGGGCTCCCTTGCCGTGATAACTGTGCGGCTTTTGGTAGCCGCCTCTGCTTATCGAGCACTTTCACTTGTTAACTGATTTCAAACACCACTTTTTAATCAACCGATCACTTTGGATGCCCAATTAGGAATGGCGGCTAGTGACGCCGCAATAAAGGCGGCAACCAATCTCTCCACCTAATTGGAGAAATTCTGTCACTCAGAGAAAGTCTGACATTTCGCCCTGTTACCCCGAATGATCTAACCCTGCCAGGCCACCAATTCTCCCTATCGAGATCTAGATGGCGACACCGATTTTTTTTACTTCGTATATAGATGGCGTTGGACCATCTGCAGCTGCACCAAGCGCTACAAATACCCCCCGCTAAAGATCTGTCTTGGGGGTACACATCCAAGACAGATAAAACAAAGCAAAGGGCAGCTCTACTACTGCTTCATATCCTTTGCATGATACCGGCCAACATACTTCCCTTGCAGGTCCTCTAGATCGTAATATATTGGCCAACTCTCTTTTTAACTCTGGCCTTTAAGTACGTTGGAGCTAACTTGGCATTGTATCCCGCCACAAAATTACTTTGTTTAAAATTACGGCTATACACCTCTTGCCCTTCCGCGTAAGATATATCCCTGGAAGGCAGATTATACTGGCGCGAGTTCTTTTCATTTAGCCTCTTCATTACGTCGCAAGCTTTACAACGAATTATATCCAACGAATCCTCTCGGGTAAACATCGCTGACCTATCTTCCAACATTTGCAAATTCCTCAATAGCTTAAAAGTCGAACCGGAAGATATATAATGCTGTCCGAAAACCATATAGTAAGGTGAAGTGCCAATACTTGAATGGACAGCCGACCGCAATGCACAACAAATGCTGCTAAGCTGCTCATCCCAATCTTTCTGATCCGGGCGAACATAAGAACGGATTGTCGCTATAACAGACCGATTCACCCTTTCAGACGCATTGGCTTGCGGCGAATAAACAACGGTAAGAATATGGCCTACCTTATTTTCCCGCAGAAACTTTTGAAAAGCCTCGGATTTAAACTGGCTACCATTGTCAGATACAATAGTTTCTGGCACTCCGAAAGTATGAAAAAGATCCTGCTGCATATATTTGATCACCACATCCGCTGTGAGTTTCTTCACAGCTTTCAAAAACACAAACTTCGTGTAGTGATCCAGGACTATAAAAATCCCTATATGCCCACTCCTTGAACGGGGGTATGGTCCGAGAAAACCTACAAACAACCTCTGGAAGAATCTCTGGGATTCCGGAGACGTAACCATTAGCGGTCGTTGTATACAATTTGGCGCTTTTGTCATCTTGCAAGTATCGCAAGCCTGAATATATCTCTTTACATCGTTCACCAATCCTGGCCAGAAATAATACCGTCGCACCCTTTCTAATGTTTTATGAATACCTCCATGGGAAGCCAGTGGATCATCATGAGCCTTTTTCAGCACCTCTGGTACTAATTTGGGCGGAATCCAAAGTTTCCAATTAAACACATCGTGTAAGGGTTCGCCTGTGGCATGCTCTGTTCTGCGATATACCAAATTATCAGATACTGTAAGATCTGAAAGTTTCTCAGCATTGGCTTTGACCTTTTCCAATAACTTCAAGTATTCTACACTTTTAAATTTAGGTGAATCTAATTCCACTAGTAAACCACTAGCTAACTCCGACTCATTTACTCTAGACAACGCATCTGGAACTACATTCAATTTTCCACTACTATGCTCGATTTTAAAATCGAAACTCTGGAGCTTTAATGCCCATCGAGCTAGCCGGGAATGCAAGTCCGTCTGTGACATTAGCCACTTTCAGGAGGCATGATCTGTTATAACCGTAAATGCGTGACCTTCTACGTAAGCTCGGAATCGTTTTATACATATGATGGCAGCCAGACACTCTTGTTCACTTACCGTGCTGCTTTTCTGGGCGGAATTTAATTTTTTTGAAACAAATGCTATCGGATATTCATCCCCTTCATCGGATTTTTGCACCAAAACTCCTCCCACACCTGTCTTACTCGCATCGCAGTGTATAAAAAATGGTCTACTAAAATCTGGGCTATGCAAAACTGGGGCCGAACACAACATTTCCTTCAGCTGCTTGAAAGCTCTTTCCCCTCGTCTGACATAACAAACTTTTTCCTCGCCTTTAAAAGATCAGTGAGAGCGGCTGTGACGGAGGAAAAATTTTTAATGAATTTCCTGTACCACCCAGCCATTCCAAGAAAACGACGCAGAGCCTAGAGCGACTGCGGCAGAGGAAAATCTTTCATGGCCGATATTTTCTCTGGGTCAGTACGTATAACGCCCTCACCAACAATATGGCCCAAGTATTTTACGCTTCGCATGCAGAACTTTTTTCAGTGTCAAACCAGCTGTTTTGACAAAGCCTGCTACTAAACTCAACACTCTCATATGGGCATCAAAAATCTCAGATATGATAAGCAGATCGTCCAAGTACACGAAAACCTTGTTCCTTAGACTGGCTGGAATTACCTTGTCCATTAATCTGGTCATTGTCTGAGAAGCGTTCGTGAGACCAAAAGGCATAACCTTATATTGATAAAGGGGCTTCCCCGGAATAGTGAAAGCAGTCTTATCTCGCGATGCCTTATCAAGGGGGATCTGCCAATATGCATCTTTAAGGTCGAGACTGGATATGAACATCGCCTTGGGAAGTCTTCCCAAAATGCCATCTATTTGCGGCAGCGGATATGCATCCTTCTTGGTAACTGCATTGACTTTTCGGCTGTCTAAGCAGAGACGAACTTTTCCTGGGTTCTGTACCAAAACCACCGGCGATGACCAGGCACTATCTGACTCCTCTATCACCCCCAAACTCAACATCCGATTTACCTCTTCATATTGAAGTTTTTCAACTGCTGGGGAAACGGGAAAATGCCTTTGTTTCACCGGCTTTGCGTCTCCTATATCAATCGTGTGAGAAATAAGGCTGGTTTTGCCTAAGCCAGAAATAGCGAATGATGGAAACAGCGCCACTACCGACTTGAGTATTTCCTGTTGGCTAGTTGTAAGATTATGCGACTCCGGAGCTATTTCCGCCATATTCATACTGGCTGGCAAAAGATCGAAAGCCTGCCAAAAATCTATTCCTAAGTAAGGATCCTGACTGAGGCTTGGAATTATATGCAGTTCTAAATCCTTAGTGATTTTCTTATACTGCACCGGAATTTTTAAACGGCCTATTATCTCTTTTCTCTTTCCATCCGCTGTACTTGCCACCGTTGCCACTCTTTTAAAAGGAATTCGACTCAAGACCACTTGCTCATCCAATTTTCCTCCTAACGCACTCATGGCCGCTCCTGTATCAAGAAGCCCTAATACCACTCGATCTAACACCCGTACCTCAGCATAAGATCGTCTATCGTATTTTTTGTAACGAATGGCATTAATGGTTTTAGCGGCACTCCAAAACGCTCTTATTCTGCTTGCATTCCTTGATCTTTTTTTCGGACAGACAGGATTCGGACTTGGCAAACGCTGATTACATTTTACTAGTTGGGGCCAAAATGTAAACGTTACAAGAAAGCTTGAATTAATAAACAAAAAAATATATCATAAAATATTTTGCCAACAAGCATAGCTTATTCCCCTGCGAATAAGTACTGGCCTTGAACTGATCCAAATTTGACAATGTAAAAGAAACCAAAGAAAACAAAGACAGCAAAAAAAATCGCACTAAACAACAACAAACAGCGCTGCTGCGCAGGTGGTCAGCCGTGGTCAGTTACCGCTCTTAAGAGATAAGCGACGACTGATGTCCAAGCGGCTGCTACCGCGCTCTTCTTTGCTAAGAGTAAAGTATTCCACTTTTGCCATCATCTGTGGCTTGCAACTCCCTTGTAAAAGGTTGTTACAATAAATCCTATGCAGATGCTTGATAAAAGATTATGATTTAGCTCATAAAGACTTAACCCTTTACTACAACAAATCATACGTGGTCAGACAAATCATTACTAAAATGATTGTTAGCCTGCTTCTCCTAAGCGTACTGATATGCTGTACTTTGGGGGCTACCCTGGAAAATAGTGTATAGGAATAGTGTATAGCTCCTCTGCTGCTTCCGTTTGACGTGGCCGACTGACTTACTACTGATAATTCGGTTAGTCGTTCTTCCAAAACGCCAGATCGGAAGTGCAGCGGAACTGAGAGAATTTTTGTTTTGTGAACGCCAGCAGCTGTGTTACTATCAAACACTCTGGTTTAGAACACTGCCGAATTGCTGACACCCTAGATGGAGAAAAGAAATGATGTATGAGTTTGTGGGCACATTTTAAATGTGGCCGAAACGATGGGCGCCAAAGAATTAATAATCATTATTAACTGAATTATTTATAATTGTAACGAATCACCAATTCTCCCTATCGAGATCTAGATGGCGCCACCGATTTTTTTACTTCGTATCTAGATGGCGTTGGACCATCTGCAGCTGCATCAAGCGCTACAACTCCAACTATGGCATTTGACAGAGTAATTATTGAAAAGATACCATTACCAAAATCGTATCAGAGCAATATGTACGCAGTCATTAGTTCTCAGCAAACATCCAAATTTAAGTAAATCCTTCAATTCCAAAGAAAGAATAGACTATTTTTATAACAAAGATTATGTTAAGGAAGCAATTCAGACTAGAAAATGCCTACAATAGAGCAAGAACTATGCCAGATAAAAATAAGCAAAAAGAAAAATCTAATTACGACAAAAACACAAACGATTTTAAGTTAGAGATAGGAGACCAGGTTTTGTTGAGAAATGAAACCGGTCATAAATTAGATAACAAAAATTTAGGACCCTAAAAAGTAGTAGAAATAAAAGAAAATAAAAATATAGTAATAATGAGCGATAAAAATAATAAACAATTTCTAAATAATTTATCTCGTATGGTCTGATCAACCATACGGGTACACAAAAAAAAGAAGGAACTTTACGACAACATTTCCAATTTATATTTCGTATAACCATTGTAATATCATACATATACACAAATATATGTTCGCACTAAACCAATAAACAAAAATCAAAACATAAAAAACAAAAATTTAAAATTTTAAAGACATTGTTTTAATTAAAAGAAAAATATATATATGTCGGAGAGTATGTAGTGCAGCATCTCGACAGGTATGACCATGGGTTGTGCTGGTATACTAGATATACTAGATATTAGTTTTGGTAGAATGGGGACTCAGTTTGCGAGCTGAAGCCGAGTGTGGCTTCGTATGCTTTGCTAGGTCTGGTCTCTCTTTCTCTTCTGGTTTTTAGCGTGGCGTGAGATAGATACGTGTTTGGTCCTTAAGAGAGAATTATGAGCAACAAAAGCATCGAAGACTCGCTGCATTTGCCAGAATTAAGTTCAGGCAATCAAGAACCAAACGATCAATTCACCAGTAATGACGACTTACAAGGGGATGAATTTAGTTCTCCGACATCAGAAGTGGGATTCGGCCCTAACCAAACTTTGTCAAGGGATGTCTTCGCGTTGTTCGAGCAACAAAACCGGAATTTTCCGGAACTGGTTAAGAAGCTACAGATGCCGGCGAGCACAGTACAACAGACTGGCGAGATTTGCTTGCCGAAATATAATCCGGAAATTGCTGGGGTGGAAGCCACGCAGTGGTGCGCTAATTCGACATAATTTTACGAACGAAACCGCTAAGTGACAGCGCTCTTATATTAGCGCTGAGTAAGGCCTTGGAAGGCACAGCGGCCCAGTGGTTGTCACAAATATGCTACCCAGGAATAACTTGGCAACAGTTCCGGCAATTATTTGAGCAGCGTTTCAAAACTTCAGAGACGCCAGCCGCTGTTATTTTTAATCTTCTAAATAGTCGCCCAAAGAACGGTGAGAGCTTGCCGCAGCGTGACGTCACTGTGCACAAAATAGCGTAATTTAAATTGTGAACAAATTTCCATCGCTTTGATTCTTGGGCATATGGCTAATTTCGACCAGCGTTTACAACGAATGATACACACAACGCATTTGAGCAATCGACGTGAAATGCAAGCAGAGCTGCAAGTATTCTCTGCACTGAAGGAGCGTCCTATTGCACCAACTGGGAACCGGAGACCAAGCGGGCTAAAACTGCGGATCTAAAATGTTATCAGTGTTGAAAACCAGGACATAAAAAGTAAGACTGTAGATCTGGACTAGGATTTCAGTTCTCATCAACTGAAAAGGAGCGGCGTTCGGGGAAGTCTCATCATGAAAGGACAACTGTAAC
The DNA here is from genome assembly GCF_025200985.1 of Drosophila gunungcola. Taxonomy (NCBI): domain Eukaryota; kingdom Metazoa; phylum Arthropoda; class Insecta; order Diptera; family Drosophilidae; genus Drosophila; species Drosophila gunungcola. Next base: position 246,246 of record NW_026453211.1, read on the forward strand.
TTGTTACAGATGCCAGGAGCCGGGACACATTGCCACTAATTGTCAAAAAAAAGTGCAGAATACCGGATTGAGAGTAATATCGGATAAGAGAGTGGAGCTGTGCACTGTGGTGGAGCCTAAATCGAGTATGCTGGTTGTTGGTGAGAGATTTCCAATAACATTTGATTCGGGAGCTGAGTGTTCATTAATTAAAGAAAGTGTTTCAAATAAGTTAGTTGGTAAGAGGATTCATAGTGTTATCTCTCTAAAGGGAATAGGCAATGCCAATACTTACAGCACTGCACAAGTTGAGTCAAACATCATGGTTGATGGTAATTCTTTAGTAGTTTTGTTTCACATAGTACCAGATGAATGTATGACAAATAATATTGAAATTGGCAGAGAAATATTGGCTCAAGGGTTTTCAGTAGAAGTGTCTTATGATAATTTTAAGATTATTCAAACTAAAGCTGTAAATGTTTGTGAAACAGTTCATCCTATTGATTTTGATAGTGGTCGGAAATGAAAAAGAAATGTTAATATCATTACTGAAGCAACATTCAAAATCGTTTACAGAAGGCACTCCGCAAACGCGTGTGAGTACTGAGGAAATGCGTATTCGGTTGATTGATCCGACTAAGACTGTGCAAAGGCGGCCATACAGGTTTAGTCCATGCGAAAGGGAACTAGTACGAGTTAAAATTAATGAATTAATCGAGTATAAAGTCATCAGACCTAGTAGTTCACCTTTTGCTAGTCCTGCATTATTGGTAAAGAAGAAAAATGGTACAGCAAGACTGTCGCGTCGACTATAGAGAATTGAATAAAAATACAGTAGCGGACAAGTTTCCATTACCGTTGATCTCAGATTAAATAGCTAGACTTAGGGAAGCTAACTATTTCACTTCTCTTGACATGGCTTGCGGCTATTACCAGATTTTAATGCACCCCGAATCAATTGAATATACAGCATTTGCTACTCCTGATGGGCAGTACGAATTTCTTTCGATGCCCTTTGGTTCAAAGAACGCACTCTCAGTGTTTCAAAGAGCTTGGCAGTTTGGCTCATTCGTTTGTAATCGTTTATATGAACGATATATTAATTGTTTCGGAAACAAAAGAAGAAGCGTACGAGCGATTGCAACTGGTATTAGACGTTCTAGTGAAGGCAGGATTCTCATTTAACATTTCAAAGTGCTTCTTCTTGAGAACTACAGTTCGGTACCTTGGCTAAGAGATAAAAGCGGGGGAGATACGTCCAAATTTAAACAAAATAGAATCGCTAGTGGCGTTGCCTCCACCGAAATCAGTTGCTACTCTGAGACAGTTTATTGGGTTAGCGTCGTATTTTCGTCAATTCATTCCGGGGTTTTCACAATTAATGAAGCCATTATATTTTCTTACATCTGAAAAGAATAGTTTTGATTGACAAGCACAGCATGAAGAAATTCGCAGCAAAATCATCAGTGTATTAACAAACAAGCCTGTTTTGATTATTTTCGATTCACAGTTTCCGATAGAGTTGCATACCGATGCCAGTTCTATAGGGTATGGGGCAATCCTTTTGCACCGCATAAACTCTAAGCCTCACTTGGTTGAATACTATAGTAGAACAACTAGCTCCTGTGAGTCCAGATACATATCCTATGAATTGGAAACGCTGGCTGTCGTGAATGCTGTAAAACATTTTCGTCATTATCTGCATGGGAGAAAATTCGTGGTTTTTACTGACTGTAATTCAATCAAATCTTCTCGAAATAAAGTCAAATTGTCACCTAGGGTTTATCGTTGGTGGGAGTTTCTACAGGCATTTGATTTCGATGGCACACGTGGACTTTTTATCTAGGAATCCAGTGTGCCAAAAGATTAAGTCTGTACCAAATAAAATAGAATAGAAGCGAATTGGATACTGGTGGAACAACAAAGGGATCCAGAAATATTAGAAATCATAACTAAGTTGAAGAATGACGATTTACCATTAGCACTAGTTGCCACTTATGAAGTGAGATCAAATGTTTTGTATAGAAAGATTCAGAGGAATTCCAGAACTCGTTGTTTACCTGTAGTTCCTCGTACGTTCCGCTGGTCAGTTATAAATCAGGTACATGAGTCTATCATGCATTTAGGTTGGGAAAAAACGCTAGACAAGGTGTACGATCATTACTGGTTTACTGGTATGGCAAAATATGTCCGAAGATTTGTGGAGAACTGCATTACTTGCAGAGTGTCTAAGAGTACGTCTGGAAAACCTCAAATTGAATTACATCCAATTCCAAAAATTAGCATTCCTTGGCACACAGTACACAAAGATATTTCGGGAAAACTAAGTGGAAAAAGTGATCGTAAAGAATATATCATAGTACAAATCGACGCTTTTACTAAATATGTTTATCTATTTCACACATTTTCTTTGGATGCTAATACTTGTATAAGCGCAATTAAATCTTCGATTGCCATTTTTGGTGTGCCAACACGTTTAATTGGAGATCAGGGGCGCAGCTTCACGGGTACAAATTTTGCGCAATTTTGTTCTAACCAAAAGATACAATTACATCTAACTGGAACAGGTGCAAGTCGAGCCAACGGTCAAGTTGAAAGGGTTATGAGCACACTTAAAAATCTGTTGACGGCTGTTCAGAAAAGCCCTAGATCGTGGCAAGATGCACTAGGGTACGTTCAGTTAGCCCTTAACTGTACAGTAAATCGTAGCAGTAAGTGTAGTCCTTTAGAACTTTTGATTGGTAAAGTTGCGCGTCCACTGGGGTTGATTCCTATTGGCGATACTGAAACCGAATTTGACAATATCGAATCAAGAGAGCTAGCCGCAAAGAACATGGAAGAGGTCGGTAGATATGAGAAAACAAAATTTAATAAGAACATGGCTAAGGTAATTAAGTTATGTGTGGGTGACTTTGTGTTACTTAAAAACAGTGAAAGACAACAAACAAAATTAGATCCAAAGTTCAGAGAACCCTTTTTGGTGGTCGAGGTTTTGAACGGAGATCGAAACGTTTTAAAGTCTACACAGAACAATAGACGTTACAAGTATCCACACGAAAGTTTGAGAAAGTTACCTGTGCAAATTCCAGAAGAGCTTGATGTAAATTATAAAGCACAAAGTCTGTTGGAAAAGTCTGTTGAAACAGAAGAGTGTCGTGAAACCATGTGATTGGTGATAAACGAAGGTTGCTTTAAAAATGAGATTGATGAATTCGTGAAGCCAAGTGTTGGGCGATGGACGAGCGATGTGGTTGATTAATTCGTGAAGCCATGTGTTGGGCGATGGACGAGAAGAAAGCGTTAAAAGAAAAAAAACAAACAAAAAAAAAATGCGTGAAGCCAATGTGTTTGGCGATGGACGAAGTTGGCTAGTATAAGACAAGTTATGTTTCATGGATTATGACTCAATGATTTGTAATGATTAAATTATAATTTGATAATGTTTAAATGATCTGTTGAGTGAAAATGTAAATAAATGAAATGGTTTATAAAAGAACATTATGATTTGTAATATTCTATGAATTTGAGATTACTTGGTTAAGTTTTTCTGAAGTATTCAATAAAATTATAATGTTGGAATGAAACAGAGGTTTATTGTAGACACGAGGACGTGTCTATGTCAGAATGGCCGTGTCGGAAAGTATGTTGAGGCATTTCGACAGGTATGACCATGGGTTGTGCTGGTATACTAGATATACTAGATATTAGTTTTGGTAGAATGGGGACTCAGTTTGCGAGCTGAGCCGAGTGGGGCTTCGTATGCGTTGCTAGGTCTGGTCTCTCTTTCTCTTCTGGTTTTTAGCGTGGCGTGAGATAGACACGTGTTTGTTCCTTAAGAGAGAATTATGAGCAACAAAAGCATCGATGACTCGCTGCATTTGCCAGAATTAAGTTCAGGCAATCAAGAACCAAACGATCAATTCACCAGCAATAACGACTTACAAGGGGATGAATTTAGTTCTCCGACATATATATTATAATAAAATAAATTCATATATTACGTTATTTTTTAAAAGAAGGGTGATGTAGTGTGCATATATACAGAGTTTACACTGTACCATCGGCAATAATGTTAGCCAAATCTGCAGGATTAGCATTCTTCAGCGAGTGATAAGTCGCGCCAGCTTATTCCATCTCCCTCTTTTATAGACGCTTACCAAGACATTATTGAGTTCTGCTTCATATTATAATTTATTGAAAAGATTTTTCATTTAAAAAGGACAATAAAAATGTAAATTTAGGTGCCAAATTAATTAAATTGAGAAACATTCTAAGCGGTGTATATAATATTTGTATTAAGAATGAATATAAATTTAAGAATAATATTTGGAGTTCATTTATAAAACTAGTAATATTGATATTACATGACTCTAAATTTAATGTATGAGGATTATATATACATATAAATGTTTAAATTGCACAAAGATCTAGGTACACACGCTTATGTATATATATATATATATATATATATATATTTGACAGTAAGTCGAACGCAACTCACATTTTTTTTTTCATTTAAGAGAGCATATGCATAAATATATATATATATATATATATATATATATATATATATATATATATATATATATATATATATATATATTTATGCATATGCTCTCTTATATTAGTGCAAATTCACTTAACGTTTTTAATAAATTGTTGAATTAATTTATATAAAAAAATTATTTTAATTGACATATCTTATAATTAAGGAATGTGGGTCATTTTTCACTTGTAAAATCTACTTTGTTTATCACGTTTGCCGTATTGTCGGATGCCTACGAGGTTGAAGATCCCATGATATATAAAAAGTGGGTTTCTATCGGGTTCTACATTCGATCACTCGGAAAGGTCCTCCGTAATTACTGTTTTCGCTGGTAGGGGACTAAACGTGGTTCCGCGGTCGTTTCTGTCTCGACTCACGATTCTATATATTATCTTGGACTGTCTTCTCGTTCCTAAGGTGGGGGATCTTTTATACCGGTGGTACTGCTTCCGGGTCATCTAAGTGTTCCCTCTTAGGTACAGCATTTCCCCGTTTTCTGGCTTAATGGCCCACTTCTGGATTCTGCTAAGTTTCGTATTAATTGCTGCTCACAAACATTGTCTGCTGTATGTTCTTATAAATTGCTTACTCTGACAAATATGTTGCTGTTTATTGTATTGGCCTATTTCGGTGTTTTGCCACCTGCACTTCACAGTGTCTTATGTCTCTGGTTATTTTTTTATTTCTGTCTTGTTTTATTTCATACCCCGCTCCCGTTACAACCATCTGCAAGGAACATCGGATATAGCCGAGCACACCATCACCCTTCGGGAAGATAAACCGCTGAAACAGCGGTATTATCCCAAGATCCCGGCCATGCAGCGTATCATCAACGAGCAGGTGGACGAACTGCTGCAGGACGGACGAATCGAACCCTCTCGAAGTCCGCACAGCGCACCGCTGGTGCTGGTCCGAAAGAAGACAGGGGACATGCGGATGTGCGTTGACTATCGTCAACTCAACGCACACTCCATACCCGACGCATACCCGCCTGATATTTCCCATGCACTGTTGCTGTTGCGTCTGCCAGAGTCATTCTGATAATGCTGGTCCAGAGAATTGAGTCCTGGCGGCGGTGCTGAACCCGGAACTCCTGTTTCGGTGTTAAGTTGACTCTCACCGCGGCTCGAAGGTGCCGGTCGAGAAGTGTTGTTTTGTGCAGGCATGTCTCCGGTTGTTTGTGAATTACCTGATTGTGATTCACTTATTTCTGCTACTTTATTAGGAAACACGCTGGACCTTCCTTGTGGCGGTCCAAAGTAGTAGTTTTCACCCCCTACAGCTCCTGACGACTCCTCCATGGTGGAACTGTGGTAGTCTGCCAGGCTTGAAAGTGTCGGCCGAGTAGTGCTGTTTTTTGCATGTGATTCACTTATTTCTGCTATTTTTGTAATAATTCCCTCCAGCCTGCTTTCTGACTCCGTGCCCCTGTTTTCGGTAACACGCTGGACCTTCCTTGTGGCGGTCCTAAGTAGTACAGCTCCTGACGACTCCTCCATGGTGGAACTGTGGTAACCTGCCAGGCTTCTTAAATTATCTAGCTTGCCTCCAAATCTAACCGGCAGTTGTCTTTCCTGTGCCTGCTGATCGCTAGCTGTCACGGTTTGTCTTGCTCTCCAGCCCAGTCTTGCGGCTAAGGTTGAAGTCCTTGCAGTCCTAACAGGCGGTATTGTCAACATTACCTACTTCCTCTTCCCTGCCATTTACTGACCTATCCTCTTATTTCAAGGTTTTGGCCCGTGCTGAAATAATTAAATATCAATCAACCTTGATAGTGGCACACGTCTGCCACACTTTATTTGTTAAATCAGAAAATATAAAAATTAAAATCCGAAATTAAGCCCCAAAAAGTTATAAAAAGGTCCCTTAATAAGTGAATTCTATGAAAGGATTCAACTGGACTCCACCGGAGACACCAGTTCCATTCATGTCCTTCTGAGCTCTGGCCAGGACTATAGCCTCCACCGGAGTGCTGATTCCCTGTAGAAGGAACTGTCCGAAACCCCCTCCCTCCCAGTCGTCGGAAACAGGTAGACTTGCTCACAGACAGACGAATAAAGCTTTATTCCAGACAGACGAAAGAAATTGCCTCCTATTTCCTCTCTCTCTGGACTCAAACCTCTCGAGCGACGTGGTTCAGGCCTAGTACAAACTGTTAGCGTCGGCCAGAGAGATAGATTCAGTCCTCCTGCCCTTGTATTGTTGGAATCCGTACAGACTCGAGCCTCTCGAGCGACCTGGTTCTGGCCTGGTTCAAACGGATAGCGTCGGCCTGTACGGATCTGGTCTGTTTGCCCCCTCCCCCCTCTTGGTTAATCGGATTCCTCTGGACTCGAACCTCTCGAGCGACCTGGTCCTTGCCTGATTCAAGCGAATAGCGTCGTAAAAAAAGAAGTTTGTACCCTAAAAATGCTAAGTCGGTCTTGCACGTGATTTGATAATATTATATAAGGACAAAATAATTTCTAATTAAAACGCATTACATTTTTCTTTTAATTCTAACAAAGGAAAATGATTTTACTAGATATTGAAAAGAGTCATAAAGTCGCACGGCTGTTCTAAGACAAAGTTCCGATTGAGCGGCCTTCTGAATTCTGACTCGACTCAAGAACAAGAAAAATATAAATTAAATATACCTGCTAAGAGGACTTTATATGTACAAGAAAAATATAAATTAAATATACCTGCTTAGAGGAATATATAATATATTGCAACCCCACCCCCATGACTATCACGATCAGAGCGATGCAAATTATAGCCATCACATTCAACTAAAACATCACATAAATTAGGAACAAACCAAGTTTCAGAAACACATATAACATCTACGCTCGAATTGATAAAGAGGTATCTAAATTCTTCAATTTTTCGTGTGAGGCTTTGAGCATTTATATGACACACATTAAGACACATTAATAAAACTACTGATAATTTCACAACAATGGAATATGAATATAAGCGCCTCTTAGGTGCGAAATGAATTATCATTTAATGTCCCAGAACTAGCAGCTTCCAGCGCAGCTAATTCATCGGGGGTGCAAATCTCCATTTGAGCCAGTTCGCCCAGGCTTTGCACGCAAATGGCCTCCATTCCCTCTCTCTCCTTTACGAAGATATCTCCACGGCGAGAGAAAACAGCTGTTAGGCGCTTCAGCCTCTTGAGATGCATCGCCCGCTTGAAAATTTCATATTTTGTTTTGGTCAGCTGTTCGTTGTATATATACGCTGGCGAGTCTAGGCCGATGAGCTTTAAGCTCAGTTGCGTTTAGTTTTCTTTTCCGTATGCCCCAAACGCACGCAGCAGTGTCGCCTTATCGTGCACGTGTTCCATTTTAATAATTATAATTGGATCCACTACTGTACGGGTCGATTTTAGGCGGCGGGGTCAGTTTGAGAGAGAACCACAGTGCGTGAAAAAGTACTTTCACATTTTTCCTCTGGACTTGTGGGACCCCATGCCAACGCAAGTCACAGGCGACTTCAGACGGCGCCTGTGCGTTGCAGGAGGCCACCCACTTTGTCTCCAACTCATCAACGCGCTGATCCTGGCAGTTTTTGGACAGTTTCGCCTCCAGCTCCTGGACCCGCTGCCTCAGCATCCCCGTCTCTCTCACCTCGCTCTCCAATTGAGTGACTCTCAGTGAAAGTTTGTTGCAGTCAGCTGCTATTAACTTAAATTTTTCTTCCAGAGTGCCGGTTATACGTGCCTCGCCATCACGGATATCTCCTGCAAGACTTTCCTTTAGCTCGGAAAATCGGAGGTCGATCGTGTGAAGCAGTTGAACATCAGAGTCACGGGCTCCCTTCAGATCGGAGTAAGTTTCCTTCCTAAGTCGCTTTGCTGCTGAAGACATTATTGTGTTGGTGACGAGAGGGTTGAGTGTTTTGATGTGTTGAGTGTTTCGTCTCTGTGCTCTGTGTTGCTATGCACTGTTTCTTTATTGGTTTGTTGTTGCACTTAAAATTGTGGATTTATTAAGAAGCGAGTTACTGCTTAAAACCGATTTATTCCGGGCAACAAGAACTTTAATGTGTTATACTCTTAATTATGCAGCTGCCGTAAGCAGTTTTAATTTTTTTAAGCCGAGTTTAAGGTGTTTTTCGGTGTTTAAAGCGGAGCTTTACATCATGATATATGATATGATATATATATATATATATATAAATTCACTTAACATTATTAATAAATTGTTGAATTAATTTATATATAAAAAAAAATTATGTTAATTAGCATTTATTAGAATTGAGCAATGTTGGCCATTTTTGACAAGGAGAAAAAAAGGTAAGAAGAGTGAAAATGGCACTCACGATGTTTGACGGTAGCGCTATATATAACAAAAAATTGGTCATTTGCTTGTATTTAATTGTTCATTTATTATTGATGGGTGTTGTTGATTGTTCAGACGAGTCTTAATTGCAGAAATTGAAATAATTAGTCAGAAAGTAATTTTAAGTTATACACGGGTTGATATTTAAGTGCTGGCTCTTTTCTGGCCAATTGGTAGTGACAGCTACGATTTTCTCCAGTTCGTGTCCTTGGTCCCGACGAATCGCTTGTATATCCGGAGGAAATTTAGAATCAATATAAGGAACAGGAGTCCAGCAATGATGTCCTCCTTGTGGTCTACAATTTCGACGTTGTTTACCAGGTTTGCTGTGTTGTCGGATGCCTTCGAGGTTGTAGATCCCATGATATATAAATAGTGGGTTTCTATCGGTTTCCAAACAAGATCACTCGGATAGGTCCTCCGCGTTTACTGTTTTCGCCGGTAGTGGCCCTAACGCGATTCCGCGATCGTTTCTGTTTCGACTCCCGATTCTCAAATATCTTAGACTGTCTTCGATTCTAAGGCGGGGGACCTTTTATAGCGGTGGTGTTGCTTCCGGGTCATCTAAGTGTTCCCACTTAGGTACAGCATTTCCCCGTTTTCTGGCTTAATGGCCCACTTCTGGATTCTGATAAGGTTCGTATTAATTGCTCCTCACACCCATTGCATCGCTGCTGTCGCATCTCTGCAGCTTTTTAGCTGTTGCTGAAGCCGTCTCTATTGCTGGTGCTGCCGCTGTCGCTCTTGTTGGTGCTGCCGCTGTAGCTCTTGTGGCCCAGCGGCCGGGTCATTGCAGCCACTTGTGTTGGTGTCGTCTTCATGTGGCCACTTGAGCGTAATGTTGTCGCTGTGTGGCCACTCGAATTGAATGTGTACGATGTGGGTGGCCGAGGGGTCGAATGAGAAGGGTCGTCGTCGGGTATCGTGGATGGCGAGAGGGGGTGAAGGGAAGGGGGCGCTAGCCGGTGTTAACTTATATTTTATCCTAGTTGAGTAGACCTAGCTTTCCATACTAGAACTCCTTTTTTTCCACAAAATTCGAGCTGGTTAACGTGACGAACGAGTGATTTTTATGGAAACCCTAAGAACAGTGCGCAACGCCTAAAACTTAAAATAAACAATTTTGATTTTCGAATAGATTTTTTTGAGCAAAAAAAAACTATTCTCTTCAACCCTCGAGGCGAGAAATTAAGTGGTTATCTAGGGAATTTATTACAAAAGTTCTGCTGCATAGTATTACATTATTTTTATTTTTTTAAGATACATGTCTTAAATTGCAAATTTTTTTTTAAACTTTATAAAAAATTTCAGAACATTGGAATATGCTTTCTAAAACACATATCAAAACTGGAGTGCACCCGCTTAAGTCACGTTTTGGCGAGCGGGTTGATCAGAAATGAAAAAAATTTTATTCGTTGTTACGACGACTATGTTTTCCCGAGGCAGACTTTTTGCATTTAGCAAAAGTTATGCAACAATAAGTAAAAAATTCAATTTTTAACGTCATTATGTGACCTATTGGGGCTACAAAAAACAAAAAATATCCAAAAGCCTACTCGGCCAAACACATCGGTATGCTTTGTGAACAGTTTGAAAACAAAATTATTAAAATCGAAATAGTTCTTCTATAAAAAGTCTTACTCGGCAGCTAAAATAACACTACGTTTTGGAAAACGCGTTTAAAAGTAAATTACGGAGTATATCTTGATTGAAATAGGTACATTCAAGACTGCGAGAGTCGAAATACCCTCTTAACTGCTTTACCAAAGAAGTTACAAGACTTTGCGGAGCACTTTATTAATCTATGAAGGAGTAATGGCCTTATCAGTATTGCGGTGCTTTTGTAACAACAACCGGTTTTTCGTTTAGCCGAATTTTAATGGGGAGCCTGCTTTAGAGGCTTCAAAAAATTTCAGGATTTTTTGGAAAGGAAAGAAATGTCTGATTGAATGAAGAGTCTTCTGAAATTTTTTTTATTATTATACATTAGATATTCTTCATGTTTGAAGAAGTATACGGAGGCGCCTCGAGTGTGCAATTTCTGTGTGGCGGGCAAGATGCAGGTCGCAATTTTCATTTGAAAAAAAAACGAAAAAAATTTTAATTTTCAATAGTGTAATTCCTAGGTGAACCAAGAAAATTCAACAAAAAGTGAAAAATTCAACAATATATCACAAAATAAAAAAAATAATGCTTAAAAAAAATATTTTAGGTTCACCTAGAAGAGAATTTAATTCCAAATACAACACATTTGGATTCGTTTCGATAGGACGTTTACTTTTTTTCCTATCTTGCCCGCCAATTTGAAAAAATCATAAAAATGGAAATCCGAGAAATCACGTGTCAAAGTTTTCCGGCCGCTAATATACCTGCTCGACACTTGCTCACTATTTCGTCTGTATCTCCGGAAATAATCAGAATTTTATTCCGAAATTTTGCAGATATATTCTTGGATAATTTAGGAAGTGGTTTATGATTCGATTTTTTGAAGCCTCTAAGGCTCCCCCTTAAGCAAAGGCATGTGCTTTTAAGTATTGTCTATTGAGTTTTAATGTTAGGATCAACGGACAAAAAAGATTTCGTATTTTGACAATACATTTATGATCAGTCCTCTCCTTTTCTTAATGCTTACCTTAAACGCTTAAGTATACCTTCCGGTTCCTCATTACTATAACTTCGCCTAAGATTACAAGCTGAAATATTCGGAATGTTAAAATGATAAATAAAATTAATACTAAACACTTACGATTCTTTTCCAGTAATAATAGCTCTGAGTTCGTTCGTTGAATTGTCCAAATGCCTTGCTTTTTTAGCATATATCGATGCCAGAATAGCACAACCAGAAGAAAAAGATCGTAAACAGCATAACCATGCTTCATAACAAGCTCAAAACTTAATTTGTTTGATCTGTTAATAAACCGTTGGTCCAGTACTATTTTTGGTGCATAATGGATTTAAGAAATATCATTGCCAACGTATATGTAAGTAAAGTAACCCAAAAAGATTTACTTGGCCTTGGTAATGTTAAAGCACCCCAGCATAGAACTAAAAAAGGCATAGGCAATGAAATCAAAGACGAATTTGCTGCTTGATTCAGAAACACAGCCAAATAGCATATTGTCTCAGTATTAGCAATAAGCGCATACCACATAGAAATCATCATTTGTACAAAATCATTGTGGTCTAGACTAGTAAAATCACCGCCTTTAGAGTCTAAATTGACTCCAGGGTCTCTTCTTGGTCTACTTATTTTATATTCATTTTATAAACAAATTTAACTTTTATATATTTGACTTTATTATACTTACTTATTTAAAGATTGATTTAAAAACTTAAACATTTCCGCTGTGTTCGATAATCCAAGACGATTCATAATACTTATTTCCTGTAATGTTTTTTTTTCAGCGGAAAGCACCCTATGTACAAATCGGTAGTTTCTTGATAATCGATTCAATCTGAATGTCAGTAAAACAATTAGCTCAGCTGTGAGTTTAATTACCGGATGAGTATTCAAATCTTCATAATCGGAAGACTCCGAACTCCCACCAAACAAATATTCATTTCTGCCATTATATTGGGGTAAATTATTTTCCTTGGATCTTAACTATAAAAATAAAATAAAATATAACAAAAAAATGTACACACACTCAAAAAAAAACAAGGGGGAACGCTTTAGTCGAGTTCTCCGACTATTTTATACCCATTACTTAGCTAACAAATTTTAAAATAAATATAGAAAACAATTGAGTTATAACTGGCGCCATCAGACCCGCTACAGCGACACTATCTTAGGGTCAGCAGCGGCAGAGCACGATACAAAAAGTATAAAACCGCTGTCAGCACTCACTAACTGACAAGTTTCCACGCACATTGACAATCTACAGATAATATGAGCGATACTCACACACAGAACATAATAAATATGGTCTTACATGACACAGAGTGATTTCGCAATTTATGAGCGTTAGATTATGCGTGACTACGTACAGACGGACAGACATACAGACGGACATGGTTAGATCGCCTCGGCTATGTCAAAAATATACATACTTTATAAGGTCGGAAACGAATCCTTCTACTTGTTCAACGATAACAAGATACCTTTTAACTCTACGATATAAGGGTAAAATAAATACAAAAATTACAAAACATTCTCAACAGCTTTCACAGTTTTCTCAAATAAATTTTTTCATTAGTAAAAAATAAAATAGAAATACAAGAAATTGGTAAAAAAAAAAAAGTATCCGGTTGAGTTTTTAAATACTGTATGCAAATTAATAAGACTTTGATAGAAATGCAGAAAATCTGCAAAGTTTCTTGACCTACAATGCTCTCCAACTTGTAGGGTCTATAAATGATACGCCAATATTGTAACTGTTTGATTTAATCTTTATTTGCATTCACCGAACATTTCAAATTAAATAAGTCGAAACACTGCTCCTTGGTTGCGTTGGTGGCAAAAGTGTGAATGACTGTAGGTTCGCAGATAAATACAATAATATGCAGAGTAATAGAAGAATAGTCTGCATTAGTTCGTAAACATGTTACCTTTTTGAGATGAATGGAAAAGTTCTGCCTAAGAAAATGCAGTTGGTCAAAGCACATATACATGTGAATTAAGCAGCGCTTCATACTCGTGTGAGTGTGGATATAATACAATAATAGATAACTGCGCCTTTAAGATAAGATAAACAATGCAGTTGGATTAAGGCTCTTACATATAAGCTAGGGTTAAGGATTATGCGGCAATACAGTTGCCCACAATAACCACCGCCTGAACAGCTTTTGCAGGGGTTTGACACCTTGGCACGTCGCTGCTCATGGAGATGTTGGTTCTTAGATGGGTGTTGCGGCAAGTTGGTCTCCAGAACGATCCTTAACCTTGTGATCTCCTAGATTGCTTTAGAGTGCGGATCTAGACCAGGTGGTGGCCACGATCGGTGACAATAACTCTGTTGACCACTCACGTGTTACTCGAACAATTCGGTTGCTGGATCGAAGCTTCGGCTCTTCGACTCGCAGTGAATAAAGAACAAATATCGCTTAATTTAGAGAAAGTGCTTTTATTGTTTGGCTAAGAACTGAGTTTACATAGTTAGAGAACTTTATCTTTATCCTCTCATGATTATATCCGGGGCAAATTCAGTGCTAGCATAGATGACCGCAATAGATTTGCTATATCAATATCGTACTGATTTTTCAGCATGAATCGTGTCGTTTCGGATTTAAACGATGCTCCATTATCGCGATATATTGATTTAACATTAGGGAAATTAGGGACCTTTTACATCCAATATAGCACGCGATGCTATTGGCTGGATGACCGCAAACTTGCTTAATTTATCAACAGCAGCAGCAGATACAACAGACATAAGCTAACCAACTTCATCCCCAGCGATTTCATGTCCTCTGCAAGGTGGGATTCCCTTAAAATATCGATATTAAAATCGCCTGCTATAATGACGTCTGAATAATTTAATGACACGTCAGGAAGGATATTTAAAAATTGTTCTTAGTCAATCCGGCAGCTAGGTCGGTATATACACGTGGAACTTAACTTTTTACTCACATATATTGCAACCCCACCCCCAAGACTATCACGATCAGAGCGATGCAAATTATAGCCATCACATTCAACTAAAACATCACATAAATTAGGAACAAACCAAGTTTTAGAAACACATATAACATCGACGCTCGAACTGATAAAGAGGTATCTAAATTCTACAATTTTTCGTGTGAGGCTTTGGGCATTTATATGACACACATTAAGACCAGCTCTCTTCTTTCCGAGAACCCTTAACATCGCATGGCTATTTGATCGATTTGGATTTATGTTTATGTTATTGCTGTCAACCGTTTTTAAATTATTTAATTGAAATATTAGCTGCGCTCGCAGTCTACAAATATTTATGACACATAGACACACCATACCAAGAAACAAAATAAAAATAAAGCGACTTATTCTAATCCTAAATATATATAATAAAATTACCAATAATTTCTTAAAAATGGAATATAAATATTAAAGCCTTTTAGGCGCGAAATGAATTATCATTTAAAGTCCCAAAACTAGCAGCTTCCAGAGCAGCTTATTCATCGGGGGTGCAAATCTCCATTTGAGCCAGATCGCGCTTTACGAAGATATCTCCACGGAGAGAGAAAACAGCTGTTAGGCGCTTCTGCCTCTTGAGATTCATCGCCCGCTTGAAGATTTCGTATTTTGGTTTGGTCAGCTGTTCGTTTATATATATAAACGCTGGCGAGTCTAGGCCAATGAGCTTTAGGCTCAGTTGCGTTTTGTTTTCTTTTCGGTATGCCCCGATCGCACGCATAAAAGTCGCCTTGTCGTGCACGTGTTCCATTTGAATAATTATAATTGGATCCACTACTGTAAGGGTCGATTTTCACAAAAGTGCGTCTATTTCTCTCTCTTCACTTTCATTTAATGTCCTCCACCAATGACAAAAATTCCAAATACTCCGCACTATTTCATTGCGCACCAATGCGTTCAACGGTCACAAAGTACTTCAACTTATTTGAGTGTAGTTTTCGGTGCATCGTGTCGTACTTCCACGCAGGTAGCGTTGAATGACATCTTGATGGTAGGCCCTACTATCCAAGAGGAGCTGTACTCGACTCTGCTTCGGCTTAGAGTGCATAAGTGTGCCCTTGCGGCCGGCGTCAAAAAGATGTATCCCCAAGTGATGGTGTACGAAGCTGAACGAAGCATGGAGACGAGATCCTTCCCTGAAAATCTTTAAGTTAAACACCGTTACATATGAAACATCGGCAGCACCCTTTTTGGCGATTCGGTGATTAATGCGGCTTGGATAGACGATTTGTTGACTGGCGCCGGATGCGTTGAGAACCTGCAAAGTCTTCGAGACGAAGTTTCTCAGGTCTTGCAAGAGGCAGGTTCTGAATTGGCAAAGTGGTTTTCAAACTGCCCAGAGATATCCGCATCGGATAGCTTACTTTCAATTTCGGTTGGCTGACTCTCTCCTGGATCTTTGCGCGACAAAGCGAAATATTTTGTCGGTGACTGCTAGACTGTTCGACCCACTTGGCCTCTTGTGTCCTTTGGTCACAAAGGCAAAGATGTGGTTGCAGGAACTGTGGCTTTGAAAATTAGATTGGGACGAGTCGCTAATGATGCAGTTGCTTACATCGTGGGATACGTTTAAAGCGACGCTTCCGCAGCTGCCGAAAACTAAGGTATTGCGACTCGTCCACACAGATCCACAAGTCCCGATTCAAGTACATGGTTTCGCTGACGCTTTCATGCGAGCGTATGGAGCGTGCATCTTCATTTGAAAGTGTCTTTATTGACCGCCAAATCTAAATTAGCTCCCCTCAAGACGAAAACTTTGCCTCGTCTTGAGCTGTGTGCAGCTCACCTTTTGAGGAGATCTCTATAATCGTGTCAGGCCATTGCTATATTGTCCCATTGAGAATGTATTCCTGTGGACAGACTCCGAGATCACTTTACACTGGATCAAAACTTATCCGACGTCGTTGTCGCTTTTTGTTTCGAACCGGGTTGCATAACTTCATGAGTGGTCCGAGAAAGCAATTTGAAGACTCGTACCCACGAAAGTCAACCCAGCAGACATAGTGTCCCGAGGATGTGACGTAGAGGAGCTTACAACGTCCATTTGGTTCGGTGGGCCTTCGTTATAGCTTGACTCTGAAAATAATTGGCCTGTAAATAGACATTTCGAACTGCCGGCTGATGTAATTTCGATGGAGCTACGCAAATCGGCACTAGCTCTCGTAGTCAGCAGAGAGCCAAATTATGTGCTTCAGGAATTAGAGTCTTTTTCGTCACACCTAAAGCTTCTGAGAGTGGATTCCGCTTTTTAAAAAAATTATTGAAACTATCCCATTTTAAGAGTTCAGGGACGACATAAATAAAATTCGCAAAAATAAACCGGTAGCAACGAATATTCAAAAGCTAAGCCCTTTTCTTCAGGAAAATAAATTAGATTGGTGTTCCTCAACATTACTACGAGTTGGGGGTCGGGTATTGAATGCTCCTATCCCGTACGAAGCCAAATTCCCGTTGTTGCTGTCTAAAAGCTCACTGTTCGTCAGATCCTATGAGTCATACTTGCACGTTACGAATTGTCACGCTGGCCCACGAGCTCTCGTAAGTCGTCTGCGCGAGAAACTATGGCTGTTATTGCTCAACAGTTCGGTCGTGCATGCGCTGCTTTCGCTGCAAAACGCAACTCTTGACGCAAATAATGGGGAACTTGCCAGCACATAGACTTTGAGCTCTCCACCCGTTGAATCTCTATGGGGTTGATTTTTGTGGTTTTTTTAGCACAACGTACCGTATCCGTGGTAAGCCACCGTACAAGTCGTACGTGGCCTTGTTCGTCTGTATGCGTCCAAAGCGGTCCACTTAGAATTAGTGCCTGACCTAACCACTGATACGTTCTTGTTGGCATTTCAAAGGTTTGTGACTCGTCGCGGGATTCCGGAGAAGGTGTGGTGCGACAACGCCACCAACTTCGACATATGACATATATGCAATATCCAAAATTTGGCATCAAAAAAAGGTTGCGAGTTTGCGTGCATGCCGCCAAGAGCACCGCACTTCGGCGGACTATGGGAGGCAGGTGTGAAGTCTTCAAGGCACCTGTTCCTTCGGACGGTAGGCCAAGACCTCTTGACCGCGGACGAGCTCGAAACTCTCCTCACCAACGTGAAAACCGTGTTCAACTCCAGGCCCCTCGGAGCTATAAGCAGCGACACGAACGACGCCGAAGCCCTGACCCCCGGTCATCTGATCATCTGCGGCTATCTGCTAGCTCCACCATCAGCGGCGCTCCCTGACCAGATCAGCCTGCCCTGCAGCTTAGAACGATTTCTGAAGCGATTTTACCCATTTTTGGAAAATAATAATCAAGCAGCACTTGTTTAATATTGTCCTGAGCAACCATGTGAGCTCTGCTATGCTCCACAACTAATATTTATATTTGTTCGTCCAGTATAATAAAGTCCGCCACCCAAGACTAACAAAACCAAAATTTTTTGGCAGGGAACAACACTGGAAGTTACAGTCTATGGCATTCACTACATTGGGCGTTACTACGTCTTTTACTAAGTCCAATCAGTTAAATTGTTTTGATGGCAAGTTTTAGTACCAAACACCATAAATAGTAGTGGACGCTTCCTTCGACACAATCTGCTTCTAAAAACAGTTAAATGGCTTTCCCGTGCTTTCAATGACAAATGTTGACAATTTTTCCCTGTGAATAGTGGCTTGAGGTGACACTGCTGAGCTCTGCAAAGTATTAATACCTTGTCATGACAAACGTCCGCCACACAGTTTTCTTTCCCTGGCTTATACAAAATTGCGCTCTCTTCAATGCGGGCTTTCCAACGCTTGAGCTTCGAATTCGGATTCTTGTTAGAAACAGCCAATATAAGGGGCTGATGGTCCGTAAATAAGTTTATGTCACTTTTCCCATAAAGGTAGTAACGGAGATTATCCAAGGCCCACACGATGTCCAACAGCTCTCTTTCATTCGTGGCATAATTTATTTCATTGTTATCCCTGAGACAAGACTGCACCTATGCCCAAGGTTGACGCATCGGTCGTCAAATCAAATGGTCGCGTAACATCTGGATAAGAAAGGATAACGTCAAATGCGCTTAACTGAGCCTTATCAAAGCTTACCGCAATGCCTTTTGAACGGATTTGCTGACCCTGCCACCTTCACCCTTCAGAATATTCGTCGGACATACGAGAACAAAACTTGTGGACACCTTCGGTTTCAAACTGAGAGTGCTCCACTCAAATTTATTCAAGCTCTTCTAGAGCCATTAAATGAGTTTTCAAGTTACAATAGTGGTTCTCGCGAGTGCGAGTGAGCGAAAGCTCTTTCTAATACAAGAGAGCAAGTTCGACTTCTATAGATCTTAGGTACTAATTGTTACATTGTTTTTCAAAAATAAATCGCCACCGAATTGACTGAACAATCGGCAATTGTTTTTAAATTTAATTTCGTAAAATCGATTACTAAGCGTTTATTAGGCGATCCCGAAGCGTCGGTGCCTTTCTTATTGACAACCCATATGGGATTATTTTGAGTAGGTCTTCGATCTCCCGGTTGACTAACCCGGCAGCACCCATGGGAAACTGATACAGTTCTGAATAATTATCATTAAACATCATTATCCTCTGCCCGAATAGTCGCCACAACATTTGTGTTGAACGGTAACTTTTTGCTTGGGTCAGCAAAAGCCCCGAGTATTTCGACATCATCTGCTGACAGCCTTCTGTTCTATTCTCAATCTTCTTGAAGTTAACTTAAGCGTATTTTTAATAGTGCATATCCTCACGTCCGCCATTGAACCTAATATAATTCCTTTTAAGATCAATGGTCGGACCTGTTGTGTTTGGTTAGAAGCGTTCTCGGTGAGTGCTTGGTACAGACTGACTTTATTCAGAGATCAGCGAGAGAATGAACAAAAGTAACGTGTGTGTGTATACATGTGTGTGCTTATAGAACGAAGGAATATAGATTAGTTTTGGATGTGCGATGTAGCGAGAATACATTTTGCTTATACATAACACATCTCCTCCTTTAATTAAGAACTATTTATATGCTTAGTTTTTCTGAAGTCCTTTGGCTTGAAACGATCTACTTCCTGGCGAACACGGCTGCTTTGGCGTACTGGTATGCCTGAAAGACGTCGTGTAGATTGGTTCTGCCTCGGCTGCGGGGAAGGCTCTGCTGCGCGTTTAGGAGGACGAGAAACAGGAACAGGATCAGATTGCTGAACAACATGCGGAGTTAGCGGTCGATCTTGTTGCTGTATTTCTCGATTGCAGGATGGCTTTGGCAGTTCAGGAATCCACCAAAACTCTGGAGGTCTCTTGATTGAGTTGTTTGCTGACAACTTCCGTTTTAGCTGGTTGAAATGGCGCTTGATGTAACCATTTGACGTGCGAACAATGAACAGCATTTTTCCAACTGGACGGTCGATAATGCCTTCAATCCACTTTTCTACCCTTGAATAGTTTCGAGCGTATACCATTTGATTAGAGATGTACTTAGTGATTGTCCGTTTATTATCGACAGGCTGCTCGAAAAGTTGACTAAGCACGGTGCGGACTGGTCGACCGTGGATCAACTCGGCAGGAGTTTTACCTTGGGCGTTTGGAGTGAACCTGTAAGAAGAAAGATATTTTGTTACAGCTTCCCTAAGTGGTATACCGTCTTGAGGTTCTTCTTGACTGCGAATTTAAATGTCTGTACAAATCGCTCTGCTAATCCGTTGGATGCTGGATGAAACGGTGCTGTGGTAATATGCTTTATACCGTGCAGTTTGCAGAATTCTTCGAAGGCGTCAGCTGTAAGCTGAGGACCGTTGTCGCTAACCATGGTTTTCGGGTATCCTTCGATGGGGAAAATCGAAGAAAGTGCAGCGATCGTGTTTGCGGTTGTTGTAGACGACATTTGGATGACAAATGGGAACTGTGAGTACGCGTCCACGCATATGAGCCACTTAGCGTCAAAGATTGGACCTGCGAAGTCGATATGAATTCATTCCCATGCTGTTGTTGCTGCTGGCCAACTTTGGTACTCTCTTGGTGGTGCAGGATTGTTGCACTTGCAGATGCTACAAGACTGAGCAAGGCTTTTGATGTCATCGTCTATGGTAGGCCACCAAACATGTTGTCTTGCCTACTGCTTCATTCGAATAATGCCCCAATGGCCTTCATGTAAGAGTTTTAGGATATGGGCACGTAGACTGGCTGGAATTATAATACGATTTGCGTCTGTGTGTAGGCAAAGCAATTGTTTGTTAATTGTAAGAGCAAACTTCCGGTTAAAGTAAGGCAATAGGGCTTCGTTGCCTGGCTGGAGTTTTTCTGGCCATCCTATAGATACGTACTGCAGGACCTGTTTCAGAACTTTGTCTTTTTCAATGTGGTTGTGAATTTGCTCGGAATTTATCGGTACTTCGACTACATTGTGGCAAGCTTCCTCTTCTTTGTCGAAGTCTGGATCTGTACCCACTGGGAGGCGTGAAAGAGCATCTGCATTACCATGAGCAGATGTGGATCGATACTGGATATCGAAGTTGTAGGCCATGAGAATAATAGCCCAACGTTGTAGCCTGTTTGACGTCATCAACGGGAGATGCTTGCCTGGATTAAAAATGGTAACAAGCGGCTTGTGGTCTGTGATTAGGATAAACTTTCTGCCATAAAGGTATTGATGAAAACGCTTTACTCCAAATATTATGGAAAGTCCTTTCTTTTCGATTTGGCTGTATTTAACCTGATGCTTGTCGAGCGTTTTAGATGCGAAAACAATGGGTCTCTCTCCGCCATCTGGCTGAAGATGCGAAAGGACTACCCCGATGCCAAAGAATGAGGCATCTGTAGCGAGCACTAGCGGTAATTTTTCATCAAAGTGAGCTAGCTGCGTTGCGTTAATGATGTGGGACTTAAGAGCTGTAAAAGCCTGCTGCTGTTGTGGACCAAAAAAGAAGGCTACGTCTTTTCTGCGAAGTTGATTCAATGGAGCAGCCAACTGCGAATAGTTCGGAATAAAATAATAATTAACTTTACCCATGAATGCTTCCAATTGTTGTAAGTTAGAAGGCGGACACAACAGTTTTACAGCCTCCAAGCCTGAGCTGTCTGGGAGAATGCCGTTTGCGCTGATTCTTCGCCCTAAGTATTCTATTTCGTCCTTGAAAAAGAAGCATTTTTGCCGTTTGCATCTGATGCCGTTCTCTTGAAGAGTGCTGAGAACTCGGTCGATTCGGTTCAGATGTTCCTCGCTTGTAGGTGCTGAGATGATGATGTCATCTAAATAGTTGCCACAACCTTCTATTCCTTTTAGAAGTTGCTCGAGGTACCTTTGGAAGATAGCTGGTGCGCTTGCAATCCCGTAAGGAAGACGGTGATATTGAAAAAGGCCCAGTGGTGTGTTTACCACCATGGTTTTCCTTCGAAGCCTCATCTAATTCCATCTGGAGATAGGCATCCTTGAGGTCTATCTTGCTGAACTGCTTACCATGACGAATGATGTTAAATAGAGCTTCTTTTGTTGGTAACGGATACTATTCGACGTCGATTTGTGCGTTGACTGCCTGTTTAAAAGCCACCTGGCTTAGGAGCGAGCACGATTGGGGATGCCCAATTGCTGAATTTTACTGGTTCCAAATTCCGGCTTGTGTGAGTCTGTCTGCTTCGGCTTTAAATTTGTCCATTTGAGCGAACGGAATTTGGCGGCATTTATAAAACTTTTGTGTCGCTGAAGATTTTAAAAATACGCTGGCTTTGAAGTCCTTAATGACACCCATGGCTGGTTCAAACACTTCGCTTTACTTGTTGCAGAGTTCACTTACTTTGTCATTATGTACCTCAAAAATGTTAGATACTTGCATGATATCAAATCCGAAAACGTTAAATAAGTCCATGCCGAAGAGATTAGTAGAACTTTCTATATTTTCAACGATTATGACCACTTGTTTCTCTTTCTCTCCGCATTTTGCGAAAGTGTGCAGCTCCCCTAGTATTGGTATTGGAGTATGTCCAAACGCATGTAAAACTCGGGAACACTTATGCAATTTAAGCTTCTGCAGCAAGGCGTATGTATTGGAGTTTATCACGGATGCTGTTGCTCCAGAATCCATTTGAAATGAGATAACTTGTTTTAATATTTCAAGGTCTATAATTTTTTTGTTTTGTTGACATTTTACTTGACCTGTGACACTGTAAACTGCTTCGATCACTTCGACTTCGTTTGCTTCGTTCTTATTGGACTTTACTTCCCGGTTATTCACTTGACCCGGCCATTTGACATTTGACTTGACATACTTTGACATACAGACGACTGCTATATGACCTTTCCTACCGTACTTGTGACATACGGCGGTTCTGAACTACATTTTTCTCTCTGGTGAGTTTGACCACAACCAGAGCAAGATTTAAAATCACCTTTAAACGATCTGGCATCATTTCCACTGCTTGCTGGCTTTTTTGTGTATGTGTGGATCGCATTGATTGGATCCTGTTTGTATACGTTCTCTTTTAGCGTTGCAACGGTTTTTGTTGTTGTCTCATAGGTTTCTGCAACTATGAGAACATCTTCAAGAGTTGGCTGTGACTTTTGAAGAGCAGATGCCTGGACTGCATCATACGGAGTATGTACTATGATCTGATCTCGTATCATCTCATCTACATAATTTGATAAACAACCGTTTGCGTTGCACACAAATTGGCATTCACGAACGATCCCGCGCAAGTCGGCTACCCACTCTCTATGTGTTTGTGAATGCTTCATCTCTCGTTTGAAAAACTGGAAGCGAGCTGCTACAATATGGCGTTTTGTGGTGAAATGCTCCGTTAGCTTGTCTGTGAGCTGCTTGTATGTATACGTGTTCAAATTGTTACTCCCGAATAGATTTTTTAATACTTCGAATATGTTGACACCACACCATGAAAGGAAATAAGCTTTTTGTTTTTGTTCTGCACTAACCGAATATGCGTTGAAGTGCTGAGATAATTGTTCCAGATATGACTCCCAATTTGGATTGTCTTTGTCGAATTTGTGGAATGGAGGACACATAGATAATTCACCCGCGTGGCTTGAATCACTAGCAACTGGAGAAACGTTATTTTCTAGGATTGCTTGCATCCATGTTCGTTGTTGTTCAATAAGAGCTGCTGTAAATTCTTGCTGTTGAGCAAGCATTGTCTCGATTATGTTCTGATCTGCCGGCATCTTGATGAAAATCAACGACTGCGCGACACTGTGTTACACAAAAACGATGTGTTTTTGCGGCTGATAACACGGTTTACACAAGAATGTTGTATTCCTTTACGATTTTACACAAAAACGATAATTCTTGTGGCTGAGATTCTGCTGTTTATCCTCGTCGCCAATAATGTTGTGTTTGGTTAGAAGCGTTCTCGGTGAGTGCTTGGTACAGACTGACTTTATTCAGAGATCAGCGAGAGAATGAACAAAAGTAACGTGTGTGTATATACATGTGTGTGCTTATAGAACGAAGGAATACAGATTAGTTTTGGATGTGCGATGTAGCGAGAATACATTTTGCTTATACATAACAGGACCTATTATCGCTAGCAAGTCAAGGCCGATTATGCCGTCAAACGTTTTAAGTCCTAGTAATAGGGATTTTTACACCAAAAAGATAAACTGTCGTTTGCGTTCTATTTTTTTAAACCCATGAAGCGACTTAAGAATAAAAGGGGAGTCGACGGAAACTGAAGCCGGCAATCCTATCTTACTCTTGAAGAGGCCCCCGCTACTTACGTTGGACGAACAGAAGCAGGGATGAACTCCTAAAAAATGAACGAAATCGCTTGCATAGTCCGTCTTTTCTTCACCGTCTATATCATCTACAGCATCATTAGCAATCTGATTGTAAGACTCCTCAAATTGACCATCTTGGCCATCTTCAAACAGATGGTTAACTCGTTGACGCCTAAGGTCAGAAAATCTTTGAGGGTGACTCGGTCTCTTTTGTGCACTCTGTTGCTGAGCATCGAGGCATGGAAAACCCCTGAGGGCGCTGAAAGTTTGTCGACTGGCGGAGCTTTGACACTGTTGGATCTATGTCCGTCTTCTCGAGCGGTCTATTGTCAACAACGGGTCTTTGACCTTGATCCTTAATAAAATACGGATTTTTTAACCCCTGTTTCTGTTTATGGTTGGATTCGGATGTCATTTGTAATGGACGACTCTGGGCCTGTCTAAGATATCTGTCTTCTATGGTCCTGGCATACTGTGCCGCAAAGGCATGCCGCTCATGGTTTGCGTCTATCTCCTCCTATTTGTATGAAGCGTGAGCTTCTTCTCAACCTGTGTAATAGACATATGTCCCTGCCTGAGTGTTCTGAGCTCTTGCTCGAGCAAGTTTAGTTGACGCTTATCGGCTGCTAATAATAGCATCAAAATAAATAAAGGATGAAAGGACAGAGTCAGCAGATCCCCTAACTTTGTTGCGGATTATGAGAACAGCCTGATAGTGTATTGAACAACCCTACTTTCTGATATGCAGCAACTGCGACCCATCAAAGGCTTTACCGCATCAAGGCGTTTTTACAACTCACATTGCCGGATACAGCAACAGGCAAGTAAACAGCAATCTCAATAGCAGACCTTGTTTCAGCGCTAAGCCTCTCAGTGACTTTTTCAAACAGTTAACTACTGCTTAGCTACATCTACAGCACCAATGCAGCTCAATGGTTTTATGAAAAGTAGATAAACGACTACCAACCGGCTAGAGTTTTCTTCAGTTATCAGGAATGCTATTAAAAACAACTCTCAAAGTGATGTTATTTTCACAGATTTCTGAAATGCTTTCGATTCTGTTAACAAGAAATTACTTTAAAAAAAAGTATGCTTTTGGGATTCCCGATCACGTTGACTAAGTGGATTTCAACATATTTATTAAAAACCTTGTTCATGGGACTTTTGGTGTTCGGGGTTTTACCAATCTTCAATTATGGTTCATCCAGAATTTAGTGTTCTTAAATAATAAATAAATAAATAAATTAATAAATAAATAATAAATAATTTGAAATGTGGCCTTATGTCTTTTTACCGCAAGAAGCTTTTCCTCGCAAAATATTCCATTGGGACCATTAAAAGGCCTTGGAGTTTTTTTAACCACAACTTAAACTTTACTGATCACATTGGTATCATTGTCAGTTAGGCACAAGGGGTTTTTGCATTTGTCAAACGCTGGTCTAAGGAACTTGAGGATCCCTACACCACAAAACACCTTTAAATTTCTCTAGTTCGACCAATTCTTGAATACTGTTCATGCGTATGGTCACCTCAAAACGCTAAATATCAGGACTTTATTGAACCGGTACAACAACAGTTTCGTTTGTTTGCTTTACGTGGGTCTAACTCGGAACCAAGCTGTCAGCTGCACTCGTCACATTCGGCCTATTGCGATATATACGTGAACATTTAATTTAATTTAATGATTGCAGTAAGGGATGAGTGGCTTTGAAGGAGTTCAAATGATCACTAAACTTAAATTTCTCTTAGAACCTATATTTCGCTAAGGGGCGAGAAACGTGCCGAATTCGCAAGAGCGAAAGAAAGCTTTATTGCCTCCCGCTCTCGCTTTTCAACTACAGAAATTCAAATAAAAGCGCCAAGTGCGCAAACACGAACCCCCCAAGAGACGACGTCCTTCTGGACAGAATATGCAAAAGGGCCAGACGATTGACGGCTCTCCGATATAGTCCTTCCTGCGTCCTGACGACTGCCACGCGTACCTTCTTATCTGCGCAGGCGTGCACCGCTGCCACTCACCCGATCCTCCACTGCTTGGACGGTCAAGAGGTTTAAGTCTACCGTCCGAAGGAACAGGTGCTTTCCAGAACTCACACCTGCCGAAGTGCGGTGCTCTGGGCGGTACGAACGCTAACTCGCATCTTTTCTTGATGCGAATGCTTCGCCCCACTGCTCTTCCAGACGGGCTCAGAACTCCCTCATGTGACGATCGGCGCCGACGACGTTGGTGGCGTTGTCGCACCACACCATCTCCGGAATCCTGCGACGACTCACGAATCTTTAAAAGGCCAACAAAAACGCATCAGTGGTTAGGTCACTAATTCTTAGTGTACCGCTTTGGACGCAAAACATACGAACAAGGCCACGTATCACATGTACGTTGGCTTACAACGGATTCGATATGTTGCGCTGAAGGGGCCGCAAAAATCAACGCCAGAGATATTGAACGGGCGGAAATCTCAAAGTTTATCTACTGGCAAGTTTCCCAAAATTTGAGTTGTTAAGGCTTGAGGCTTAACCACGTACGACATGTACCACGGATACGATACGTTGTGCTGAAGGGGCCACAAAAATCAACGCCACAGTTAGTTATGTCGTCACTGAATTCGTGAATTAGAAGAACTTAAACAATTTTGTTAAAAGCGAAATTTATTTCTCTTGTCGAAATACTTTTTTCAAGAGCTTCGACACTTTTTTGCACCTTTGAACAAAACTAAATACCCACACGAAATCTCTCAGAAGCTTTAGGTACGACGATAATGACTATTTTCTGAAGCTTATAAATTGGCTCTGGGCTGACAACGAGAGCTGGTGCCGATTTTCGTAATTCCCTCTACACTACTCCAGTCGGCAGTTTGATATGTCTATTTACAGGCCAATTATCCAATTGACCAGCAAGATCTTAGGCCCACCGAACTAATCTCCTCCACGTCATATCATCGGGACACTATGTCTGCTGCCCAATTTCGTGGAACGTGTATCCAAATTGCTTTCTCCGACCACTCCTGAATCTCTGCGCCCCGGCTCGAAACAAAAACCGACAACGACGAAGGATGGGATTTGATCCAGTGTAAGGGTATCTCTGAGTTTGCTCACAGGAAAACATTCGCAATGGGACAATTTAGCAATAACCTGACACGATTGTAAAGATCTGCTAAAAGGTGAGCTGCACACAGCTCACGGCGAGGCAAAGTTTTCGTCTTCTGGGGTGCTACTTTTGATTTAGCGGTCAATAGAGACACTTTTAAACCTTCAGCAGTTTGAGTACGAACGTAGATGCAAGTTATATGACATTATTTATAAACAACTTTGATCCAAGAGCTATATTGGGAGTAGACAAATCTTTTTAGCTAAATTAAAATGTAAACAATCGATTGTTATCTATTACAATGAGATCACTGTTAACTCCAGATGCCGGCATTAAAATCTCTCTCTCGCTCTCTTGCTCTTGTCGTTGTTCCCTTTTTTGGCATATATATACCGATTGCCGCTGTCTGGCTATTGATGCTCGTTGTATCTGAAGAAATTTTTAAGCCCAAAATAAGTATATATTATAACGATAAAATTAACGAGTAATTATATAAATAAATAAAGCTGCCAAAAAGCTGGTGGTGATAGTGGTTTTTTAGTTTGTTGAAAAGTTTTATTTGAAAATAATTTTGGAGCCCAACTTTAAAGCGTTGCGCAATAAAATTTATAGCTGCCAGTGGATTTACAAATAATTGGATCAAATTTGTTCTTTAAACGGAGTCTCCGTAATTTTGCACGGCGTCTTTAACGCATACATACATTAGAACAAACTTCACATACAGTCAGCTGAATAATTTTTCGTTCAAATAACTTTAAATTCCTTTTTGCCAAAGATTTATTTTAACAAAATACAAAAAAAATCGAATCCTGAGTTGCCTGTGCTACCATAGATTTCTGATAACATCGCTTTTCTGAAACGCAAAACTGAGATTTCTTTTGATCGACTTAAGGTCATCGGCAGTGAACTAACTCCTGATAAAATAAAACCAACTAGTGTTATCGATTTGGATGTCCGCTTACACCTAATAAATCAAATTTAAACCACTTATACCCGTAATCGCTCTCGTGCTCCCAAACTAAAGTTCCCATCTTCTTCTGGAGGATATACTGAGTACGAAGAGTTCATGTTGATGTTATATATAATAATCATTGATAAGGACCCCGAGTTAACCAACATCGAAAAGCTGCAGCACTTAAATTCCTGTTTACTGAGCCAGCTCAGCGCTAGATACCGTAAAGTCGTTAGGTATATCGTCAGCCAACTATCCAGTGGCATTAGATCTGCCTTATAAACGGTATTTTAATAAACGTTTTGTTTTCTAGTCTCACATCAAAGAGATACTTGGTCCCAAAAGGGTGGATTCTTCCGCAGCAAATAAACTTGGGGAGTTTTCAGATAAAATCAACTCACACATGCGGGCTTTGGGTTCGTTGGGATCAGCTCAGGAGATTGCTGATTCCTTTATCATTTACATGCGTTTGTAAAACATTGGATTTTCCATGAAAACTTCTGGGAAGAGGCCACCGCCAAGGACAAAATATCCTCGGCGAAGGAATTCTTTGAATTTTTGGAGAATGGGTGCCAAGAACTGAGAGAACCTTAAACATTTCATGGGGAGTTATACCTCAAATTGTCAGGAGGGAACAAATAGTGAAATGAGCTCTATTAATAGCAGGATATCGTTTGTTGCCTACCAGAGTAACAATCTACCATGTGCATTTTGCACTGCCACTGCTGTTGTACTTGTAAAAAGCCGATCCGGTTTATTCATTCCATGCAGGGCATTGCTTGATTCAGGCTCCCAACTGCATCTTATCACTTCTCGTTTCGCACAGCAGTTACAGCGAAAAAGGACTCGCTCAGCATCTCTAGTTTCGGGAATCGGTGAGACAAGGGTTCTAACTGAAGGATATACCGTCGATATTTGCTTAAAATCTCAGGCATCTGACTATTCGGCGTTATTATCTGCACTCATCACGCCTACTATCACTGATGATCAGCCAAGCATAGCCCTGAGCACAGAGAATTGGAATTTTCCGGCCAATATCCAACTAGCGGATCCCTTTTTACACTAGCCTCAACGAATAGATTACTAATTGGAGCTAGCATGTTTTGCGATTTATTATGTGTTGGGCAGATTAAGCTAATCCCTGTGCTACCGCTTCTTCAGAAAACTCGCCTTGGTTGGGTCGTTTCTGGTCGAGGGCAAAAGCATTTTAATACAAAAACTTTGGATGCTTGTTGTGTTTTAAATGGTAAACTAGTGGATCATCTCGATGATGTAGTTCGTCGGTTTTGGTAGTTAGAAAATTCAAATGAATCAGTTTCCATTAGAACAAAGGAGGAGCTTGATTGCGAAAGGCATATTGCCGACACGTTTGTCAGATTAAGTACAAGAGAATTTTTGACGGATCGGCTGTGTCTTCATCTGGTCAATCCCTTAATGATGTGCTGTTGGCAGGCCCAGTTACTTTACCAAAACTCTTTGACACTTTGATTAGATTTCGTTCATACAAGGTTGCTCTTACTGGAAACATCTGCAAGATGTATCAGTGTGTCCGTATGGGTGCCAATAAGCCAAACATCCCAATCTGTTTTGCTGGACGAGATGTATGATCTAACGTATTCGTTAAATGTTCTGTGGCTTCTTTCGATTGTACCTAAAGTCTGGTGCTGGAGTGCGGTAGAAGTTATGTTTTCAATGTTTAGATATTTACATAAATCATTGATTACTGAACTCTTATATTCGGTTCCCATGTCCGTAATAAATGTATTCATTGGACCGTACTATAGAATAATTGAAAAATATTTCGAAGGTTTTCATACCGGCTGTTTTTTCCTGCCTTTGGAAAAGTTGATCTAAATCGAATATTCCATTGGTATATAGATCATCAACTTTTATTCTTGCAGATATCTTTTTTTCTTGTTTAAGGGAGCATTTCGATGCTATTAAATGCAAGGTCACTACCTTTTCAACATCTTCATTGCGAATGACGTCAACTATTTTGGGCTTAGAGGCTGTCAGTTGCTTTTGCAAATCCGAATCTGATTTTGATATTGTGCAGTTTTTATTTTTCTGTCTACTTTGTAATCTTGTAGTGACCTCTAAAATTTGTCTATTAATATCTTTAAGTTCTTCATTGCTTATCCTTGACAAGGCCACATAATTGTTCTTTCCCTTAAGGTACTCTGCTGTAAATTGAAATTCTTCTAGATCTAGTCTTATACTTGTTAATTTAGAAGTTTGGTTTTTCATTGAAAATTAATATGTTAAAGGCTTTTGATCTGTTTTAATGGTGAAGGGTTTACCGTAAACATATGGTCTGAAATGATTTACAGCCCAATGTATTGCTGCTAATTCTTGTTCAGTTGTTGACTTATTACTTTCGCCTTTTGCAAATGTTCTAGAGGCGAATGCTATTGGGAGGTCTACTCCATCAAGCTTGCTTACTGGCATCTGTTGTTATACTGAATTCTTTATTAAAATCTTGGTATTGTAAGAGGGTTGGTTGAATTAATGCATTTTTAAGATATTCAAAGGCTTTTTGGCATTACGTTGTCCAACTAAATGTAACATTTTTCTTTCAAAGGTGAGTTAATTGTCTTGAGTAGTGAGAAAAATTTGGTATAAAACCTCTGTAATAGGTTGCAAAAAGCTAAGAATCTTCTTGATTCATGTGCATTAGAGGTAATAGGTTGCAAAAATCTAAGAATCTTCTTGATTCATCTGCATTAGAAGGGACAGGGTATTTAATTATTACTTTATATTTTTTGTCATCAGGTAAAATTCCTTTATTTGTGCATTTATGACCCAACAATGTGACTTCGTGCATAAAAAATGAACATTTTTTCGGATGTAGTTTGGATTGTGTTTTCGGCATAGGTTAAATAAGTTAGATAAATTTTTGATCATATGATTTTCAGAACAACCAATTACTATAAGGTCATCCATGTAAAGAAAAGCTTGTGATTGTTCTAATCCCGAAAAAGGCTATTGTCATCATCCTTTGAAATGAATTAGGGGCTATTTTTAAACCATAGGGTAATCGTTTGAAACGGTATGAACCAGTGCTCGTTGAAAATGAAATTATGTCTCTGGAGTCTTTTTCTAAATTAATTTGATGGAATCCGGACATTAAATCCAGACATGAAAACAATTTTGCTCTGCCAAGTTGATCGAGAATATCATCAATTCGAGGTAATGGGAATTTATCTGCTAATAACTTTTTGTTAATTTGTCGGTAGTCGATAACTAATCTCCATCGTTTTTCTTCTGTCCCAGGAAGTGATTTTTTGGGTACAAGAAGTAATGGGTTATTGTATTCTGATACAGAGGGTTCTACTATTCCATCTTTATTTAGTTTTTTTTTTTAATTTAATTTAATTTATTTGTTTTGGTATCCTGACGATATAAGACTGAGTCTTTTCAGATTCATCTGTCACTTTGTGATTGTTACATTAAAACTTAAATACTTTGTGATTCGTACAATAAAACTGAAATACTAGAAGTACAATTACATTACATTACGTTACAAAAACAATACTAAGTTTAGCATTTACAGATTAAATAGGTTTTGGTGACATGAGTAACATAAAGAAATGAATTGAATTTGAAACAAAATGAGATTAACATTAAAAATAATAAACTAAAATTAAAATAATAATAAGCTTGTACCCTTTAGAGAGTTTATAAGTTCGTTTTTAAAGTGCGTTTCATTTCTTATACATTTTATATTGTTTTGGAGGTCATTCCAATAGCGAACAGCATGTATTAAAAAGTGTATTTTCCGTCATCACCAATTTTAATCTTTTGCAGACAATGTTGTTTGTTCTAGCAGACGAAGCCAGTTGCACATGTTCAATTATTAACTGCGGCTCTTTTTTAGTCAGGAGTTTAGGCAGAAATAAGAGGGTTTTTAACTTAATCCATGATTCAAAGCTTAGTTCAAACATTTTTTTAGAGTAACATGTTATGCGCTCCCTGCGGTTTAAATTAAAAGCATATCGCGCAATTGAGTTGAAGGCAACTTTTAGTCTTCGCATGCTTATGGCGTCGCAGGATCCTGAAGCATCCTGAATTTCTGTGGAATAAGGTTTCTGGATAAGGGTAGCTGCCTGAGGATGCCATATGCTTTTGCTGTGGTTTTGTTCACATGGTCATCCCACGTTAAGGTGGAATTAATTAATTCAATTGATTTTTTATGTATTAGAATGCATTTTGAATGCAGTTCGCATCAGCCCAATCATTTATTTGTTTAATTTCATTGTTGCTAATTCTAATACACTCACTAATTTGACTTAGGGGACGGCTAACATATAACTGGACATCATCTGCATATAGGTGCACATAAGATACATACGTGAGATATGTTCGGATGAGGTTTATTGCACTTGAAGAGAAATTGTATAGTGTGGGAATCTTTGTGCAGAGTATTTCGTGGTTTATCGAGTCGAATGCTTTTCTAAAGTCAAGAAGTGTTAGGAGGGTTACTATGCTGTCATTAATTTTTTGGCGAATGTCTTCGGATATCTTTAAAAGGCAGTTGAAACCTGATTGCTTGCAACTAAGAAATACATTTAGGGAGATCATTTACATATAACGAGAAAATAAGTGTTTGTGAGATATGTTTGGATGAGGTTTATTGCACTTAAAGAGAAATTGTACGCTGTGCAAATCTTTGTGCAGAGTATTTCGTGGTTTATCGAGTCAAATTCTTTTCTAAAGTCAAAGACATCACATGGACGTACACACATAAAGCTAAAAATAATATTACAGGATGTTGTTGAGCTCAGGTATAAATTATGTGTAGGTATGACGGAAGGAATCTCTGAAAATTTCTTATTTGGGCATCTACATCTAGGTCCGATTTAGCCATAGCATTTTGTTTTCTTATGCCCAGGCTTCTCAAATACTTCCAAACTTGACCAGAAGTCTCTGCATTGGAAAATTTATTATTATAAAATCTACGTTTGGAGGAAGAGATCGAGTTTGTGACTAAGTTTCTCAGTCGTTAAAAAATGATGTGCAGGCTTTCAGTTTTATACCTTTTCCAGCGATTGTTGCATTATCCCGTAGGCGAATTTGTTTTTTAATTTCCAAATTAAACCATGGCTATACTGCAGGTTATTGTGTTTTTGTTCTTAATGGAACAAATGTCGAATATTGGAGTTAAATAATCGAAGTTGTTCCTGTGGCGAAGTCAAGTCGTAAATGTTTGTCCAGTCATAATTGTCAAAATCAGTTAGTAGGTTGTTGAAATTGATTGATTTATAGTCCCAATAGTTAAAAAATCGTGTTGAATAGTCAGAAATAAAATCATATGTCATAAATATCATGTCATGTTTAGAGAACGCTGGCCAACTCAACTGGTCATGGAGAAGGATTTTTGACGGTTCACTAACAAGGAAAACATCTAACAAAGAGCTACAGGTACTTGTGAAATGCGTAGGTAGTTGACAGTTTACCAAGTTTAGGCCAAGAGAGTTAAAGTCATTTTGTACACTTTGTTCTCTGATCATGTTGCTGTTAAGATCTCCAACCAGGATTACGTTTTCGTACGCCACAGATATGTCTGATACGGACTCTAAGAGATCAATATATTCGGTCATTCGATGGGGCCTATAAATACAACAGCTTAACACTTTTGACTTGAAACTAGGATCTACGACTTCCACAAACAAATATTCAACTCTACCTTCAGACCAACTTTCTGTTTACACAAAATTCCCAGCAGACTGCTCGCTGTTGCATTATTTGTATTGACCTGCATTAATAGTGGGGTATAAGGTAAATTGGGGAACGCACATATTGTATGAGTTGAGAAGGCACAAGCTAGATTTGGACGAAAAAAGGTTTGGACTAGAAAACCTAAATTACTCTTAAAAATTATAAAGAGCTTTTATTTACGAAAGCTATTTGGGCAGCACGAGGTAACTTCGGCAACCAGTGCGCTGGATCCAGAGAGGGGGAGAGCAGACTCAGCAGCCGTGATCGCTGAGAGCTCATCAAGCTGCTGGATAATGTAAATGTCCTCTCTCCCACTGCACTTCACGTTTTGCGATTTTCGGACCCTAAAAATGTCGCGGACTCTCGGAGACGGAACAAGGTTTGTCGCAAAGCAGAGCTTGTTAAACAGCGGCCTTAGTTTCTCTCCTTCCACCAAAGGATCGCCATGCAAACCCGCTGCGTGCGCCTCGCTTTCGGCACTCTGTGCGTCAAGCTTACCTTGCACCGTGCCAATTTGGGATATTAGGGAGCGCAGCTCCTCAACCTCCTGCTCCAGCTGCAACATGCGATTCATCTCCGTGGTGACACCCAAGAGCCGTTCCTTCAGCACCTCAAGCATCCTCTCCTCGACCTCACGGATGGTAGACTTGATCAGCTGGGCTTGTTCATCGAAACGGCTATTCATTGCCGCGATAAGCATTGGTGAGGCAGTGTCATTGGCAGCGTCAGAAGGGCGCCCGCGCTTTGTGCCAGAGGTTTCTTTCAAGCGTTTTCCCTCTGGCAGAACCATATTTTGTTTTGTTTTTATTCTTCGTTGAGTTCGTGTTGTGTTGGTGACGAGAGTTTTTCGATTGAGTGTTTTGATGTGTTGAGTGTTTTGTCTCTGTGGTCTTGTGTTATTTTTGTAGCTTAGAACCGATTTATTCCGGGCAAAATAAATTTTTATGTGTTTTGCTCTTATTTATGGTGCTGTATTAAGCAGTTTTTATTTTTGTAAGCCGTGTTTAAGGTATTTTTCGGTGTTAAGGCGGAGCTTCACAAAAGTGCGTCTATCCGATTCGATAACGATATGAATAATAACTGTGTAATAGCCTGATTCCATTGCCGCATTAGTGGACTTTTTAAATGTGCCTGATTCCATTGGCGCATTAGCATATAGCTAATGCTACTCCGACATGTGAGTGGCACGAGCAGCTGATCTGGGTTTGTTTACTTTTGCATTTTGGCAAATCCAAAAGAAATTAATCAAAATTAATGAACATGAGTGAGTTTACTAAACTCTGTAATGCTCAGCAGGACATCTATAATGCGTCCTAGGCATTTGTCAACTTGGACGACATGGAAGAAAAGCTGATTACGTTGTTATGACGGGTTTGCAATGGAGATTACCACTGTTTTCAAAAAGGGCTAGGATCCCCGTATGTGTGGGAGTTATTTTATGCCAGAGATCCAGAAGTAATGCATTGTGGTACTGCGAGAAGAACTTGCAGCGTGCGCTTAAGTTTTCAGTAATTTTTATACAAAATAGATTTTATATTCAAAAGACATCAAAAATTGCGCCAACCTTGCATATAGAAAACAGCTGTTGTAGTGGTGTCACGAACAAAATATCGTTCAACATCGGTATTTTCCGGTATTTTTTCCAAAAACGTTCGTGGCGAATGGTTTTTAATCGCATTTAAAAATCGCATTTATTTTAAATGCGGCATTTAGCCTTATGGGATTTCCTGTGTAAATAAATGCGCATTAGGCTAAATGCGTTTTAATGCGCCAATGGAATCAGGCTATTAGCTTACTATATGTACATGTTTTATTAAAATATTTTTTTGTATTGCCAAAATGAGAAGAAAACATATAGAATGATTGTTAAGCGCGAAACAATTCGAATTGATATCAGAGTAATTTTATAGTGAAAGACGCGAAACGCATGCTTGTTTCCCGTTTTTGTCATTAGTCTTATTTAAGAGAATATATGAGCGGTTCATTTCTTAGTCTTTGTTTAAAAAAAACGGGAACCAAACTTATAATTGGACAAATTAAAACGATCATCTGTAATTTGTAACCTTGTTCGCATAATATTTGAAGTAAAAGTTAGACCCCAATAATAATAATAATATTAATAAAAGTAATGATGCATAATTTTTAAGGGAAGAAGCCGGTGGCGTACCAAACAAAGGTCACCCTAGTAGTACAACCGAGTTCAAGAGAGACATGGAAGACGTGCTCCGCCCGGGTATGAAAAACAAATATGTGTATCAAAACATTGAATCGGAATATTATCGTAGAACAATGCAGCGTTTGGCGTATGTACATAGTTAATTGATAACATATATGTATTTTATGTTT
The DNA here is from genome assembly GCF_025200985.1 of Drosophila gunungcola. Classification (NCBI taxonomy): domain Eukaryota; kingdom Metazoa; phylum Arthropoda; class Insecta; order Diptera; family Drosophilidae; genus Drosophila; species Drosophila gunungcola. Next base: position 282,520 of record NW_026453211.1, read on the forward strand.
TTATAGGCAAAAAGGAGGATTATTAACCGGATTCTACAAGTTTTTTTTAGCCTTAAGACATACATTATTATACACTATTATTTTTATGCGATTTTATAAACTTTTTTGTATTACTTTTTGGATTTCCAAAATTTGTGGTAAGTTAAGTTTTATCATAAGTATTATAATTTGTATTTATTTTGCATTTTCACACTGAGGCAAATCCACTGCTTGCCTTAATCAAAGAAACCACAAGTTTGAAAAGTTCTTTTTTTTTGTGCTAGTCTTCCGGGACAGTACCACTACTAACGAAATTTGATAGCAAAAAAGACCATAGAAATACAATATTAAACGCCTTATCGTTAAAGAGTAGTTTTTATTACTCGCAAAAAAAATCTATGATATGTTTTATTCAGCGAAATGCATTTAGGTTTCGTCTGTACTGTAGTATGCTCACAAATCGAGTACACACTGCACCGCTTATATCACTGCAACATTGTGGCATTTGCTTATGTCCAAATATTCCCAGCACTTCAAGTGCGGAGTAATTCGACCCACACAACAATCTGCATGCGCGGCCGACCATTCGGTTACCATGTGAGCATAACACTCTCTCTCTCATGCGCGGCCGCTGCTTGCGTCGCCCAAATACACTTACGCATACATTAACATATATATTCAGATACATAAGCGTTGGCCGCGGCGCTGCTCGTGCAGCTATACGAATTGTAAGCCAAGCCAACTTTATTCTTAAGTCAAGTGACATTCAATTAATAAAGCCCGTTCTTAACAGACGGAATTACAAAGACTAAAAACATTAAAAACTATTTATTATAGTACTAATATTTTTAATCTCGCATGCTTTTTTGCTGTTCAAAACTAGGGTTTTTCTAAACGCAGCGGGATGCTTTTCTCTCGTTTTTTTCGGCTCATTCTTTCTGATAACAAAGGCGGAATGTGTCTACCGTAAAGATGAGCTTATGAAATTTATTTAAAGATCATTTCTAGAAGTTATTTGAAAGAGTCTGCATTGCTTCAGAGAAAAATGTTTTGTTAAACTCGGCAAACGTATTCTGTTCACATCTGAACATGGACAATTAGGTTGCTGGTGCAACAACAAAAATAGATAAAACAATTGACACTTGGTAGCTTTGACATACACTTGTGCCCAAAAAAGATTACATAGATTTGTTTACACATAAGAACACTGTAACTAAAGGGTTTTTCAATAGGTTCAACTTCAACTTTTTTCCGATAGAGACGTCGAACGACGCCATGTTTTTCCTTGTTCTCTTGTCATATGAAACTTCATTAGTATACATTTCATCATAGAACGCTACACACTTGAACAGCGATTGCAAATTGTGCAAATTTTTTATCAAAATAATTGTTCTGTTGCTGCTCCTTTAAGAGCATTACGGCCATGTTACGGTCCATTTAACAAGCCAGCCCGTTCGACAATCGACCGTCTAGTGGCAAAATTTGAGTCTACATTTTCGCTACATAATGTTCCGGTGCCCTTGAGAGCAAGAAGTGCTCGAAGTGATGCTCAACAGGACGGGGCCACATGCCACACGCTACAATCGCAATATTGAAAACTAAGTTCGATGAGCGTGTTATTTCGCGAAATGGACCGGTTGAGTGGCCGCCGCGCGCGTGTGATTTGACACCTCTAGACTATTTTCTTTGGGGTTACGTGAAGTCAGTGGTCTATGCCAATAAACCGGCGACGTTGCAAGAGCTCAGAGCTGGAATTTCGACCGATTTATGCGAAAAAGTGGTTGAAAACTGGGTTCAACGATTAGACTTCGTAAAACGTGCACGCGGTGGTCATGCGAAAGAAAACGAGTTTCATAATTAAATGTATACATATGTTCAAATTCGATGATAAAAAAAAAGTTAGTTGAAAAGTCAAACCGTTTGTGTTTTATTCAAAAAAAAAGTTGAAGCGCTCCTATTGAAAAATCCTTAAGTATCACTAACTACACAACATATAGACAGGTATTTTCATATAACGAAAATGGACACAAAATTTTCCAAGCGGCAGGCTCTCAGCAGCAAGCCCCGAAGCTTTGTGTCCATTCGGGTTTTTTGCTCTCTTATTCTTCTTCTCTCATCGTTCAGACGCAAAGAGAAGCATTTTGAAGAAGGTTGCAATGCGCTGGAATTGGTATACAAAGACCAAAGACCAAAGATCAAGCATTCTCATACACGGAAGCATGTGTGCGTTTAATTCGTTTCGACACATCAATAATATTTTGTCTTTTGCTACTTTTCAAACTTGGTACCCAAAGAATATGGTCGTATTTATTAAGCATATTAAGTAATGATATAATATATTTTGTAATATTTGTATTTGTATTTGTATATAAGTTAGTACGGAACCCAAAGGTGTCGCAAGACCGGATGCAATTCTCCAAATCAGCGGTCTGTAAGAATGAAATACAAAACCTGAGTCGCTGAGTGGTAGGGGAATGCACCGGGTACGAGGCGCTAAGTCAGCGGTCCCACGCTAGTCCCGCTGACCAAGGCGGTAAAGTAATGCAGCGAACTAGTACAAGGTTAGCACTCTGCCCGTAGCGCTGGCGTCAATTCTGCTCGTCGCTGCCGACGTTGGACCCTCTGTTCAACCTTATGCAGCAGGGCGACATGTCCTTGACAAAGTATTATGATGAATTCGAAAAAAAGCTAACTTTGTTAACAAACAAAACGCTGATGTCTCATGATACTGCAACTGCGACAGTCCATAACGAAAAATACAGGAGCGACGCACTGCATACCTTTATTTCAGTGTTGAACAAACTCTCTAAAAATGACAGTTATTCGAGCAAAACCAAACGATCTGCCCACTGCCCTCGCATTGGCACAAGAAGCACAGTCAAGTCATGAACGCAGTGTATTTGCAGCCACCTTTGCAAGACACGCTGACGAAAAATTGGGAAAACCCCCACTTAAAAATACTAACTGGCGGCAAGGTCAGAATTCTAAGCAACTACATTTTAACCCAGAAAACGCTTCTTACAGGCACCGAAACTTTACACAAAAAAATCAGGGTCAATCAGTACCAGAACCAATGGAAGTTGATCCCTCCTCACGGTCCCGGCAAACGACAAATTCCTACAAAGGATATACGGGAAATGTCCTGAGTAACAGACAAAAGGTAAATACCACAACTCAGGAACAGGAATACACCGAAGACTATGAGATACAGGTTCAAGACAATATAGAGAACTCGAGGATGATTTACTCCCAACCAAAGACTGTAATTTTAAAGGGGGGAGTCCCTGCTTTCGTATTTAAGCCGAAGGATAGCGGGGAAAATGATTCGACTTTTAAGAGATACAGGTGCATCGAAAAACTACATAAAACCTTTGCCTGGCTTGACACACATAAAATACGTGGATGATCCTTTTATGGTCTCATCCCTTCATGGCTCCACTAAAATGGAAAAAAAAAACTGTAAAATAAACCTATTTAACGAAAATTCGTGTTTGTTTATTTTTGAAAACCTAAAGGAATTCGATGGCATTGTTGGTCAGATCATTTAAAGAAAGTAAATGCTCGAATTGACCTTAGTACCGGTAAGATTAAACATAATTCAGGATCGGAAGATTTGCAATTTGCTAAATATAAGGATGTTAATTTTATCACTTAAAATGTCGATGATGTCCCCATTGCGGTAAGAAAAGAATTTAATTTAATTATCACTAAGAGGGCTGGGGCTATTGCAGACCCTAATCAAGCCCATCCATATAATATAATATAATAGATACAGGTGCATCGAAAAACTACATAAAACCTTTGCCTGGACTGGCACACATAAAAAACGTGGAGGAACCTTTTATGGTCTCATCCCTTCATGGCTCCACTAAAATGGAAAAAAAATTTAAAATAAACCTATTTAACGAAAATTCGTATTTTTTTATTTTTGAAAACCTAAAGGAATTCGATGGCATTGTTGGTATAGATCATTTAAAGAAAGTAAGAAAGTTGCTAAATACAAGGATGTTAATTTTATAACTTTAAATGTCGATGATGTCCCCATAGCGGTTAGAAAAAAATTTAATTTAATGATCACTAAGTGGGCCTCGATTTTAGGAAACTAAATCAGAAAACGATTGTCGATAAGTACCCTACAATACCGAGTATTTTACAACATTGGACCTTAAATCAAGTTTTCACCAAATCAAGAAGAAAACCGCATTCTCTGTTAATAACGGAAAATATGAGTTCTGTATATTACCTTTTAGACTCAAGAATGCACCCAGCACTTTCCAAAGGGCAATCGACGATGTCCGACGGGGAACAAATATCAAAGACATGCTACGTGTACGTCGATGATGTCATCATCTTCTCTAAAACGAAAGAAGATCATATTAGGGACATAAACTGGGTTCCTAAAAGCTTATATGAAGCTGGCATGAGGGTATCTCAGGAAAAGTCTATGTTCTTTAAAAGGAGCTTAGAATACTTGGGATTAATTGTGCCTTGCGCAGGACTTACAACGTCCCCAGTAAAGGCAATCGAAGCCTCCCAAGCACCTACTTCACTTTATAGCCTAAGATCATTTTTGGGTCACTGCAGCTATTATAGATGTTTTATAAAAAGATTTGCCACAATCGCAAGACTCCTAACGGAGATCTTAAAAGGCGAAAATGGTAAAGTAAGCGCAAATCAATCAAAAAATATCAAAATTGAGCTATCACTCAAACAACTAGAATCATTTGAAAACCTTTAACCTTCTAGCATACCCCAAATTCAGCAAATTCAGCTTTGGGGCTGTGTTGTTACAGGAAAATCGACCAATAACCTGGATTTCCAGAGCAATCCGTGCCAACGAAATGCATTTCGCCACTAATAGGCGCGAACTTCTAGCCATTGTATTGACGCTTAAAAACCTGAGAAATTATTTGTATGGGGTAAGAAAATTAAACATTTATACTGACCATCAACCTCTGACGTATGCAGTATCCGAAAAAAATACGAATGCCCTAATGAAACGCTGAAAATATTTTATTGAAGACCATAACGCAAACATTTTCTACAAACCTGGCAAACAAAATGTTGTAGCCGATGCCCACTCACGACAGAACGCGAATCCCTTACAGCACAACTCGGAATCTGATATCGCTACCATTCATAGCGAAGATTCACTATAGAGTCAATGGACAAACCAGTAAATTGTTTCCGTAATCAGATAATCATTGAAGAAGCAGACTTCCCATTTACGAAAACCTTTATTCTATTCAAAAAAAAAAAAAACCGACATATTATTCGTTTTTCCGACCTTTTAACTCTTCTAGCAACACTTTTAGACGTAGTAAAGCAGATGTCGTTAATGCCATTCATTACGAACTGCCAATGTGAGTAGTCATTTATTTTTATGGCAGTGGTCATCGAAAAGTCCATAGTCAGAATAAAAGTCCAAAGCGTTAACCTAAAACCAGAAAGAAGGAAAGAACAAAAATCTAAATTAAAAATTAGGTCTAGAAGAATCGTTAATAAGAACTGTCATCCCAAGGTCTGCTTCAATTACTTCCGCCGAGCATAGGGGATATAGTTTATTCCCCAGGCGTTTATTTGATTTCAAGAAAACCTTCTTCTACGCTTTTTTCCTGGGCCTGTTTAATTTTTGTACTAATCTCGGTTTCGAACTCTGAAGACCCAGAGTGTACTATTTTATAGGCGTTTTATTAGTCACTGAGTGGATAGTTCTATTGCATTAAGTTTTGGCAAGTAAGATAACCTCCTTAGTGTTGTTCATTTCTTTTTCGATTTTTGGGCAACGCGCTATTTCGGCATGGGTGCTGTGAAATCGTTCAACCTGTCCGTTCGAGGTGCTGTGCAAAGGGAGTGCATTTTCAATGTTAATATTGATATTATTTAATTATATTGACTTAATAATCTCGGAGTTTGATGATTAATTAATTAATTAATTCAGCATAAACTAATCAAGGCATTTCCCTCTACGACGTTTAAGCATTGCAAGTTTCTAGTATCAGATATTCCTGATCAATAAGAACAAAAGGAAATAGTAATTTTAGAACATAATAGAGCCCATCGAGCAGCTCAAGAAAACGTTAAACAGATTCTGAGAGACTATTTTTTCCAAGCCGTCACCCTACAAGGCAAACAGTCAGCCAAATGCCGATACCATGTTATCCAGGAGAAATTCTCCATATAGACATATTTTCAATAGATACTAAACTCTTTCTCACATGTGTTAAATAAATTATTCCATAAATTTTCTAAGTTCGTTATTCTACATCCGATCGCATCCAAAGCTATGTGGATATAAAATCCCCAATTTTAAATATTGTGAATTTTTTTCCAAATACGCAAACAATTTATGTGACAATGAAAGATCATTAAACTCCAAGACTATTAAGCCAATATTATTAAATAATTTCAACATTAACATTCAAAATGCAACCCCCATGCACAGCACCTTGAACAGACAGGTCGGAAGATTCAACAGCACCCTTGCTAATATAGCGAGTTGCCTAAAAGTCGAAAAGTCAAAAATTTAACAGGCCCAGGAAAAAAGCTTAGACCAAATAAACAAAAACAGGACTTACAAAAGTTATCAGGTTGGCGACAAGGTTTTCTTGAAATCAAATAAACGCCTGGGGAATAAACTATCTCCCATATGCTCGAAGGAAGTAATTGAAGCAGACCTTGGGACGACAGTTCTTATTAAAAGGAGGGTGGTCCATAAGGACAATTTGAAATGACGATTCTTCTATACCTAATTTTAAATTTAGATTTTTGTTCTATCCTTCTTTCTTGTCTTAAATTAACGCTTGGACTTTTATTCTGACTATGACCTTTTCGATGACCACTGCCTTAAAAGTAAATGACTACATTCGGACTACATACCGTTAACGGATGGAGACGTCACAAGCCACTAATATTACTTCATATGAACTTTACGCATTCGAAACAAAGGCTACAATCCACTAATATTACTTCATATGAACTTTACGCATTCGAAACAAAGGCTACAATCGACGCTTTTACACAGGACCACATGAGACGAATAGTCCCTAGTTTAATATTCGCAATAACATAGGCAAAAGTAAACTTAATAAACCCAGCAATTCTGAATGAAATTGATAACAAAGAAATTAATCACGAAAGGCTCACAAAATTTTGCATTACCGATCTTTTTGAAGTATCCCAGATAAAAGCATTTCAAAATAATGATATAATACATTGCATACATCATAAAATACCCTAAGCCTAATTAAGTATGTAAGAAAATTTCTCTTTACCCAATACAACATAGTAATAGGATTCTAGACTTTGGGAAGGACTATTAAGTCGCTATTTGTGGTAGAAAGTCGTTTGCCATCCACCATTGTGACGCTTCAATTGGAACAACGTTCTGCAGAAAAAATTAGTTTCCGGGGCCGTCGCCAAGGGCAGCACCATTCCAGGCCACCTCAGTCCAATAACAACTATCGACGACGGAATACTAATTATTAACGATGCTGCTGCGAAACTTCAATACGTTGACAGCCCTAAAAACCTTCATAGGGGCACATATCTGGTAACCTTCGACGACTACGTTATAATAAACAAGACCCTCTTTAAAAACCACTATGGCATACTGAAGAAGAAACCTGCAGTATCGATGGTGACCCACATTAATAGCACGGGCCACAAATAGCAGCTGAGCCTGCCTGTCCTTCACGAACTAAGCCTGAAAAATCTTCAACACATCGAGAGTCTTAAAAAAGAAATTCTAACGAAGCCACTCTTAACTACTTTGGTGATCGCTCTTCGTCACCTATTGACTCCATCGACGTTGCGTTCGTAGACGCCAGAGCAACTTGACAGATGTACTAAAATCTACTCTGAAGAAGTCCGAGAACGGCCTTAACTTAAAGGAGGAAGGCGTTAGCACGGAACCCAAAGGTGTCGCAAGACCGGATGCAATTCTCCAAATCAGCGGTCTGTAAGAATGAAATACAAAACCTGAGTCGCTGAGTGGTAGGGGAATGCACCGGGTACGAGGCGCTAAGTCAGCGGTCCCACGCTAGTCCCGCTGACCAAGGCGGTAAAGTAATGCAGCGAACTAGTACAAGGTTAGCACTCTGCCCGTAGCGCTGGCGTCAATTCTGCTCGTCGCTGCCGACGTTGGACCCTCTGTCCAACCTTATGCAGCAGGGCGACCTGTCCTTGACAAAGTATTATGATGAAATCGAAAAAAAGCTAACTTTGTTAACAAACAAAACGCTGATGTCTCATGATACTGCAACTGCGACAGTCCATAACGAAAAATACAGGAGCGACGCACTGCATACCTTTATTTCAGTGTTGAACAAACTCTCTAAAAATGACAGTTTTCCGAGCAAAACCAAACGATCTGCCCACTGCCCTCGCATTGGCACAAGAAGCACAGTCAAGTCATGAACGCAGTGTATTTGCAGCCACCTTTGCTGTTTTAAAATAATATCACAGGATGTTGTTGGGTTCAGGTACAAAATATGTGAAAGAATGACGGAAGGAATCTCTGAGAATTTCATATTAAGGGCGTCTTCATCAAGGCCCGATTTAGCCATAGCATTTTGTTTTCTTATGCCCAGGCCTCTCAAATCCTTCCAAACTTGACCAGTAGTCGCTTCATTGGCAAATTTGTTATTATAAAATCTACGTTTGGAGGAAGAGATCGAGTTTGTGACTAAGTTTCTCAATTATTTAAAATGATGTGCAGGCTTTCAGTTTTATACCTTTTCCAGCGTTTGTTGGCATTATCCCGCAGGCGAATTTATTTTTAATTTCCAAAATAAACCATGGCTGTACGGCATGTTTTTGTGTTTTTGTTCTTAATGGAACACAGTGTTCAAATAACCGTCGAATGTTGGAGTTAAATAATAGATGTTGTTCCTGTGACGAAGTCACGGCATAAATGTTTGTCCAGTCATAATTGTCAAATTCAGTTACTAGGTTGTTGAAATTGATTGATTTATATTCCCTATAGTTAAATAATCATGTTGAATTGTCAGAAATAAATCATATGTCATAATTATCAAATCATGTTTAGAGAACGCTGGCACACAGAACTGGTCATAGAGAAGGATTTTTGACGGTTTAAGAAAACATTTAACAAAGAGCTACAGGAAATGCGTAGGTAGTTGGCAGTTTAGGCCAAGAGAGTTAAAGTCATTGTGTACACTTTGTTCTATGATCATGTTGCTGATCATGTTTTCGTACGCCACAGATATGTCTGATACGGACACTAAGAGATCAGTATATTCGGTCATTCGATGGGATCTATAAATACAACAGATTAACATTTTTGACTTGAAACTAGGATTTACGACAAATATTTAACTCAACCTTCGATCGTGTTTAATTTAATAAGCTTCGGAATGTATTTGTTGCTTACAAAAATCGCTACACTACCTGCGTATTTTAATCTGTCGGACCTATGCAACACGTAGCCATCACATTCAAAAGGGACGTCACTGTAGCCACTTACAAACCATGTTTCTTAAACACACACTAAACTCCCTAAACTCATCCATTTTTCTGACCAAGCTTTGAGCATTTATGTGGACAATCTTCAGACTAACTTTCTGTTTACACAGAATTCTCAGCAGACTGTTGCATTATTTGTATTGACCTGCATTAATAGTGGGGTATAAGGTAAATTGGGAAACGCACATATGTAGTGATTTAGGTTCCTTTTTCTAGTCCGAATATATCAGTAAATTCGGTGCATAATTTAGTGAGGGTACTTTTAAAAATTTCAGGAAAATTATTTATTAATATGGATAAAACTTCGTTTTTTCTGATTTCTGTATTTTGTGGATTTTGATAGTTATCTAATGGCTTTAATCGATTTTAGTAATTTAAAATGCGGACAAATGTATTATTTGAATTTTTAATAAGTATTTCTTTGTGAGACGTGTTTATATAAATTTGTCTTACGACTTCAGATCGAGCAGGAATTATTCAGGGCTTCTGCTTCGTTGGCCATTGTGCAAGGTCAATCTTCGGCTTCTATTGATTTCGGTTTTTGTTCCAATGTCAGTGGTGTGTTTAGGATAGTCGGTACTATATTTTCTTTATACTTATCAAATTAGATCGTAATTTCATCAAAAATGTAGATACTTGGGACCAATGTGCTTTTCTAACTTGTCGTTGGTCATATATTAGTGAACGAGCTTTGTTGAAGCAAGTTACTAATATTTCTGCATGTTTGTTTATGGTTTTTTCTTTGAGTCGACCTGTTTTTCGTCAAAGACTTATAAGCTCTATCAAAAATATTTATACCCTTGCAGAGGGTATTATAATTTCAGTCAGAAGTTTGCAACGCAGTGAAGGAGACGTTTCCGACCCTATAAAGTATATATATTCTTGATCAGCATCACTAGTAGAGTCGATCTAGCCATGTCCGTCTGTCCGTCCGTCTGTCCGTCCGTTTATATCCAAACTAGTCTCTCAGTTTTTAAGCTATCTGCATGAAACTTTCCCAAAAGTTGTCTTTCTATTGCAGGTAGTATATAAGTCGGAGCGACGACTATAGCATATAGCTCCCATAGGAACAATCGGAAAAATAAATGAAAAAAAATTATAACTTTGCTGTTTTTTAATTTTTTTTTAGTTCTTCGACATTTAGTAATGATTTATTATTTCAGAATTATGATTTAAATTTTATCAAAATCGGACGACTAAAGCATATAGCTCCCATAGGAACAATCGGAAAAATAAATGAAAAAAAATTATAACTTTTCTGTTTTTTACCTTTTTTTTTGGGCTTGTTGGCATGAGGAGGACTCTGATGCAACAACGCTCCAAATGGCGCCTCGCAACTCGATCTCTTTAGTCAGATGATCTGGTTCTCGTCAAGGATAAGAAATTATCCCCCCATGCGTTGGCTGCTGGCCCGAGTGGTCGGCCTTATTCCAGGAAAGGATGGCGTATCTTGCGTGGCAGACCTAAGGACTTCTACCGGCACCATTCCAAGAGCAGTGCCTTCTGCCTATAGATTATGCGGTTGAAAGGGACCATTTCAACGCGGGGAATTATGTTGGGAGCAGATAAATCTGTAAAGCTAAATTAAAATTTAAGGAATCGATTGTTATCTATTGCACTGAGATCACTGTAAACTCCAGCTGCCGGTATTAACATCTCTCTCTCGCTCTCTTGCTCTTGTCGTTGTTCAATTTTTTTGGTAAATATATACCGATTGCGGCTCTCTGTTTGTTGTTGCTCGTTGGATCTGAAGAAAATACATTGTCGTTGTCATTCCCCCGCAATTTAAAAGCCCAAAATAAATATATATAATAACGATTAAATAAACGATTAATTCTTTAAATAAAAAGCTGCCAAAAAGGTGAATTCGTGTTCAGCTACTTCTTTTAACTACGCCATCCAGATCAGTATCACACACTCCGCCTCAAACGGAGACTGTAAACATCCATGCCCTGTTGTAAGCATCAGAGCCCTAAAGCTAACCCTAAAGTCCGCTTAAGTAAACACCAATTTCCGGCCGAATTTCAATTTCAAATTTATTTGACAAATTCCACAATCATATTTCTCGACTCTCTTGAGTCATTCTCTTAATCAGTTTTTAAAGATAAATCTCCTAAGCCGAGGTTTGATTATTGATCAGTGAACTCGAGGAAGGGCAGTTCGTTTTTCAGAATTAAATCGAGCAGTTCGACTAAGTGAAAAGTAAAGAATAGTGAAACAGTAATAAGTTCGAACTATAAACAATATAATAGTGAATACTTAAAATAAAAAATAAAATTTGATTTTTTTAATAAAGTGGGACCGCGCGAAAAAATATTTTAAAACGAGGCTTTGAGTCCGGCCAAACACATGATTCAACCGACGAAATTAATAAAGTTTGTGTTGATCAAAAATAAGGTGGAAAATAATTAATGTAATAATCCCCTTAAATCTCTAAATTTTAAAACAGTTACAGAAAAATTTAATTGCCCAAGACAATTCAACAAAAAGTTAAATATAATCATCAATTCACCTAAAAAAAATTAAAAAAACAAAAAAACTATTTAAATCAAAACACCAGGTTGAAGGGCAATCCCTTGCGAGATAAATAAAATAATAAGAAGGAAGACCTTGATGATAAAAATTTAAATACAAATGGAAAGGACGACCCCAGATAGGATCATCAAACAAGACCAATACAGAAGACCATTCGTGAGCGATACATTTTTTTTATTTAATAAAGAAATAGTAAAACAATGGGAAAGCAATAATATATAATTATTATAAAACAAATAATAAAAGACCTTATATAACGAGTGCGCCTCTAGCACCAACAAACCATCAGGCAGTAACAAACAATGCAATGCAAATGTAGGAGATTTAATAAAACAAATTTTAAATTTCGAATTGAACACATTAAAAGACGAGATTGTGAATTTAAGATCGCAGTTATCTTATAAAATAAAAACGATTGAAGATTATCAAATAGAAATTATCAATCCTAATATAAAATGCGACACATCTATAAGATCGTCAAATCGTTACAGAGGGTGAGGAAGAAAAATATGTCAGTTGGGCAGAATCAGCTGAAATAGCTATGGGGTAATATGCCAGAGGCAGTGAAAGGATTTATTCTGCCTTATCAATATTAATAAATAAAACAACGGGAATGGAAAATTATGCCTTAACCCATAATGGAACGGTTTTACATTTCGATGGCATTATGGCCAGACTTGACTTAGTTTTCAGTGTCAAACGTCCCATCCATGTTATTGAGCAAGAATTGAGTGTATTGAGTCAGGGAAAATTATCCATAATAGAATATTATGATATTGTTAATAGAAAATTAACTTTAATAATCAATAAAACTATTATGACCTATGGAAGGAATAAACCAATAACGAAAGAATTTAACGAAAAGCATATAAAGACAGCTCTCATAGTTTTCATTATCGGCCTTCACGTTCAAATTTCGGACACTTTTTTTTTCTATGAATCCACCCGACTTACCTGATGCAATGGTAATAATTCAAGAATTAGAAAGTAACAACATGAGGCCTGATTTTTCAAATAGTTTCTCAACTTCACAGAGAAAATATAACGAGCCAAGCTCGATTGGAAATGGTCAGACATATCTAAATTATAAACCAAGACAACAACACAATAATTATAAAAATCAGAAGAACAATAATAATTTAAGGTTTAACCAAAACAGTAATCAAAATAAAAATACTTCTAGTCATTTTTATCAGAATAAAAATAATTTCTGGCACCAGGGCAGGTTTAATAATAACCAACAAAATCAGTGGACACAAAGTAAGCCAGAACCAATGAAGATATACGAGTCTATTCAGATTCATAATAAAGCCAATACCGGTTACAATCAATGCTATAATAACAATTATAGTCAGAATAAATGGGACCAAACTACAAAAAATGAAACCCAAGACACTCAGCAAGGTCAAAATTAAAAGGTACACACTGAAACTGCTAGTCAACCGGCTAACAAGACGATGAGATAGAACAATATTGAGGAGTACCATCTTACCCTACTTAGTAAGAAATTATAAAAAAATAAATAAAAAGTTAAAAATATTAATTGACACTGGGGCAAATGAACTTCCTATATTAAAAGTGTAAGCAAATTATATTATCGCTTAGGGAATTTTTTAAAAAATACATTTTTAATTTTCATTTCTTATTTACTAGTTTACACAATTGTTATTAGTACCAAACTTAATTTTCACTGCTCGCGATATTCAAGCTGTCGACCGATCAATTCGGATTTAAAAACGGACTTTGGTTCAATAATCACAAATCAAACCTCGGCTTAAGAGATTTATCTCAAAAATCTGATTAAGAGAGTAATCCAAGAGCGTCGAAAATTGGATGATGAAATTTGTCAATTAAATTTGAAATTGATATTTTGCACAATTGAAATTCTGCCGGAAATCGATGTTTACGTTAACGGACTTTGGGCTGCCTTTTTGGGGCTCTGGTGTTTACAATATCGGCTTAGATGTTTACAGAATCCGTTTGACGCGGAGAGTGTGAATCTGATCTGGGTGAGAATCGATTGGAGGCTTTGTTTAAAGAATGGAAAAAAGCTCTTGGCTCAAAGTTGTTTATACATTGGTCAAAGGCCCCTAAGTAATGTGTCATATAACTCCCCCCATTCTAAATTGGATCGTCCCGATTCATTGGAACTGATGGGTATAATGAATGTAGCTGATTAGTCAATTCGACAGTGATATTTTCCTCTACAGTATTTTCATTGTCGATTATGATCAATATTAATGTAATTGGTTTTTGAGTTTGTTTAATTTGAATAAAAGGATTTAATACGTTAATATTATCGAATGAGAGTTCCGAATCATTTATCATTTATAATATATTCGGAAAGTAAGAAGTTAGTATATTTTCATGCAGTGGTGCCATTAAGGTTGTTAAATATGACTTATCTAAATGAGTGTCATTAAATGTGTTATCTCCGTTTATAAAAATGGCTCCTTATTGGATTACATATACATTTTTATTTTTTTCTCTTATTTTATTACATAAGATTTTTCTCCATTTAGTAATCTGGTAAAACAAGAATTTTCTGGGTTTAATGTGCAATAGTTGTTAAATAATTCCGTCTTAAAATTAGACATTACATAAAACTTATTTTTACATTTTGCGACTTGATTATTGATTAACAATTTTCCATCACTGTGCGAAATAGATCTTGAGTTGTAAACTTCACAACGATCGATAATTATAGGGTATTTAAAGCGATTTTAAATTCAGATATATCCAATCGATCAGTATTAATAACAGGATTTTGTTCATGTTTATAAATATCCTGTATGCCGTCATTATTTAGAATTTTTGTGTTAAAAAACATCTATTTTGGCTAATGTAATTGTGTCCATTAAATTCATAAGATCGTAAGTCAGCAAACGAAGGCGGTGTTTTCTGAGTGGAATTTCTTGATCTTTAAAGATGGTTTTATTGTTGTCAGATAGAGTTTTTATTTCTTTAAATATTTTGGAATTAATAACTAATTGGTCGCTATTGTTTTTTATATCAAAATATCAATTTTATTTTGAACTGCTATGAAATCATCATGAACTGGTGTTCCTGCTCTTAAGTAGTTATATTAAATAAATCCGCGTATGATTCATAAATGAGGACTTCTTTGGCATCCTTGTAAAGAAAGAAATCATGGTCATCAGCTACCAGCAATAATAAGTTCATTATTGAATTCATTATCTGAATTTAAGACAAGTCAATTTGTTTAGAATTTAATATTATATTATCTTTATGAATCGTACGGTTTCTGTTATTAATAATAACTTTGTTAGGATGATTTTCCTTAACTACCTGTTGAAACGAACTGATTTCTATGTATTCTCGCTCGCTACGTTAACGGGCGGCTAGCTCAGAGAGGTTATGGATTCGTTCCACCAAATTTATATTGGGTGATTGCCTTTGACCAAAGAATAACGCCAGAGTTCTGTTGGGCTCGTAATTGTCTTTATTCGTCTCCTTACACAAGCCTCGCGGCTCTTCAGCTGCTGCTGCTCCTCGTTGTCGTCCTCTGCGGCGTCGCTCCTCGTCGCTGTCCCTCGCGTCGTCGCTCCTCGTCGTCGACTGCTTGCTGGTATCTGACTCGTGACGGCTCCTTCGAGACTCTGGATGTTATGCGAACCTCACTGTCGGGACCAGCAAGGTGTTTCGCCTAGCAGGTAGAACGAGGTTCTGCCTTTTCGCCTAGCCACCTTTATCGCAGGCTCCCTAAGTCGGTCCGGATTGTGTCGGCAAGGTGTATCGCCTAGCAGGTTGAACTCGGTTCGACCTCTTCGCCCAACCACCTTTATCGCAGACTCCACGCAAGGACTCCCTGAGCTCGATTTAACCACGACCTAGCACCCGTTGGATCTCAGCGTTGAAGCCTCAGCCTTGTAGACTCTCAGTCATTCGGCGTCTCGACTTTGCGATCTTGATCCTGGTCCTCGGATCTTGATTAACTTGCTACTGGTCTCGCGTACACGCACTCGCTTTGATTCTCGCACTATTACTCCTCCTGTGCTGCGCTTGCGCCGCCTTTTATAGCCTGTGATGGTCCAGTTATTTCCCTTTTCCAGCTCGCGTGATCGGGTCCAAGGTCCACTGCCGCACCGTTAGTTCACGGTGCGTCCTCTTTGTGCGAGTCCGAAGTCCGCCATTTTACCGTTCGACCCTGTTGCCCTTGTCCACGGTGTCTCCGCTTTGCCCGGGTCCAAGGTCCGTTGTTTACCGATTGACCTTGTTGCTCTTAACTCCTCCGGCATTCTCGCCTCCTTCGCTGTTGCTATGCAGCTCTCCTGCCTCGGAATTTGTGGGGAGTTTTAAGACTCCTTACATTTCCCCCTTTCTTCGGAAATGTTATGAAAGTTGTGATCTCCCCGCCCCTGTTGTTCGTTCATTCAAATTTCCCGCCAAACTCGTTCTCCTCGTGACCCCCTACAGTTCCCCAAAAGACTTAAACTTTCCCTAAACTGACCTCGTAAGACTCCCCCCAGACAGCGCTCTGAAAGATCTTTAACTTTCCCATGGCTGTGCTGCGTTAGCCTGTTCCCCAGACAGTTCCCCGAAAGACTTGAACTTTCCCAAAACTGCATCTCGTTCCTTAGACCATTCCCCGCGTAGAATTTGAATTTCCCGCCCAGACATTTCCCCGTGTTTGAAATCACCTTTCCGATTCCCGTCGTCTGGCCACTCTACTGACCCTGTCTCGATCGCACTTATCGATAGTGGGTCCAGCATTGCCATCGTTGTTGCCGTTATCGTTATCGTTATCGTTTCCGTTGTCTTAAGTTGCCTCCGTGTGACCGCTTCTTGAGAAATCCAGTATTTTTTTGTACCCATCGATCGCAACTATCGATCGACCGCCTATCGCCTGGCGCCCCCGTCCCTAATTTCCTCACGGCCTCGTTGCTTTGAAAAAACTGGTAAGTAAACTTGCTGCTTGTAGTTTTCTTTTAATTAACGACCTTTTTCTTTACAGCGACACCATGACCATGATGCCCCTGACATGTCTCGGGGTGCTGACCCTGGACCGCGTGCCCCGGGAGACCCTTGCGGCAGCAAGTGCCCCCCCCCCCCCCCTTGCCATACGCCTGCGGCAGCCTCGTGTTTTCTGCCGGCCCGCGTGCTTGGCCCGCGATTCCCGCCCCCGTTCCGCGATCGGCTGCTGCGGCGGACCACTCTTTTTTTCCTGTGTTGTGCTGTGTTGATAACCCCTGCCCAAATAATAACTGCTGGGCTTAAATGCTGGGATCCGCTTTATTGGGCCTTAAACACCCGCACCCGGCCCCTGCTACCTTTACTCGGTAGCGCTGTTCCACGTCCAGCACGAGCTTGGCCCACCTGGCCTTCCTATGCCTCCCTAGCTGCCGTCGCGCTTCTTCGGCCACCCGCGCCGGCCACTCCGCCTCAGGAACCTCCGACCATGGTTCCGCGCCCTCCGACTGCTGCCTCCGCAGCGTCGGCCTCGCCGGTGGGGCTCGCGACTCCGGGCACGAAGTCTGCCGCGCCAGCTTCGGGGGTGGCGCCGCGTCCCGCGACGTCTCCGGCGGTGATGGCCACTCCCATGGCCCCTTCTCCAGCCCCTCCTGGGCCTCGCCCTCCTCCTCGGGCGTCTCCGGTTCCTTGCGATCGGCCGTCTCCGCGACGCGTTTCGCCGACTTGGCCCCTGGCTCGCGCGGGTTCAACGGCGGTGGGCGCCGCCACTCGATGGCCTCGATGGCCTCCCGCATCCGGGCCTCCTCTGCTACCTCCTCGGGCGCGGGCCACATCCACGTGACCGTCTGCTGTTGTCACCACCGCCCCTCCACCACGATGGTCCGCAGCGCTTGCGCGACCTGCGCCTGTGGCAGGTGCCACTCCTGCTGCGTCGGCGGCGACGATGGTGGTGGTGATGGTGAGCGTGGTGGTGGCGGTGGTGGTGGCGTCGGCGCACGTGGTGGCGGTAGCGGCGGCTGCGTTGCCGACGGCGGCTGCGCTGCCGATGGCGACTGCGGTGCCGACAGCGGCGGCTGCGGTGCCGACAGCGGCGGCTGGCTGATCCTGCGGCGGTTGTGGCTGCTCCAGCGACGGCTGCGGCTGCCCCTGCGGCGGCTGCGGCTGCCCCTGCGGCGGCTGTGGCTGCCTTTGCGGCGGCTGTGGCTGCCTTTGCGGCGGCTCCTGCGGCTGCCCCTGCGGTGGCTGCGGCTGCGCCTGCGGTGGCTGTGGCTGCTCCTGCGGCGGCTGTGGCTGCTCTTGAGGCGGCGCCCACAGTGCGGCCTCCTCGGCCTCGGCGTCCCTCAGCCTCTGCTGCCACGCGGCGACTGCTGCACTCCTCGCCGCCCGCCGGGCCTCCCATTGGCGGACAGTGACCGCCCGCGCCTCCAAGATGCGAGCCCACTCCTTGGGCTTGCCCGACGGTGGTATCTGCCCTAGGCAGATCCTCCCGAGCCCTGCCGTCGCCCGGCTCAGCCGGCGGAAGACCATTCGGTCCCTCGCAGCTCGTCGCGTTGATCTGCCTGAAATCCACACATAGCCTCCATTTCCCGTTCTTCTTTCTCACCATGACTATTGGTGAGCTGTACGGACTCCTTGACGGTTCGATGCAGCCCTTTTCAAGTAGCTCGTCTACTTTGGCGTTGATCTCGCCCTGCATTTTTGGATTTTTTGGATAGTACCGCTGTTTGACCGGCTGATCGTCCTTCATGGTGATCCTGTGTACTGCCACGTTTGACGTGCCTTGCAGATTTTCCAGGCTCTCCAACTCGGTCTTTAAAAACTGGTAAACATCCTTCTCCGAAAATTCCTTCGCGGCTTCCACGACTGCTACCGACAGTTTTTCCTCTAGCCAGCCTCGGTGTCTGTCTCTCGCCGGTATCATCACTCTGTGATCTGCGCATTTCACCTCGGCTCCGATTTTGGTGAGGAAGATCCATCCTAGCACCAGTTCGTCGATCAATCCTGGGAGGATCAGCAGCTCCATTGACACTTTTCTTGTGCCAAGTCCGATTTGAATTTCTAGCTGCGATTTTACGTCTCCGCATCTACCGTCCGCCATCCGTACTTGCCTCTTTGTGGGTCCAACCTTTCCTGCCGCCTGCAGCCTGTCCGTCAGCTCTTTGCTGATGAAACTCGCTGTCGCGCCGGTGTCCACCGTGGCCTTAGCGTTCGCGTCACCTATGAGCACTGTGGCGGACAGTTGCATTTCTTCCGCCTTCAGGTCGCCCATTATTTTTGAGAGGCAGCACCTTACGATCCCTGGCCGCCCCTCGGAGGCTGGGATCGTTGCGCGTTTCCCGAATAGCACTCCACCGTTCGGACGCCTATCTTTTCGCATCGCCAGCAGAACGTGATTCGCCGGTTCCGGCACTCCTTCGTCCAATGGTCTGCGCCCCCGCATCTGCGGCAAGCGTTGGCTGGATTTTGGATAAATCCACTGTTAGTTTGAATTTTGGCATCGGCAGCTTCCGGAATTTGACCTCCAGACCTGCCACTAACTCTGTCACTACCGGGTCTTCTGTTATGCGGTCAACCGTCTCTGCCAGGGTCTTCCTCATCGCCTCTACCGAGCCCTTAAGTTCTATTCCCAGAACTATGCTCACCTCGGCGAAGTCCTCCTTCCTGAGATTATAAATCCAGGACTTTTCCATCTTTGATCTTTCATTCTCTTGGTCAGGGCAATCACTCATGGGCGCCAGATGTAGCGACCTGATTTCTATGTATTCTCGCTCGCTACGTTAACGGGCGGATAGCTCAGAGAGGTTATGGGTTCGTTCCACCAAATTTATATTGGGTGATTGCCTTTGACCAAAGAATAACGCCAGAGTTCTGTTGGGCTCGTAATTGCCTTTATTCGTCTCCTTACACAAGCCTCGTGGCTCTTCAGCTGCTGCTGCTCCTCGTTGTCGTCCTCTGCGGCGTCGCTCCTCGTCGCTGTCCTTCGCGTCGTCGCTCCTCGTCGTCGACTGCTTACTGGTATCTGACTCGTGATGGCTCCTTCGAGACTCTGGATGTTATGCGAACCTCACTGTCGGAACCAGCAAGGTGTTTCGCCTAGCAGGTAGAACGAGGTTCTGCCTTTTCGCCTAGCCACCTTTATCGCAGGCTCCCTAAGTCGGTCCGGATTGTGTCGGCAAGGTGTATCGCCTAGCAAGTTGAACTCGGTTCGACCTCTTCGCCCAACCACCTTTATCACAGACTCCACGCAAGGACTCCCTGAGCTCGATTTACCACGACCTAGCACCCGTTGGATCTCAGCGTTGAAGCCTCAGCCTTGTAGACTCTCAGTCATTCGGCGTCTCGACTTTGCGATCTTGATCCTGGTCCTCGGCACTTGATTAACTTGCTACTGGTCTCGCGTACACGCACTCGCTTTGATTCTCGCACTATTACTCCTCCTGTGCTGCGCTTGCGCCGCCTTTTATAGCCTGTGATGGTCCCGTTATTTCCCTTTTCCAGCTCGCGTGATCGGGTCCAAGGTCCACTGCCGCACCGTTAGTTCACGGTGCGTCCTCTTTGTGCGAGTCCGAAGTCCGCCATTTTACCGTTCGACCCTGTTGCCCTTGTCCACGGTGTCTCCGCTTTGCCCGGGTCCAAGGTCCGTTGTTTACCGATTGACCTTGTTGCCCTTGACTCCTCCGGCATTCTCGCCTTCTTCGCTGTTGCTATGCAGCTCTCCTGCCTCGGAATTTGTGGGGAGTTTTAAGACTCCTCACATTGTTTTTATATCTAGAGTTAAGCTTATTTCTTTCCCCGTCTTTCTTTTCGTAAATTACTTCTCCTACGTGATAGTCCTTTTCTTTTCTGTCTTTAATATAAAAATGTAACATTATATCCGGTGCTTCTTTTAACAATTGGGGATTTTTATCGTATTTGATTTTATTAAATAATTTATCATATGGTTGTTGATTGGTTATAGAGTGAATTGATAAGTTGTATTTTTGTTCTGCTATAATTACTATTTCGGAGTAATCAACTAAGTAACGTTCATCTTTAGTGTAACGTGCAATTTCTGTTTAAGTAGAGTGTGCCCTTTCAATTTGTCCGTTGGAAGTACTATGTCAAGTATCTGCATAAAATGAAGATATATTTTGTGCAAAAGATTTAAATTCGGATGCAGAAAAACTTGGTTCGTTATCTATCATCAAGGTTTTGTCTAATGGGAATTGTTGCAGAATCTCTGAAACTTTGTTTTCTATATTTAATTTATTTGGGATTTCTTTTACGACTAAAAATTTTGAATATGAATCTATACAAGTGATGAATATAAGATTTTGGGCGCAATAAATGTCAATATGCAAACTTTCACCTTCTCTATCCGGAATAAGTGTTTGACCGTTAGAAATTTGCACTGGATGTCTGTTATATTTGTTCTGATTGCAGATTGTGCAATTCTTAACAAACTCCTTTAGTTTTTGATATAAGTTAGGCCAATAATATAGCCGGTTAATTTGTTTATAATTTTCATCAAGCCCTCTGTGTGCTCGACAATGCGTTTATGTTATTATAAGCGATCTGTATTCAGCGTTTTCTACGTCTTGGACAAATATTCTAGTAAATAAAAATTTATTTATAAAATGATTTTTAAGGGGTTTTTGAATTATATAAAGGTCTTCTAAGCTACAATGAATTCCGATTGTTATATTAGGTGGAATGTATTACTTTAAGATAGTTATTAAATTTTCCGGAGTGTCATACTCTATTATATGTCTAGTACCTCCCCGTTGTTATTAGCAATTGTTGCTTACACTGGTTTAAGGGTTTTCGGGTTTCTTGTAGTGTTTTGATCTGAGACCGAGTCGATACTTTCTGTTAAGTTATTAATTTGTATCCTAGATAATGCATCTGCAATAAAATTTGTTGCTCCTGGCTTATAAATAATTTTTGGAGAAGAGCTTTCAATGAAAGAATACCATCTTTTCATTTCAATATTAGGGTTCTTTTGAGAAATTGAAAATGAAACATGTTGATGATCTGTGTAAATTTCAATGTTGTTAACTCCATATAAATAATTTCGTAAATTTTTAAAAGCCCAAACAATAGCTAAAAGTTTCTTATTACTAGTTACATATAATTGTTTAGTTTTTGTGAGAGTTTTTGATATAAAAGTTAATTGGTTTTCCTTCCTGAGAAAGAACCGCACCAATAGCCAAATCTGACGCATCGGTTGTTAAAGTACATTTTTTATTATAATCGGTCTGAAGTAAGTCTACTTGTGCGATTAAATTATTTTTGAGCTCGTTGAAAGCTCTAACAGCTGGCTCATCCAACTGTATAGAAGTTTTACGGGATGCCTTTTTTGCTACTTTGCCATTTTGGCCTTGTAAATATTTCGTTAACGGCTTAGCAATTTTGGCGTTATTTTGAACAAATTTTCTGTAGTATCTTGTAAGGCCTAGGAAGCTTCTAAGCTCTCGAATATTTTTAGGGATTGGATATTTTAAGATTTTGAAAATTTTTCGGGATCGGTTTTGATCACATTGTGGGAAACAATGTAACCGAGAAAGTTTGTTTCCAATTTGAAGAACTTTGATTTTTCAACCGAAATTGTCATATTTGCGTTCAGCAAAATTTTAATAATAACAATTAAATCTTTATAATGCTATTCAATTGTTTTTGAGAAAATAATAATATCATCCATATAGACATGACACGTTTTTCCAACTTGTTCTTTCAAAATATCATCCATCGCTCTTTGGAATATTCTAACCGTTTGTTAACCCAAATGGCATTCTCAGGAATTCGTATTTTCCATTATTTATTGAGAATGAGGTTTTTTGAACGTCTGTTTCATTCATGAGAATTTGGTGGAATCCTGATTACAAATCAATTGTGGAAAAGTAACCCGAGGTTTGACAAAATTACGGAAGGATCCTGCATTGGATATCTATCCGGTATGGTGTTTTCGTTAAGTTTCTTATAATCTATTACTAGTCTAAGTTTTGGAGTTCCATCTTCGTTAAAACCCTTTCTTGGTACGACAAATACCTGGGAATTATAAGGGCTTCTGCTTGGCCTAATTATTTCTTTTTTAAGCATTCTGGCGATTTCAGAATTCACAAAATCTGAAGCTAATAGAGCATAAGGGTATTTATTTTTTAATGCTCTTTATTAATAATATTTATTATTTTGTCCTCCAAATCTTTCCTTTGATATGAGGATGAATTGTTAATTTTTTGGTTGTCGGATAGTTCTACGTCGGCGCGTTCAGCATTTTTGTATCCCAAACTTTAATTTTTGTCGGATATTTCGACGTCGGCGCGTTCATAATTTTTATATCCCAAACTTTTATTTTTGTCGGATAATTCAACGACGGCGTGTTCAGGATTTATATTTCCCAAACTAAATTCACTTTGATTTCCCTCTTCAGATTCGGTTCTAATTTGAGGCTTTTGATCTAAGTATTTTTTATTATAAATTCTCTTAACGGAATAACGGTGTTTTCTTCCGTTATCGTAATTTATCTTTTCCTCCTTTCCATTATACTTAATTACCCCTTTTGCTGTATCAATTACAGCTCCGATTTTTTCAATAGGTTGTAGCCAATAAGTAAATCTGAGTCTAGAACAGTATACCGCGTATCGAAAATAGTTATCATATGATAAAACTTAATTATTGAATATCCATTGACTGTGCATACTCTTTTATATATTAGTAGTTCATTTTTTTTTATAAATCCCTGTTTTAATATAACAAGAATTTGCCCCTGTATCAATTAATATCTTAAATTTTATTTATTTTATTATCATGTCTTATTTTGTAAGGTAGGCCTACTCCTGAGTTTGCCCAAAAAATAATCCTCTTCAATATTGTTTAACATCATAGTCTTGTTAGCCGGTTGGTTAACAGTTCCTGTTTGTATTCTTTTATTTTGAGGTTGTTCCTGTTGTGTGTTTTGTGTTTCAATTCTTTTAGTTTGATTCCATTTATTTTGATTGTAGTTGTTATAATGTGATAATTATTATATCCTTGATTATTAGGTCTTTTTGGCCTCTGAATTGATTCATCAACATCCATTGGCTGGTCTAAAAGAATTCCACTGATTTTTTTGGGTTTTATTAAATCTTCCCTGATTCCAGGTATGGTTTCTATTTTGATTAAAATTGTTATAATTATTTCTGTTTTGATTATTTGCTTGATTAAACCTTAAGTTATTAGTATTTATTTATTTATTGTTATATTGTCTTGGTTTATTATTTGGGTTTCGTTGCCCATACTCATTATGATGATATAAAATTGTTTGCGAATTGGGCCCTTAAATTGTTGCTATCAAGTTCTTATACGATTATTATTGCATTCGGTAAATCGGGTGGATTCTTTGAAAATATTACATCTGAAATATGGCCGTTAAGGCCAGGTATGAACACTCGTAGTGTCTTTCTATGTCTTTCATTAAGTTCATTTGTAATTGGATTATTCCTCCCATGTGTCATAATGGTTTTGTTAATCAAGAGAGTGATAAGTTGATTGTTAATTACAGGGCAAACCATCTTAAATATGATGTTTTCTTGTAAGAACGATATATAAATTATGTATGTAAGTAAGTATGATTAAGTTTTATTCGAAACTTATCGATAGCAGCCTTAAGCGTTACACAACTCTAGAAATGTATCGATACTTTGAGACACGGAGGGAACGAAGCCGAATAGGAACACGTATGCGAGGAACCATAAAAAATAAAGAAATAAATGTGAAAGATTAAAAAAAACTGAAAAGAGAACAACGACTTAACAGCTCAGAAGTGGGATTGCCCAACCGCCTTCAAAGAATTACTAAGTTTCAATCAATTCAATTTTTTTCTCGGAAAACATGGAAAAAAAATAGAGCTGATCAACTGGCTTACTGCGCACGAGGTGCCATTCGAAAAAACGCTACATACAAATTGGCCAATTGCAAATTGCAAATTGCAATTGATGCTCTTGGCGATGCCAATTTCGATGACCAGGAAGAGAACACCATTCTGCAAACGAATACGGCTTTATCGTCTAACGCCCAGGTGCACAACGCAGATGAAATCGACAACATCGCCATCCAACAGCCGCTAGTAGATGCAGAAATTGAATTTTTGCAAAATAAAATTCTGTTGATCGAGCTTCGTGAACGTGAAAAGAAGATGTGTTCAGAGTTTAGTGTCGTCACTCAATCAATGAAACCCTTCAGTGGACCCGGTTCCAGCGACGCATTTAGGTGGATCAAAGACTTTGAGCGAAACTGCGATTCTGATGACGACGCGTACAAGCTTAAGTGTGTACGTCGTCTTATGAAGCCCGACTCAGATGCCGACCTGTTCGTTCACGTTGATCGCTCTACGAATTATGCTGCATTTAAGGAAAATTTTCTCAAGACGTTTGGACGGTCGCACTTTGTGGTGGACGTAGTAAATCAACTGAAATCGACAAAATTTGAGCCCTCAAAAATGTCCGTACTAGGATATATCCTGAAAATGCAGGAAATCGCCGAACGAGCTGCAATTGAGGAGGAGCAAACCGTCCACATGATAATTGATGGCTTGTGCGACAAATCCGCTGACATTGGTGTCCTCTATTCGGCCAACACAATTGAACAGTTAATAAAACGATCTCATCGTTACACTCAACTACGTATGAAACGCTGTGCTGAGCGAAGCTCCTCTTTTGCTATTAAAGACTCAGGTCGAGTACGCTGCTATAACTGTTCAGGATATGGGCATTTTGCCAATGCTTGCTCGGAACCAAAGCGCGCCAAGGGATCTTGTTTTCGCTGGGGTTCGACACAACATACTATCAAGGAGTGCAAGATGAAGACGACAATCGGAGGCAGATCCGTGGCTTTCGCAAGCGAGCACCAACCTGAATCAGGAAAAGGGGGATTACCTGAACTTAATATGGTAAGAATCACTTTTAGCACTGCCAACTCGCCAGTTTTTGATACGGGTAGCGCTATTAGCATAATTCAACATTCCGCACTGCCACAAAATCTGGTCAAGAATTGGAAATTTTTGTTTATGCACATTTGGAAAAATATTAATTAGTATCACATTTCTCAAAAGAACTGAAGAATTAATAGTTTACGTTGTTCCGAATAATTATATTCCGTATCCTCTTCTACTTGGAAGAGATTTCTTGAAAAAATTTAATTTAAAATTATGTATTGTAAGCGAAAATGTAAGACCCAAAATCGAAATTGAGGTAAATAAAGATAGTCTTCGAATCTCAAATCAGGTTTTACATTGCGTCTATAGCACATTAGAAGATGACCTAATAAAAGATAAGTGTACCCTTTGCGATCAGATTGATGAAAATGGTGTTGATGTGCCTCATTACGATCCGAGTGTTAAGTTTTTTGCGAATCCTTCCGAATCCTTTCAGCCTTCCGATAATGCTTCAGCAGCTTATGCCAATTGTATTTCAACTTCCGCCAATGAGTCAGATATTTAATATAACATTTCTGAACCTTCCGACAAATACTGTCTTATTGGTTACAACCCTTCCGATAATCGTATTTGTGATTCAGATTTACGTTGTTCTAGTGAAAGCTCAGTCAGCAAAAAGGAATACGATACAATTATAAGCGATTCTTTTATTTTTAAGATAGATTTGTTTGAGGGAGAAAAATTCTTGATTAAACCAAAACTTAGCCAATGTAGACATGAAGCAATAAGTCAAGTTCTTGAGTCCACTTATAATAACATTGAATATATTCCGCATATTGAACACGACTACGAAATGAAAATAAAGTTAAAATACGATGTCCCTGTATCTTCAGCACCCCGAAGACTATCCTACCATGACCGCAAAGAAGTTGAAAACATGATTGAAGAACTATTCTCAGCCGGACATATACGACCTAGCTCATCTCAATATTCCGCACCTATAGTAATTGTTAAAAAGAAAAATGGGGAGAAAAGGTTGTGTATTGAATTGGAAGGAAATAATTTTTTAGAATATTGGATCTGAAAAGTGGTTTTCACCAAATAAAAGTGGCTAAAGATTCAGTAAAATACACTGCGTTTGTTACCCCATGTGGACAGTACGAATATTTACATGCCCTTGGTCTTAAGAACGCTCCGGCAGTTATTCAGCGTTTTATTTATTATGTTTTCAGCTTTTATTTCAGCCATTAATAAGGGAAGGAAATGTGACCGTATATATGGACGATATTGCGATTTCAACCAAAACATTCGAAGAGCACGTCATTTTATTGCAAAGAGTCTTAAGAAAGTTAACTGAGTTTAGATTGGAATTAAAAACAAACAAATGCAAATTCTGTTTTTCAGAGATAGATTTTCTAGGTTTTACAGTTAGCAATAGAGGGATTCAACCAAATCATCGGCACACACTAGTAATCCGACACTAACCCCTTCCGAAAAATGCTCAGGACGTTGAGAAGTGTCTCGGACTTTTTTCATATTTCCGGCGATTTATACCTTCTTTCTCTACATTATCAAAACCACTTAAAAACTTAACCAAGTCAAATGAATCTTTTTACTTTTCTGATTAGTGCATCCGAGTATTTAAGTTTTTTTGTAACACCTTATCATCGGAACCGATTCTCGCCTTATACAATCCGGAAAAGGAAACTGAATTGCATTGCGATGCCAGCACTCAAGGTTTCGGTGGCATACTACTACAGAAACAAGACGGTAAAAAGTTTCATCCTATTACTTGTTTTTCCCAAGCTGCGACACCGGCGAGTCAAGGTATCACAGTTTCGAATTAGAAACCCTTGCTATAATACACTCGCTTAGAAAGTTTAACATATACTTGGAGGGAATTCCCTTTAAAATAATAGCTGACTGCAATTCATTGACCTTAACGCTTAATCGAAGAAGACTAAACGCCAGAATCGCAAGTTGGGCCCTCGAATTGGAAAATTACAATTACGTTATCCAGCACCAAAGCGGAAAATATATGACTCATGTAGATACTTTGAGTAGATGCCTCGAGCTGACTGTAAGCATTCAGGACTTAAATTGTCACGAACAACTAGTCTCATTAATAGATCAGGATAGCCTGAATTTCCATTTACAAGCCACACAAAACAGAGACAAATTAATTTCAGATCTAAAGGAGGAATTGGAGTCTGCGCCAGTTAAGAACTATTTGCTTGATGATGGTCTTGTTTTTAGAAAACAATCGGATGATTCTTAGCTCCTATATGTGCCATCAGAAATGGAGGACAATCTTAACCGCCACGTTCATGAACGACTTTGTCACCTAGGCTCTGAAAAATGCGTGGCGGAAATAAAAAGACATTACTGGTTCCCCAACATAAATAACAAGGTGGACCAATTTTTAGAAACTGCTTGAAGTGTATAATGTTTTCAGTATCTAGGCAGGCGACTGGACGTACCCTACACAACATACCAAAAAAAACAATTCGTTATGACACACTTCATGTCGACCATTTTGGTCCCCTTCCCTCAATACTATCTAAGAAAAAACACATTTTTGCTATAATTGATTCTTTTACCAAATTTGTTAAACTATTTTCGGTAAACTCAACAAGTACTAAGGAAGTAAACGAATGTTTAAAAAAATATTTTCAGTTCTATAGTCGTCCAAGAAGAATAATTAGTGACAGAGGGAGTTGTTTTACATCGATGGAGTTCAGTGCATTTTTGCTAGACAATAACATTGAACACGTAAAGGTTGCCACAGCTTCATCCCAAGCAAACGGACAAATAGAAAGAATTAATAGAATACTTAAGTATATGTTAGCAAAGATTTCTGAACCTGTCCAGCACTCTGATTGGCATAAGTTGTTAAGCAAAGTAGAATACGCTATAAATAATTCTGTTCAGACAACCACAGGTGAAACACCGTCAATACTATTGTTCGGGGTGCAGCAAAGAGGATGTGAAATTGATGCACTTAGTGAGTACCTAGAAGAAAAGAACTATCCCAGTTATGACTTGAGAAAATTGCGGAAACTAGCAGATGATAAAATCCAAAATGCTCAACGTAAAAGCGCCGAAGTGCATATTCTTTCACTGAAGGTTAGTTTGTTGCCGTGCGAAATGTTGACACAGTTATAGGAACAAACAAAAAGTTCATACCCAAATATAGAGGCCCTTATAAAATTAAGAAAATTCTTCCAAACGATAGATATGTGGTTTCAGACATAGAGAATTGTAAAATCACTCAAATACCATACGATGGCATAATTGAGGCTTGTAGATTACGAAGATGGGCAGATTGGCGAAATGGTGGAGAAAGTGATTCTTAAATTAGAAATAATTACATTTTAACCAATTTTTTTGCTTTTCTTTCTAATTGTAATATCTAAAATGATCGAGACGATCAAAAGGTCAGGATGGCCGAGTTGATAAGTTGATTTTTAATTATAAGGTAAACCATCTTAAATATGATGTTTGCTAGTAAGAACGATATATAAATTATGTATGTAAGTAAGTATGATAAAGTTATATTCGAAACTAATTGATAGCAGCCTTAAGCGTTACACAACTCTAGAAATGTATCGATACTTTGAGACACGGAGGGAACGAAGCCGATTAGGAACACGTGTGCGAGGAAACATAAAAATAAAGAAATAAATGTGAAAGATTAAGAAAAACTGAAAAGAGAACAGCGACTTAACAAGAGCTAATTTTTTATTTATCAAATTATAAAATTCCATTATCGATAATATCCCCTGACTTAATATACTTCTGTTCTAAAATATGTATGGTCGCTGGTCACTTAAAACTAAATCTAGTCTTGCCATTATGACGTCAAAATTCAATACGGTTCCATTATGAGTTAAATGATCAATGCCTGTAATTTTATTTTGAAGACTAGATAGTGCCGAAAAGTATTTTTCACTTCCCCTTTTGTATTGTCCCATTGCTATTTCCGCCGATTCTCTCCAGCTAACATAACTATCATCTTCGCTTTTAAATTCTCGAACCGACTTAATGATTTCATAAGAAGGATCGCACCTTACATTTGGATCAATATCTTCCACATTGAATTCCTCAACCTTCTTTATGTTGTGATTTAATTGTCTTTAAACTCGCGATTTCATTCCTCAACGAACTCAATTCATTATTAACTATTTGTGCTATTAAATCGCTGTCATTAACCGTCTGGCTGATAGAAGCCACTGCAGGTAAGGGTGGAGTCATGGTTAGAATTTTTTTAAAGTCGTTGATTAGCTCTTCCACCTTGTTTGTTTTTATTTTAATTTTTTGAAGTATCTTCTTATATATATAAAACTTCTTAGTTTCCTTGGATATGGGATTCCTTCTTTTTGCTTGATGATCCTGTTTGGGGTCTTCGTATAGCGAGGGATGGCCCTCAGCTCTTCTTTCAATTTATTTCTCGGCTCTTCCTTTTTTAGTTGAATTTGTATTTGATTTTCAATTAATATTTTATTTATCAGTTTGATTTTTTTATTTTTGTTCAATTTTTGTTTTTGAGAGTAATAGTTTTTTGAGCAGTGTGTTTTTTTTGTTACGGTCTCTAATTTTAGGATTGTTGTAAACAAAGGGGGATTATTGCATTTATTGTTTTCCTCCTTTAGCTATTTTAACGATGTAAACACTTTTTATTATGTCATCGGTTAGGTTTTTGAACGGCGCGAATTCCCTTTTTGTTTTCCAAAACTGTTTTGTTTTAAAACCTGACTTTGGTTCAATAATCGATAATAAAAGTCGGCTTAAGAGATTTATCTCAAAAATCTGATTAAGAGAGTCATCCAAGAGACTCGGAAAATAGGATGATGAAATTTGTCAATTAAATTTGAAATTGAAATTTTGCAGAATTGAAATTCTGCCGGAAATCGATGTTTACGTTAGTGGACTTTGGGCTGCCTTTTTGGGGCTCTGGTGTTTACAATATCGGCTTAGATGTTTACAGAATTCGTTTAAAGAGAGTGTGAAACTGATCTGGGTGGGAATCGATTGGAGGCTTTGTTTAAATGGAAAAAGCTCTTGGCTCAAAGTTGTTTATAAAATGGGCAAGAGCCCCCAAGTAATGTGTCAAATAACTTGCACATATATCGTGCACCCACTGTACCAAGCACATTTGAAGTTTTGGCTGTAGAAGTCATTAAATCCAAATTAATGGGATCGACATTATACAGAGTTCAAAACGAAACAACGATAGATGCCATAGTCAAAAAACTGCAAGACACTATAGTCGGCGAAACATCCGACGTAGTTAAAGTCAAAACAGGCAAAAACAAGCCAGAAAAGCAAAACAGCAGAAAATTTTACAACAGAAAGCTTCGTACATTGATGAAGGCCTATCGGCCAAACACGCTGACAAATTCAGCAAAAAGGAGGCCATCACCACAATGGTTAAAAATTGTGAGCATGGCCGCCTTAAAACAATATTGGACGCAGGCAATTTTGCAACTGAGAACAAAACAGTCACCAAGTACATACAATGTAGTACTAAAATGACTTGCAACGCCAATTCAATATTGCACACCCAAAGAGGAAACAACTATCGCGGTAATAACTTTAGAAACAATTGTCGCGGTAGGGGTAACAATAGGGGTAACTACCACAATAACGCATATCACCAAAACAACGGATATTACCAAAACAAAGGTTACAACCGAGATTATAATAACCAAAATAACAATTATTATAGAAACAACTACAGAGGTGGAAACAAACGCGGGGGAAACAACAATGGCAATCACAACAATAATAAAAACAACAACGTTAGAGTAGCCCAAACAAATTCGGGAAACTCCCAAACACCTGTAGATACACAGCAGTAGATAACATCTAAATTCACACCATAAATGTAGCAACAGGAAAATAATAAGTTTTTCTACTAGATACAGGCGCGGAAATATCCATATTGAAGGAAAATTCCGATATTATTCAACACATTCAAAATAATCATATAATAAACATACAGGGAATAAGTCAGGAAGTTATCAAATCGAATGGCTCAACTCTCATTGAAATACAAACTTCTAAATATATAATCCCACACGAATTCCATATCGTAAATTTACAATTCGCTATTCCTTGTGATGGAATACTAGGAATCGATTTTATTAAAAGACTTCAAGCCGTCTGAAGACTGGCTTCTAATTAGACCAAATAACCTTAAATATCCGATTTATGTTCCAATAACATACAGTTCTGGCAGCAACTCCCTAATTCTGCCAGCAAGATCCCAAGTCGTCTGAAATAAATTCATTAGAAGACATTGTATTAATTCCGAATCAAGAAATCCAGCATGGTATTTATATTGCAAATACCATAGCAACAGTCCAAAATGCATACATAAGACTATTAAGCACAGCAAATACAGATCAGGTAGTTTACATTAACAATATTCAACATGAACCACTTTCAAACTACGATGTAGTACAAACAGACTTAAAAAATCGAGAAAAGATTGAATTAACTCAGCTTTCAAAAAACTTCTCGCCACAATTCAATAAACAACTAACAAAACTAAGTAATTTTTATAAATAGGCATAGGTTGTTCCGAAAAACATGTGCTCAAGAATTTTACTGATGTTTTCGGGAAATGTAGGCAACACAACCTAAAGTTACATACTGAAAAATGTTAAATTTTTATGCACGAAGTCACTTTTCTAGGACATAAATGCACAGATACAGGAATCTTGCCTGACGACAAAAATACGACGTCATTCAAAATTATCCAGTCCTACATGATGCGGACAGCGCTAGAAGATTTTGTTAAACATTCCCGTCACATAATATGATTATGTAAGAAAGTTGTAAAATTCAATCGGAAAACTGAATGCCAAAATGCCATCGAACATCTTAAATCAGCATTAATAAACCCATTTGCATAATTACAGATGCTAGCAAATATGCTTGAGGAGCAGTCCTAACACAAAACTAAAGTGCACTACAGGTTCCAGTTGCGTACGCATCAATATCTTTTACAAGACCTTTAAGGGGTAACAATAGGGGTAACTACCACAATAACGCATATCACCAAAACAACGGATATTACCAAAACAACGGCTATAACCAAAACAAAGGTTACAACCGAGATTATAATAACCAAAATAACAATTATTATAGAAACAACTACAGAGGTGGAAACAACCGCGGGGGAAACAACAATGGCAATCACAACAATAATAAAAACAACAACGTTAGAGTAACCCAAACAAATTCGGGAAACTCCCAAACACCTGTAGATACACAGCAGTAGATAACAGCTAAATTCACACCATACATCTCAGTCACAGTACATTCGTCACTTTCATAAATGTAGCAACAGGAAAATAATAAGTTTTTCTACTAGATACAGGCGCGGAAATATCCATATTGAAGGAAAATTCCGATATTATTCAACACATTCAAAATAATCATATAATAAACATACAGGGAATAAGTCAGGAAGTTATCAAATCGAATGGCTCAACTCGCATTGAAATACAAACTTCTAAATATAAAATCCCACACGATTTCCATATCGTAAATTTAAAATTCCCTTGTGATGGAATACTAGGAATCGATTTTATTAAAAGACTTCAAGCCGTCTGAAGACTGGCTTCTAATTAGACCAAATAACCTTAAATATCCGATTTATGTTCCAATAACATAAAGTTCTGGCAGCAACTCCCTAATTCTGCCAGCAAGATCCCAAGTCGTCTGAAAAATTGAAATAAATTCATTAGAAGACAGTGTATTAATTCCGAATCAAGAAATCCAGCATGGTATTTATATGGCAAATATCATAGCAACAGTCCAAAATGCATACATAAGACTATTAAACACAGCAAATACAGATCAGGTAGTTTACATTAACAATATTCAATATGAACCACTTTCAAACTACGATGTAGTACAAACAGACTTAAAAAATTGAGAAAAGATTGAATTAACTCAGCTTTCAAAAAACTTCTCGCCACAATTCAATAAACAACTAACAAAACTATGTATTCGGACTATGAATAATGAAGTAATTCAATAAACAACTAACAACATTATGCACCCAGTTTAGCGATGTATTCGGACTAGAAACCGAATCGATAACTACACATAATTTTTATAAACAAAAACTGAGATTAAATGATGATGAACCCGAATACAAAAAAAATTATAGAAATCCTCACGCTCAACAAGACGAGATTCAAAAACAAGTTCAAAAACTCATTAATGACAAAAGAGTGGAACCTTCTGTATCACCTTATAACAGCCCACTTCTATTAGTACCCAAAAAGTCCCTTCCAAATTCGGAAAAGAAAAAATGGCGATTAGTAATTGACTATTGTCAGATTAATAACAAACTCTTGTCTGATAAATTTCCACTCCCTAGGATTGATGATATTTTAGATCAACTAGGTAGAGCAAAATATTTCTCATGCCTTGACTTAATGTCCGGTTTTCACCAAATTGAACTCGAAAAAAGTTCACGGGATATAACATCCTTTTCAACAAGCAATGGTTCATATCGCTTCAAGCGATTACCATTCGGTTTAAAAATAGTGCCAAACTATTTTCAGAGAATGATGACTATAGCTTTCTCTGGAATGGAACCTTCGCAAGCATTTATTTATATGGATGACTTAATAGGCATAGGTTGTTTCGAAAAACATGTGCTCAAGAATTTTACTGATGTTTTCGAGAAATGAAGGCAACACAACCTAAAGTTACATACTGAAAAATGTTAAATTTTTATGCACGAAGTCACTTTTCTAGGACAGATAAAGGAATCTTGCCTGACGACAAAAATACGACGTCATTCAAAATTATCCAGTCCCACATGATGCGGACAGCGCTAGAAGATTCGTTGCATTTTGGAGACGGTTTATAAAAAATTTTGTTAAATATTCCCGTCACATAATATGATAATGTAAGAAAGTTGTAAAATTCAAACGGAAAACTGAATGCCAAAATGCCATCGAACATCTTAAATCAGCATTAATAAACCCATTTGCATAATTACAGATGCTAGCAAATATGCTTGAGGAGCAGTCCTAACACAAAACAAAAGTGCACTACAGCTTCCAGTTGCGTACGCATCAAGATCTTTTACAATAGGTCAAAGCAACAAGAGCACTACAGAACAAGAACTAGCAGCTATTCTTTGGGCAATAACACATTTCAGAATATATATTTATGGTAGACACTTCACCGTCAAAACAGACCATAGAGCACTTACCTACTTATTTTCAATTGTAAACCCCAGTTCCAAATTAACACGAATGAAACTTGAATTAGAGGAATATAATTTTACGGTAGAGTATCTAAAGGGCAAAGACAACTATGTAGACGATGCGCTATCAAGAATCACTATCACCGACTTTTAAGTCATACAATCAAACAATATGATTCTGAAAGTAACTACAGAAACCAAAGTAGACAAAAATCCTGCACAGGAACAGAACAAATAGAATTGCATAAGCAATCTAAAAATAAAGCTTTAAAACCCAACGTATATGAAGTCATTAATAATGATGAAGTACGTAAAGTAGTGACCTTGCATTAAAATAATAATATGTGTTTATTTAAATACGGAAAGAAAATTACAGCAAGATATGATGTTAGCGATTTGTATACTAATGGAACCATTGGCTAAGGTCAATTCTTTCAAAGGCTTGAAAAGCAGGCCGGTATTAACAAAATCAGCCAACTCAAAGTGGCACCGTTGGAAAATATCTTTGAACATGTTTCAATTGATAATTTTAAAAATAAGGTCAATAAAATATTGAAATACTCAACCCGGTTACCCTAATAACGAATAATAAAGATAAAGAAGCTATATTGTCTACATTCCATGATGATCCAATACAAGGAGGTCATACAGGCATTACAAAAACCTTGGCCAAGGTCCAGAGACACTATTACTGGAAAAATATTGGGTGTACAAGTAGAAAACCGCCGTTTTCCACTGGGTGGTGCCACCTTTGGAAATCGGTGAGGGAATTCCAATCAGAAGCATCACATGGCAAGCTTAGGTATCGGTCAACAACTCCACATCATCTCGCTCGTCTATTCTCATTGTCCATTTTTTTGTTGGTGCGCGAAGATGTCGAAATTTGAACCGAATAAGGGTCATTTGCGGGAGATTTTGCTTTTCGTGTTTCATTCGAAAAAATCTGCTGCTGAAGCGCGCCGAATGATTGTAGCAACATATAGTGAGTTGTGTATCAGTGAAAGAACGTGCCGAGAATGGTTCGTGAAATTCAAAAATGGTGATTATGACGTGAAAGACAAGGATCGGCCGGGTCCCATGAAAAAGTTTGAAGTTGCAGCTTTGGAGACTCTGTTGGATGACGATTCTTGTCAGACACAACAAGAATC
This sequence comes from Drosophila gunungcola, assembly GCF_025200985.1. Lineage (NCBI taxonomy): Eukaryota > Metazoa > Arthropoda > Insecta > Diptera > Drosophilidae > Drosophila > Drosophila gunungcola. Next base: position 318,728 of record NW_026453211.1, read on the forward strand.
CATCACAGGAGCTCTCTATTTTGAATAATCAGTATGTAGCTGTTTTTACGCAACAAAGCCTCAAACTATGATGACATAGAAGAGTACAAAAAGAAATGTCCTAAATGCCAAAAGTCTAAAACGACTAAACATACCAAGACCCTATTAACTATAACTGAAACTACACAAACAGCTTTTGATAGGGTAATTGTGGATACAATTGTTCCACTTCCAAAATCTAATAACGGAAATGAATACGCAGTAACACTCATCTGCGACTTAACTAGATATCTAGTAGCTATACCAATACGAAATAAGAGTGCAAACACAGTAGCGAAAGCTATATTTGAAGATTTTATTCTAAAGTACGGTCCAATGAAGACGTTCATTACGAACATGGGAACGGAATATAAAAATCCAATTATTGAAGATCTATGTAAAAATCTAAATAGTAAAAACATAACTTCAAATGCACATCATCATCAGATTGTGGGAACTGTGGGGCGAAGCCACAGAACATTTAATGAGTTTATCAGAGCGAAGCCACAGAACATTTAATAAGTTTATCAGATCATACATCTCAGTTGACAAAACAGATTGGGATGTGTGGCTACGGTACTTCGTTTATTGTTTTAATACGACCCTCTCTGTGGCACATGACTATTGTCCATATGAGTTAGTTTTTGGTAATACTTCAAATTTGCCTAAACATTTTAATAGTATAGATAACATAAAACCCCTTTATAATATAAGGAATCAAAATTCAGATTAGAACAAGCATTAAAGAGAGCTAGATTAATGGTAGAATCACATAAGCATAAGCAAAAATTAATTACGACAAAAATAATTTTGAGCTAAAAATAGGAAATTAGGTTTAATTGATAAATGAAACAGGACATAAACTAGATTTTAAATACACAGGTCCCTATAAGGTAGAACAAATAGGAGATAGACATAACATAAATATATCAAATAATAATAATAAAAAAAAATAAATGAAGATAGATTAAAAATTTGTATTTCATAATCAATTTGGTTCTTCTATAAATATGTAACGTGTGGCCATACATAATATAAGAACAATAACTATAAAATTGAAAAAAAAAAATTAAAATCACATACAAAAATATAAAAAACAAAAAATTTTAATAATATAATTTCTTAAATTTTATAAAAACCATAATTAAATTGGAAAATAACTTCATTATATTACGTTATTTTTCAAAAAAGGGGAGATGTAGCGTCGATCGATGAGACGGCGCATTATCGTGCAACAAACGCCAACTTCTATCTTCGCGATATTTGGGCCGTACACGTCGAATACGGCGCACCAAACGCTTCAAAACTGCAAGGTAGAATACAGCATTAACGTTTTGGACGGGTGGAACAAATTCTTTGTGGACAATACCCTTGGAATCATAAAAACAAATCAGCATTGTCTTCACTTTTGACTTCTCCATGCGCGATTTTTTGGTTTTCGGCTCGTCCGGCGCCTTCCATTCAGCACTCTGGCGTTTCGTTCCGGAATCATATTGAAAACACCACGTTTCCTCACCAGTCACAATCTTGTAAAGGAAGTTCGGGTCTTTTTTTTCTTCTTTAATGATGTCCTTCGAATGTTGAATTCTGAGCAATTTTTGGACGCCAGTCAATTTGTGAGGAACAAGCCGTGCACACACCTTTTGTAAGCCCAAATGTTCGGTCAAAATGCGATTAATAGATGTTTTGGAGATGTTCAATTCTATTTCCATTAATTTCAATGACGATTTCGGCTGATTTTTTATGAATTCACGCACAGTTTCGATGGAATTTTCGGTGATCACGGATTTTGTTTGGCCCACAATGTCATTGTCATTTATGTCCTCACGACCAATTTGAAACGTTACAACCACTCGTGCACTCTGCTACGGGATAGGAAATCATCGCCATAAAATTGTTTCATCAATTGAAACGTTTCGGTAAAAGTTTTACCAATTTTAAAACCAAATTTAATGTTGGCTCTTTGTTCGAAGCTCATTTTCGTACCGATGACAAAAACATACTAACATTTAAAACGCAAAAACCTCACTTTTAAAAGATGAAATGTCATGAAATTTTTACTGGAAGTCGATAAACGATAGCAGATCCTAACGCACCAGTTGACATACTCTATAGATGCCGCCACTAGAGGGCGCTAGATTTAAAAAGTCCTGTTTACTTTGGAACTCACCTTGTAAAAGGGACACACTGTAACACACTGCAACACTTAACCGATCGCTAAGCTTTGGCCCGCACACAGAAAGTGCAAGTGTCAGCATAGCTGTATCATGAGCGGACTTCATGTATGTGCATATACCTCCGTGCTCCACCCTAAGTGAGCATATCTATATATTTAAGAATATATATCCGTCTCTCCGCTGCCTCTGTTGGCAGCACAGCTACGAGACTCAGAGCTCTTTAGCTTCTAAGTAAATTTGTAAAAGAGAAGAAACTCCTGAGAGCTGGAAGCGGCAACTACAGTCGCTCCAAGTAAATAAACCGAAAATCAATTAAACTAAGTCAATACATGGCGACCGTGAAATTACTGCTTGGAAAAACTTAAATAAAACAATTCAGTATTTACAGTGACTATTCAATAATTAAATACTATCGCATGATACCTATATTTGATACGCGATATAGATTTTATGAAATAGAAGGGTTAGTCTCAAATTTATAAATTGGCTATAACCTATTGAAAACTAGAATGGAAGCAAACTTCGGCAAGCCGAAGTTCATATACCATTGCAGCTATTGCAAAAACTAAATATTCTTGAAAACATTAAAATTATGATTAACTTGTTTAAAAACATTGAAGCTATGATGATTTGCAGCTCAATTATTCGATAGTTCCTATGGCAGCCATATGATATCGTTTTCCGAATTTAATAAAAGAATTAAAAAAAAAATAGAAAATAGAAAAGTTACATTTAAAAAAAAAAATGTTTATATATTTTTACTTTATTTTATGGCAGCTATATGATATAGTCGTCTGATTTTGATAAAATTTAAATCGTAATTCTGAAATATTTAACCATTTATTAATGTCAAAGAATTAACAATTTCTTTTTTAAAAAAACCAAGTTTTAAATGTTTTTATTTGTTTTGCCGATTGTCCCTATGGGAGCAATATTATATAGTTGTTCGGTTTTGATGAAATTTAATCCGTAATTCTAAAATATTTAACCATTGCTACATGTCAATGAACTAAAAAAAAATTAAAAAACAGCATTTTTATAATTTTTTTTGCATTTATTTTTCCGATTGTGCTTGTGGGAGCCATATGCTATAATCATCCGATCCGGCTCGTTTCGACTTGTGTACCTTGTGTAGACTAGTTTGCGTAGAAACGGACACGGAGGGACGACTATTCTTGTGATGCTGATCAAAATTATATATACTTTTTAGGGTCGGAAATGTTTTCTTCACTACGTTGCAAAAATCTGACTGAAATCATAACACATATATATATATATATATACTCACGACACATGTAATCACTAGCCTAAGACCCACTGAAGGGATTTATAAGTTTAGCCTATGGCCCATAGAATAAACGCGTACTTATTTGTAAATAGCAGACTATAAGCCAGAAAGTAGCTAGTATGCCAGCAAATAGCTAGAATAGCCAGTTTCACAGAACATCCGGTTCATCCGGTTTCCCCGGGATTTTCTAGAAAAAAATGAACGGTCACACTGGACCGGGTGAATTTTCATCCACGCGGAAAAGTCGGCGTCACTCTTGATTTTACCGGGAACGAAGACGGTCGTGTCATCAGGACCACGTGACGATCCGCACCAGCCACGCTGCAAACGGAGTAGCAGCGGCCGGCCAACCGCGACTCACACAAACGACATCCTGGCTGACTGGAACGAGGTGAGAGGAGTGCGGTTAGGGACAACGTGGCAGGGACCGAGTGCGAGTGGTTATGCGAGGATATAATAAATAAACCTATTGTAAGACTGTGAAAAGTGAATGTGTTTTAGGTTCCCTGCGGTTACGCGGGGCGTCAGGTTCCCTGCGGTTACGCGGGGCGTGGTATGTTTAGCCAGGTTCCCTGCGCTTACGTGGGGTGGTGATCATAGTCAGGTTCCCTGCGGTTACACAGGGCATGGTGAAAATAGTCAGGTTCCCTGCGGTTACGCGGGGTGGTGATCATAGTCAGGTTCCCTGCGGATACGCGGGGTGTGGTGTGTTTAGCCACGTTCCCTGCGGTTACGCGGGGTGGTGATCATAGTCAGGTTCCCTGCGGTTGCGCGGGGAGTGGTGTGTTTAGCCAGGTTCCCTGCTGTTACGCGGGGCGTGGTGTGTTTAGCTAGGTTCCCTGCTGTTACGCGGGGTGGTGATCATAGTCAGGTTCCCTGCGGTTACGCGGGGCGTGGTGTGTTTAGCCAGGTTCCCTGCGGTTACGCGGGCGTGGTGTGTTTAGCTAGGTGCCCTGCGGTTACGCGGGGTGGTGATCATAGTCAGGTTCCCTGCGGTTACGCAGGGTGTGGTGGTTCCCTGCGGTTACGCGGGGCGTGGTGTGTTTAGATAGGATCCCTGCGGTTACGCGGGGTGTTGTTCAAGAGTCCCTGCGGATACGTGGGCATAGTAGTTTTTTTTAGCTAGATTTTCGCTGCGGATACGCGGGGTGGTGATCATAGTCAGGTTCCCTGCGGATACGCAGGCATGGTAGTGATAGCTAGTTTTCCCTGCGTCTACGCGGGCTGAGTAATTTAACTAGTTTTTCCAATGCGTGGGCATTCGGGTATAAATCCCTGCTAGAGTTCCCACGTTTCCGACGTCGAGAGTGCCCTAAATCAATCCCTTTGACCGATACTCCCGTCCCCAACTGTCTCAACAGATTATAAATTTATCTGGGGAGAGTCCTTGGTTGACTGAGACGCCGACCCCAGCAATCGCATCCTTACAACTCCAAAATAAAGAATGTATCCTACACTAATGTAGACAATAAGATATTGGAGTACATAACCGCTCGAAAATATACTGATTTTTTAGTATCCGAATATATTATGTCGAATGATTCGGAACTCTCATTCGATATTATTAACATACTAAATCCGTTTATTCAAATCAAATAAACTCAAATACCAGTTACGCTAAATTTAATCATGTTTTCATTTTATATTTAAGCATTATGTATACATAAATCGAAGTGAAAAACTCGAGGTCATAGTTTGTTATAAATCTTTATAACACAATTTATTGGTAGCTAGCAACATCTAATCATTAAGTTTATTCAAATACAGAAAATTTTTAATATTTAAACCACGGCAAATCCACATAGAAATTCAACCAGAAAGTAATTTTTCCGACATCGAAAAAAATAACACTCCCGACAATAAAAATACCCTAGAAGAAAATATAATTGACCAATCAATTACATTTAATATACCCATCAGTTTCATTAAATCGGGACTATTCAATTAAGAATGGGGGGAGCTATATGACACATTATTTAGGGACACTTATCCAATTTATAATTAACTTCGAGCCTAGAGCTAATTTCAAAATAACTCTGTCTGACTACGAGCCAAATTCGTGGACAGCTATTTCTTTTAACTACGGCTTTAAACGATTTCCACCCAGATCAGTTTCCCTCACTCCGCCTCAAAAGGGATACTGTCAACATCCGATCCCATATTGTAAACATCAGAGCTCCAAGGCTATTCCTAAAGTACGCTAACGTAAACACCAATTTCCGGCCAAATTTCAATTTCAACTTTAATTGACAAATTTCATTATCCCATTTTCCGATTATCTTGAGTCATCTCTTAATCAGTTCTTTGAGAAAATCTCAAAGCAGTTCGACTAAGTGAAAAGTAAAGAGCAGTAAAAAAGTAATAAGTTCGACGTATAAAAAAAGAAATAAAAAATAATATACAATTTTTTTAATAAATTTACTAAGGAGAAAGTTAATTTGCACGCCGCATACGCTCGCATGAAAGCGTCGGCAAAACCATGTATTTGAATTGGGACTTGCGATCGTTTTTCAGAATCGAATTGAGCAGTTCGACTATGTGAAAAGTAAAGAGCAGTAAAAAAGTAATAAGTTCGACGTATAAAAAATGTAATAGTGAATAAGTGAATTAAAAAATAATATAAAATTTTTTTAAATTAATTTACCAAGGAGAAAGTTAATTTGCACGCCCCATACGCTCGCATGAAAGCGTCGGCGAAACCACGTATTTGAATTGGGACTTGCGGAACTGTGTGGACGAATCGCAATACCCTATTTTTCGGGAGCTGCAGAAGCGTTGCTTTAATGGTCTCCCACGATGTAACCAACTGCAACGGAAGCGACTCGTCGCAATCTAACTTTTGAAGCCAACAACATCATTGCATTTGTGACCAAAGGACACAGTCACCGACAAAATATTTCGCTTTGTCGCGCGAAGATCTAGGAAACCGGTTACCAAACCACGCAAAAAGTCGTAGTTACGTAGTGGCATTACAGCGCTATCAGAAGGGAATAACTCTGGGCAGTTTAAAAACCACTTTGTCAATTCAAAACACGCTTTTTGCAAGACCTGAGAATCTTCGTGTCGAAGACTTTGCAGGTTCTCAACGCATCCGGCGCCAGTCAACAAATTGTCAACATAAAAACCATTCTGAATAACCTTTGCGGCTTTTGGATTAGTTGCTTGCGCCATCTCTCCTAGCCGCATTAAACACCGAATCGCCAAAAAGGGTGTTGTAACTGTGTTTAACTTAAAGATTTTCAGGGACCCGGAATGATCTCGTCTCCATACTATGAGCTGAAAGTTTCGATCAGCTTCGTTCACCATCACTTGGGGATACATCTTTTTGACGTCGGCCGCAAGGGCAAACTTATGCATTATAAACAAAGCAGAGTCGCGTACAGATCCTCTTGAATTGTTGGGCCTACCATCAATATGTCATTCAACGTTACCGCTTTGATGAACGGCACGGTGCATCGAAAGTTACTCTCAAAAAACAACTTTTTTGAGAGTAACTTTCGATGCACCGTGCCGTACATCAAAGCGGTACTTTGTGGCCGTAGAACGCATTAGTGCGGAGTATTCGGAATTTTGTCGTTGGTGGAAGACAAGTGGCTCATTGAAACATGAATTCAATATACATCTTTTTCAGCGAAGGGTCTTTTGACAATTTCCTTTCTAGCGACAAAAATCTATGTTTCGCAACGTCTAATGAGCCAAGAGTATTTGGGTCAGATTTTAACGGCAAACGAACCGAAAATCTACCGGACGACAATCTTTGAGTATTTTTCTCAAAGTGTTGTTGCTCAGGAATATGGACTTTTGCCTTGGGCAGCAAGTTTAAGATGTGTCAATTAACTCCAACGCAACTGAGATGTAAAATTTTTTTAGCTTTTGTTGTATTTTCAGAGGCTTATCTCCCAGACACTATCGAGCAGAGAACTGTCTTTGGTAAGATGGAAAGTTCAGGCCCCTGCTTTATCTGGCCAACAGATAAAAGTTTACAGAACGTATCTGCGCCGATAAGCACATCCATTTTGTGGGGCTTGAAGAAGAATGGTTCTGCCAACTGAATATTTTCAGGCACCCTCCACCCGCTGGTGTTCACCATTTGATCCGAATAATAGCCAGGTTTATTTTTTCAGGATCCAAAAATCAGATGTAACTGGATGTTCTCACTCGCATTGGTAACACCATTGCCTCGCAAGCTCAACACACGTCCTCTCTTGTAATTTTGAGCCCTGAGCGAGTTCATCGGTCACAAAGTTTATTTGTGAACCACAGTCGAGTCTCCTGCAGGATCGTGGGCTGAGAAAGTGGAAGCAACGCTAGATTTGTGTTTGTGGCATAAATATGTAGCAACGTGTGGTGTGAGGAATGGCACACTCTGCATGTGTTCGATTTGTATTTTTCGACTGTGTGACTCTTTCGAAGCCAGTTAATGCATAGGGGTGTTTTTTAAGCTGCGAATGAAGTGCCGTTTCCAACTCGATGTTCAGCTGAGTTGGTTGGGGTTGGATTGGGCCTGCTGAACACTTTTGGGCTTGGAAGCCTCTTCCGCTACAATGTGTTGGTATCGTCCATTCAGAACCGTCTCACATTCGCTTCACAGCGGAAGTGAAGTATAATCTAACTGTTCTTTCCATTTTCTTTTTGTTCCTCCATCGACCTTGCTCATTACCAGATGTATTAAAATAGCATTTGTAATGCGTCTATCATCCCCAATAGACAGCAAGGAGTCATACAAGGCTGTGACCGTGTCGATGAGGGTTCCCAAGGCTGTAGCTGAAGGCTGGGGAATTTTTTGCAAATTAAAAAGTATCGAAATGTTGTCAAAAAAAATAAGGCAATCATTATCGTACACCCGCTTCAGGCTAGCAAGGGCTTTGGGATAATTTTCCGTAGTGACTTGAAAGGCCCTAACTGTTCCTCAAGCGTCTCCAGCTAAACACGAAATAAAATGAATTATTTTTTTTAATATTGTGTAAAGAGTCGTCTTTGTCAACAAAAGTTTCAAATGGCTTATAATATTTTTAATTCTGAGTGTTTTCCGCTAAATCTTGGAAGAGGGACGCTCGCCATTCGGACAGAATTTCTCGCCAGTAATTTCTTCAGCTTTATTTAAAATTAAAATGAGCAATACTTTTGTCAGCACGGCATTCTCTTCCAACTCTTCCCGCTATACATCTTTTACATCTTTCACTTCTATTTGATTTTCAAGAAGTGAAAAGTTTTCAAAATGCGTTTTTAGGATTTCTAATCGTCACTCAAGCTCATCGGATTCACAGATAATTTACCCTCTTTTAAATATCGAACAGGACGGTAAATACTTTTCATGCAAATATCTCGTTTGTGTTTAAGCTCTTCGATAACCTTACTTGCCATTGCGTTTATTTGTATTTATTTTTTTTTTTGGTATCGAAGAACTGTTATATATATATATTTATTAACATTGTTTATTTGCTTAATTATTGCTGAAAAAATAAACGAGTAAGTTCCGAACGAATTACATACTGATCCTAAATACGGTTTTTTTACGACAAAGCTCAACCGTACCGAAAACGAACATGCGTTTAAACAAACCAACAATTGCACTGCTTTAGCGATCGAGAACAAAAACAACCAAAGACAACTCGAAATAGCGGCAGCGGGGTCGGTGTGCGTGTATATGTGTACGCGGCTAGCGGGTCAACTCCTATTACCTAGGCAAATGCAAATGCTAACGGAGAATGATGCACTAACTGATAGCTAAGGGCAACAAATATATAAGCCTGATGCCGAAAGGCGCGGGAAATTAATGAAAAGCGCGGGAAAATTATGAAAACTAAACTTCTGCAGAGGTTTTTTGTCGCAATTTCCTCAGATAAACACCTTTCACTTTATACATTTTTCCGGCTTTATTACTAATACTTTAAATTGGTGCTCACTACCACGATAATTGGGGGAATTAAGTTTGCTCTAATTGGGTCAACTAGGAGTATTTGTTTCGATTTAATGGTCCAAAGCGATTCACATATAATTCAAAATAAACTTATGTATATGGCAGAATTATAATTGTTAGTATATGCTATTTAGCTACCTATTTTTGCACGAAAGAAAAAAGTTGAAAGATGGTCCAAAGCACAATTAACGAAACGCCACAGATAAACTATCAACTTTTAGCACTCTATACCTGGTTGGCCGATTCGAGATTTCCAACTTCCATCTCAAAACCAAAGTTAAATCCGTTTAAATTGCAGCGGTGAAGACGGAATGGTCCACAATCGGCGATAAACAGCCAACAGCAGCAACAAAAGACCAGCAGAAAAATTTTTACGTTGTGTGTGTTAAATGGGTATTTTAAGTTTTTCTCAAAAAAAAAATTGATAAACAATCGCGAACTCTAATGCAAATCACCTCGGGGTGTTCTAAGAAAAACGCGAAAGCGAAATTAGCGAATTTAGCGAAACTGGCGAAGGGAATTTTTTTCGGCGATCAACTAGCGGCACCAAATTGGAAAATGTACCTGTTTATATGTTTTCTGATTTTTACATTACTCTTTTAATTCTAAGTAAGACCCGTCACTGCGCTGCCCACAGACGGCAGCAGAGAGACGGCCATGTATATGCTTAAGTATATAGGCTATGCTCTCTTAAGCGGGCGCGAGGTATATGCACATGAGGTCCATTCGTGTTACAATTATCACGACGCTAGCAGTTTGTAGTGTAGTCCAAGGCATAGCGATCGGTTCATATTTCGGCCACTTGGGTTTATGACCGGGACATTTCGATTACGTAAACACTGCAACAAAGTGTTACAGTGTGTACCCTTTAAGTACTCTTGGTACATTGAGTATGCAATATGTGTGCATAATACAATAAAGAACACTACGCCTTAATTAAAAGCCTGGCTTGTCACTGCGTTCAACAAGTTCTTGCTTTCGGAAACAGTCCCAAAAAGCTTTCAACTATAGAGGAACGCGTTAGATAATGTCTTCTCTGCACTACTACTCGATCGGCTGAAAAAATTGTGTCAAAGCCGGCGATATTCTACCTGGATTCCAAGTCGGTTTAAGAAAAGGATATTTATACTAGTATAGCAAGGTCATATTCGTCACCGTAAAATGTTAATCGCTTTTTTTGTGAATTTGAGAGCTGCATTTGACTCTGCCTACTGCCTATTGTGGGGACTGCATGTCAGAAATCAAGTGGTATAGCTTAAGCTTAGCTAGAAATTATCAAGTCCTTAAAGAATCTGGACTTACCATAACAGTCGTTCCAACCAACATTTACAGGATTAACTCAGAATCGCAAAACTGGTGATAATTTAAACATAAAAATCGATGTTGGGTAAGAAAAATTAAATAATGTGAAGCAACTTCGACTCGCGGTTAAAAAGCTAGTGGGTTGGCTTTTATGACGCCAAGCTTACCTACCTCTATCCCACCCCAAAACAATCATCTTACCTCAGGCTAAACTAATGTATCCCTCGAATCCTGCCGAAAGTCTGTCTAACTGGGATTCCGATTTGACAATCAACAAGTCTTCAACTGAGGCAACCGTTTACCGTCAACTGTTCTATTTAAGTCTTACCCGGCGGATCTCTGCCCGGGTGGTCCTGTCCCTTCTCCTCAGCTCGTGCGAAACATTTAAAACACTGCAGACTAAGTATACAAAAAGTAAAGCAACAACAATAAAAAAGATAACTGCAATAACGATATTTTTAAAACAAGTGGTAAGAACAAACCAAGAACATGTAGTCTAATAAGGTCAAAATTCATTTTCAAAACACCCACCTAACCCATGCTATGAGGCGACGCAATCGCACACCACACACAAAGGGGAATACAAATACTAAAATAGGAGAGTTCATTTTTGAATCCATTTTACAATCAAGTTTATATTTATGCAACAAAGGTAATGACCCGGTTTGAAGTAGAAGGGAAGTCAAGACACACCTCTTCATCACACAACTCATAGTCTCTCACCTGTTCAACTGAAAGCCTTATAAAGCCTTCTAGACCCTAAATTAGGCAAAAACAAATACAAATAAATTCTAAAACGCGCAACATGCTTACAGTAAAGGTTCATTTTTTTTTCACGTTGGTCAGTTCAAAAAAGTGGCTCTTACGACACCAATGCAATGCAATGCTTGCAGATCGCGAGAGATGAAAGAAAAGAAACTATAAAGGACCGGACAGACAGTTTACTATAGTCATTACATAGTACTCTAAAAGGATCATGCATATCATAGTTTGATCGACAATGGTTTAAATAAGAGGAATATAGTTCCTAGTAATTCCAGTTCCAGTTACTCGGGACTCTTCACAGTTCTCTGGACTACCCAGGAATGGTCGTAGCCACACCTGAAAGATACTAACTACTGGCAAGGATCGGGGATGTGTCCAACAGGAACACGCCAACGTCCTTGGATTAAGCAGGAATATTCGTAGCCACGCCTGAAGGATACTAACAATTACTGGTTCAGAAAGGGTTAAGGTTATTTTCTAGATAATAAGAAATGCACTGGGGCTTAACAGATTAAAATATAAGGATTCACTTTATTCTCACTTGAACTGGCTTGTTTCCCTGCTGCCGAGTTCTTAAATGTTTAAGCCACGCAGGCTGTATACCTCGTTTGTGTCCGCGCCACATGGTTCTACTTTTCCAAATTCCGGAGCACACGTCTTCTCCCTGTCGCTGGCCGGGAACCAAGAGAGCGAACGATCGCGGTCGTTGCCCGTCATCGGTTCTTTCTAGGTTGCCACCCCTTTAAGTATCGAGTACACACTACGACTATCGATAGTGATCTGTCAAGGCGAGGTCTTGCGATCTGGTGACTTTGGTCAAGGCGCGAAGTTAATGCTCTTAAGCTTAGATTTAAATCTTATTAACGTATATTGATTTCACAGAACTAGTATAACAAAAAATACTCCATGGGTGTTTCTCTTATATTAATAACTTAACATATTATTGTAAAAGTGGTCAATAAAGAAAAAAACAAAAGGAAGCATGTGTGCCTCGTGGAACGATGCCTTAACCCCTTCCTACTTCGGGGGGTCGAAAAGTTTCGGATGGTGCCGTTTCTTCGACTGGTGACCCTGTAGCTTCCCTCGGGGCGTTGCAGTCAGTACCGCTGTCTGGACCTGGCCTGCAGCGCTCCGTCTTGAATGATTTCCGCGAAGCTGGTGGGGGTTCTCCCATCGGGCGTGTCGCAGGTCCACCTCTCTGGAAGGTCTAGACGGATGTCGTCCAGCGGTTGATCCGAGCTCTGCACTAGTGGAGCAGCAGGTCCGTCTCCATTTGGCATCCAGTCCAGCACCATACTCTCGACCTCTGGTGGAAGTGCCATCACGGCGTCCATTGCCTCGTCGGAGATCCGCAGCTCCAGTGCGTTGGCGCTGGTGTCCGAAGGTGTTTGGTCAAGGAGGGTCCTCCTGAGGCCCCTGAAGGCGTGTCGCAGGTCCACCTCTGTGGAAGGTCTAGACGGATGTCGTCCAGCGGTTGATCCGAGCTCTGCACTAGGGGAGCAGCAGGTCCGTCTCCATCTGGCATCCAGTCCAGCACCATACTCTCGACCTCTGGTGGAAGTGCCATCACGGCGTCCATTGCCTCGTCGGAGATCCGCAGCTCCAGTGCGTTGGCGCTGGTGTCCGAAGGTGTTTGGTCAAGGAGGGTCCTCCTGAGGCCCCCAAGTCCTTAAAGAATTGCTGTCGGAATTGTTGGGTGCGTTTCCTCCTGCGGCTGCTTCGAGATATGGCGACGTTGTCTTCGTCAAAGTCGCTTGATTGGGACGACCAGACCATGCACTTTCCACTGGCCGTGTCGGACGATCCCGCGTGATCCAAATGACGTACAGCACAGGTGCTTTCTGCTCGCAGCATCCTGATGCAAGCGGCGTGGATGCCTTCTGAGGACAGGGTGTCGTAGATGGCCGGTACTTCAGCGTGTAACGCGGAGCTGGAGGCTGCTTAGCAGTCCTTTGGTGAGGGCATCAGGTCCAGGGCGGTGTCAGGAGCAGAGTGTACGCGCTCTGACTGACGCGCCATGCTGGTGGTTGAGTGCCCAGTGGGCAGCGTAGCGCTGACAGTGGCGCACGGTGGAGTCGTCAAGTCGATAGCCGCCTCGTCTTCGCTCGGGTCTGGGCCCATAAGTGTGAGAGTGAGTTCCGGCGAGATTGGGAGTTCCATCGGTCAAAGGAGCATCCGTAGCCAGCACGAGGTTTAATGTACCTGTAGCAGCTGCGACCAGTGGCTGTGTCGGATTGCGTATCTTTCGATATTTTAAAAATTTCGATGCGGAACGCCTTCATAGCCGGTTCCGTCGTCGCTCGGCGTGTCGCGTCTGCCACTGGCTCCCTCATCGTCAGCCTGAGGACCGCCATTGTCGTCGCTGTCATCCAGAACGAATGCTTCCGGGTATGGGGTTTAGCGTGTGTCGTCACAGTAACGAGGCGAAACACCCCCGTAGCCGGTTCCGTCATCTCTCGACGCGTCGCGTCCACCGCTGGTCCGCTCGTCGTCGTACTATGGCCCAACACTGTCGTCGCTTTCATCCGCAACATTTGCCTCTGGGGATGGGGCATAGCGTGGTGTGGCAGGACGGCGAGGGTGAAGAATTTCCTCATTCGCGCGTTCGTGAGCTGTGTTCGACGCACTGGCACGTGGTGGATTCGTCTGAGTACGTTCCTAACGGTGAATCAAGCATTAAAAGCTAACAATGGTTGTATACATAGTTTGGTGGTTTATTCGTTGTGTCGTCTCCTTCGGCTGGAACGGGAAGGCATGGGTTTCTTGCGTCTTCGGGGTCATCGTCTTCGGATTCGCTGTTTCCTGTAGAGGATGGAGAATGGAAAGCTTTTAAATAAGCGATATTGTACCAGTTCAATGCAAGTGTAGATTCTGGAATTAGGGGGTTTGAAACGGTTTGCTAGTAAACTGGATGCCATTATCGCACATCATTTTCTTCGGTGCTTTGATGTGACCTAGTACTCGGCCACGAAAGGCTCAAATCAGAGACGCCGAGGTTGCTTTGCGCAGAGGGATCAGTTTAATCCATTCAGTGAACGCATCGAAGAAGACAAGTAACATGTTGTTTCCTTACTTGGAACGGGGCAGCGGGCATACGAAGTCTGCACATTGTACCGCAAATGGTTCCTCGACCTGTCTCGTGAGCATCACGCCTCTGCCTTTGTTGGTCTGCTGTTTGCGCACTTGGCGCTTGTATTTAAATCACTAGTTGTAGGGCGAGAGCGGGAGCCAATAAAGCTTTCGTCCGTTCGCTCTTGCGAACTCGCCCCGTCTCTCGCCACCGTAGCATAAGTTAGGTTCTAAGAGAAATTATTGAAATATAATAGTTAGTGATCAATCGAACGTCATCGTAGCCACTCCTTTTCGTCGTGCTTTCAAAATAGTTTTTCACAAATTCGCAAATTAACGTCGTCTCGAACTACTGCAGTCACACGTTTTCGCGTTGTTAATACAAAACAGTATTAAATTTTCATGGTGACCCCGACGTGATAAGCAGTAGAGTTCGCGAGTTTTAATTTTTTTTCGGTAAAAACTATAAACATTACATACAATACCCAAAACCAATTTCTTCGTGTCGGTTCGGCCAATAAATTAAATTTAACAATATTTCGTCGCTGGAAATTTTCTGCCGTTCCTTGAGTTGCCCCATACGTTTCTGCAAATTTAATTGCTTAATTTGCTGCTGCCGCCAAATGGAAGTAAAAAAGGAAGTTGCAATTATCAAGTCGGCCATCCAGGTATAGAGTGTCAAAAGTTGAAAGTTAATCTGTGGCGTTTTGTCAATTGTGTTTTGGCCCATCTTTCATCTTTTTGCATTCGTGTAAAAATCGGTAGACAGTGAGCATTCTAACCAAGAAATTAAAATTTGCATGTACTAACAACCAAAATTCTGCAATAAACATAATATATTTCGAATTGTATGTGAATCGCTTTGGCCCATAAACAAGCAAATAAAATACTCGTCGTCGACCCAATTAGTGCTAACTTAATTCCCCCAACTTTCGTCGTAGTGAGCACTAATTTAGGGTATAAATAAAACAGCTGGAAATAAGTGCAAATTGTGAAAAGTGTAGCTCTCAAAAATTAGCGGCAATAACTTTCGCCGCAGTTTGTCTGAACATTTTCCCGCGCTTTTCAGAATTTTCCCGCGCCTTTCCAATTTTCCCGCGCTTTTCATAATTTTTGCGCGCATTTCGTCGTCAGGCCCTTAGTTATCGGTCAGTGTATCATTCTCCGTTAGCATTTGCCTAGGAAGAGCCGCTAGCCGCGTACACTTCCACACGCACACCGACACCGCTGCCGCTATTTCGAGTTATCTTTGGTCGTTTTCGCTCTCGATCGCTGCAGCAGTGTAATTTTCGGTCTGCCTAAACGTTTGTTCGTTTTTTCGGTACGCTTGAGCTTGAGCGTTAGCTCCCCTACAGTGCGTGCGTGCGGCATATACTGTCGCAGGGTTTATATAAAAAATATAAAAACCCTATTTAGATTTTTCGCTGTAATTCTCTCGGCACTTAGCTCCCATACACTGTGTGTGATCGGTATACTACTCGTTGATTTTTTATTATATTATTTAACAAATAAATAATTTAATAAAAATAAATATTTAACACCTCTTCGATACCAACAAAATAAATACAAATAAACTAAGGATATCGAAGAGCTTAAACACCAACGAGATGTTTGCATGAAAAGTATTAACCGAACTTATCGCCACTTAAAAAAAGCCAAATTATCAGTAAATCCGGTCGAGCTTGAGTGTCGATTAGAGATTCTAAATACGCACATTGAAAATGCTTCGCTTTTGCAAAACAAAATAGAAGTGAAAGATACAAAAGATGTATACCGCGAAGAGGGTAAAGAGAGGGCCACAATGACAAAGTCATTGCTGATTTCAATTTTAAATAAGTGCAAACAAAATAATATCGAAAAATCCGCTCCGCCAGTAAATCGCCCGCCTCAATGCCGTCCACCGAGCGTTGCTCTCCCAACTTTTAGCGGAAAACACTCCGAATTAAAAATTTTATAAGCCTTTTCGAAACTTTCGTTGACAAAGATGATACTTTACACGATATTGAAAAATTCAATCATTTAATTTCGTGTTTATCTGGATACGCTTTAGGAACAATTAGGGCGTTTCAAGTCACTCCGGAAAATTATCCCAAAGCCCTTGCTAGCCTGAAGCGGGTGTACGATAATAATTGTCTTATTTTTTTGACAACATATCGACACTTTTTAATTTGCAACAAATTCCCCAGCCTTCAGCTACAGCCTTGAGAACCCTCATCGACACGGTCACAGCCTTGTACGACTCCTTGCTGTCCATTGGGGATGATAGACGAATTACTAATGCTATTTTAATACATCTGGTAATGAGCAAGGTCGATGAAGGAACTAAAAGAAAATGGGAAGAACAGTTAGATTATACTTCGCTTCCACTTTGGATCGAATGTGAGGCGGCCCTCAACAGGCGATACAAACAAATGGTAGCGGAAGAGGTTTCCAAGCCCAAAACTGTTCAGCAGACCCAATCTAACCCTAAGAAGAATGGAAATAGGAGTTTTTCGTTTGTCGCTGCCAGGAATGATTCTGTTCAATGCATGTATTGCAACTCAGCTGAACATCAGATTGGAAACTGCGCTTCCTTTGCAGCCCTAACAGCTCAGCAAAGATTCGATTTCGCTTAAAGAGCACCCTTGTGCATTAACTGCTTAAGAAAGGGTCAAACGGTCAAAAAATGCAAATCGAACAGATGTAGAGTGTGCAATTCCTCACATCACACTTTGCTACACATATATTCTCCAAAAGAGAGAGGACGTGTGCATGAGCTTGCGAGGTATAGGTGGAACTAATGCCCAAGCCACAAAAAAAATACACACGATTGAGAAGTCGCGAGTAGGGAACAGCCAATTGTCGTCCGATTTTTGGGTTATGAAAAATATTTCTGGTTATCATCCGGATCAAGCGGTGAACACCAGCGGGTGGAGGGTGCCTGAAAATATTCAGTTGGCAGATCCGTTCTTCTTCAAGCCCCAAAAAATAGATATGCTTATCGGCGCTGATACATTCTTTGAACTTTTATCTATTGGCCAGATAAAGGAGGGGCCTGAATTCCCCATCTTACAAAAGACAGTTCTCGGCTGGATAGTGTCAGGGAGATGTGCCTCTGAAAATAATAAAAACGCTGAAAAAAGGGTACATCTCAGCTGCCAGGAGGAAGCGTTGGAGTCAATTGACACAACCCTGCAGAAATTTTGGTCCATACTCCTGAGCAACAACTCTGTCAACAACACTTTGAGAAAAATACTCAAAGATTGTCGTCCGGTAGATTTTCGGTTCGTTTGCCGTTTAAATCTGACCCAAATACTCTTGGTTCGTCATACGAAGTTGCGAAACGTAGATTTTTGTCGCTAGAAAGGAAATTGTCAAAGGACCCTTCGCTGAAAAAGATGTATACTGAATTCATGGAGGAATATGTTTCACTGGGCCACATGTCCTCCACCAATGACAAAATTCCGAATACTCCGCACTATTTCATTCCGCACCAATGCGTTTTCGGCCACAAAGTACTTCAACTAAGTTGAGAGTAGTTTCGATGCATCGAGCCGTACTTCTACGCAGGTAGCGTTAAATGACATCTTGATGGTAGGCCCAACTATTCAAGAGGAGCTGTACTCGACTCTTCTTCGGTTTAGATTGTATAAGTTTGCCCTTGCGGCCGACGTCAAAAAGATAAATACCATACTGAAGCTGCTGAGAGTGTTCGTGTGGGTTTTTCGTTTTATTCAAAGGTGCAGAAAGGTGTCGAAGCCCTTTGAAAAAAGTATTTCGCCAAGAGAACTGGATTTCGCTTTTGATAAAATTGTCGAAGTTATCCAATTTCACGAATTCAGGGACGACATAAGTAAAAATTCGGAAAAATAAACCTGTAGCAACGAATATTCAAAAGTTAAACCCTTTTCTTCAGAAAATAAATTAGATTGGCGCTCCTCGACATAGCTACGAGTTGGGGGTCGCAGATCGCCACATGAGAGAGATCCGATCCCGTCTGGAGGAGCAGGGGGGCGGTATTGAAACATTCGCATCAAAAAAAGGATGCGAGTTTGCGTTCATACCGCCCAGAGCACCGCACTTCAGCGGACTATGGGAGGCAGGTGTGAAGTCTGCAAAGCACCTGTTCCTTCGGACGGTATGCCAAGACCTCTTGACCGCGGAGGAGCTCGGAACTCTGCTCACCAGCGTGGAGACCGTGCCCAACTCCAGGCCCCTCGGAGCTCTAAGCAGCGACCCGAAAGTCGGCGAGGCCCTGACCCCCGGGCATCTGCTCATCGGCGGCCCTCTTCTGGCCCCACCATCAGCGGCGCTCCCGAACCAGATTAGCCTGACCTGCTTGCGACAATGGCGAGGTGTCTCATCTCCAGCCTCCAGCAGCGGTCCAAGTGGCACCAGGGGAAGTCCAACCTCGTCGTGGGAGCGCTCGTCGTCGTCGCAGAAGACAACCTTCCGCCCCAGCAGTGGAGGATTGGACGAGTGGTAGCGGTGCACGCCGGCGCCGATAGCAAGGTTCGCGTGGCGGACGTCAGGACGCAGGACGGGGAGTATCGGCGAGCTGTCCACCGACTGGCTCTGTTGCCCGTTCTGGGCTGAAGGACGTCGTCCCTTCAGAAGGGGGCGGTGTTTGCACACTTGGCGCTTGCATTTAAATCACTAGTTGTAGGGCGAGAGCGAGAGCCAATAAAGCTTTCGTCCGTTCGCTCTTGCGAATTCGCCCCGTCTCTCGCCACCGTAGCATAAGTTAGGTTCTAAGAGAAATTATTGAAATATAATAGTTAGTGATCAATCGAACGTCATCGTAGCCACTCCTTTTCGTCGTGCTTTCAAAATAGTTTTTCACAAATTCGCAAATTAACGTCGTCTCGAACTACTGCAGTCACACGTTTTCGCGTTGTTAATACAAAACAGTATTAAATTTTCATGATTTTTGTTGTTTTTATTCATGGTGACCCCGACGTGATTAGCAGTAGAGTTCGCGAGTTTTAATTTGTTTCGGCGAAAAACTATAAACATTACATACAATACCCAAAAACAATTTATTTGTGTCGGTTCGGCCAATAAATTAAATTTAACAATATTTCGTCGCTGGAAATTTTCTGCCGTTCCTTGAGTTGCCCCATACGTTTCTGCAAATTTAATTGCTTAATTTGCTGCTGCCGCCAAATGGAAGTAAAAAAGGAAGTTGCAATTATCAAGTCGGCCACCCAGATATAGAGTGCCAAAAGTTGAAAGTTAATCTGTGGCGTTTTGTCAATTGTATGTAGTAACAACCAAAATTCTGCAATAAACATAATATATTTCGAATTATATGTGAATCGCTTTGGCCCATAAACAAGCAAATAAAATACTCGTCGTCGACCCAATTAGTTCGAACTTAATTCCCCCAACTTTCGTCGTAGTGAGCACCAATTTAGGGTTTAAATAAAATAGCTGGAAATAAGTGCAAATTGTGAAAAGTGTAGCTCTCAAAAATTAGCGGCAATAACTCTCGCCGCAGTTTGTCTGAACATTTTCCCGCGCTTTTCAGAATTTTCCCGCGCCTTTCCAATCTACCCGCGCTTTTCATAATTTTTGCGCGCATTTCGGCGTCAGGCTTATATATTCGTTGCCCTTAGTTATCGGTCAGTGATCAATCGAACGTCATCGTAGCCACTCCTTTTCGTCGTGCTTTCGAAATAGTTTTTCACAAGTTTGCAAATTAACGTCGTCTCGAACTACTGCCGTCACAAGTTTTCGCGTTGTTAATACAAAACAGTATTAAACTTTTGGCATAAGATACATTTTCGTTCCGACGTCGCGGAACATGCCAGGCCAGTAATATTTCTATGAGATCCGGAGAATGGTCTTTCGTACCCCCAAATGGCGATGCTCGCTTGGCACACATAGTTTCCATGGTATGTAGTCCTGGTCGTTCGGGCGATGTCTTAAGTTGCGATACAGTTCCCCGTTTCCGATGACATAATCGGGAAACTTCTGTGATATCTTGTAGTTTGCGTTGAAACCACTTGCACTGATGGTTTTCTGTCGTGATCCGCTGGAGTCTTTCTAGCGGTTGTCGAGAGAAAGCGTCGGCGACTAAGTTGTATTTCTCTCGGCGATACTGGACGTCATATTGGTATTGCTGGAGTTCTAACGCCCATCTTGCTATTTTTCCTGTGGGATCTCTATATGGTCCAGCCATTTAAGCGCTAAGTGATCGGTGATTACGTTGAAAATGTAACATTCGACGTAGATTCACCAGACGATCGCCAAGCATTCCTTTTTCATCGGAGAGTAGTTGAGCTAGGCAGCGTCTAGTTTCCTGTCCGTTGATTGACTGTCTCAAAACACCGCCTAGTTCTTAATACGCAAGTTGGCTTCTATGAGCCGTTTTTGCACCAGCACCAAAGGAGCGCTGTTCGGGCTGCGAGAAGGTTCTATGCACCCTTGCTCAAGTAGGGCGTCTACCTGTTGATTAATGATCTCCTGCATGGCAGGGTTCTTGGGATAGTATTTTTGTTTACACGGCTTGTCATCTCGCTCAGCTCAACGGGGTTGGATCTTGATGAAAGTCGCAGCTTTGCAGCTCCGCAGCGCAGTGTCGTGCCTATACTACAAGGGAAGTTTTTTCTTAAAATCAAAGGTTCCAGCATGGATGGCATTACTAGTAGCGGCACCTCGAGGAGTTCCTGTACTAGCGTTATCCGGGCTATGCATAATTTTGATACTTCTTCATTAAATTGATGTGGTTCACCGACTGCATCAGCAAAATTCTGACTTACGAAACTGCGGGACGCCCCAGTGTCAATCGTGGCCAGGCTGGTCTGCCCTCCAATTCTTACCGTAGCCACTATCTTTCCGTCTTCTACTCTGATGGGTGCGCTTACAGGGTGTTCCCTGCCTCGCTGGTCCCCGTCGTATTCCGCACGACGCGAGGACTCGGTCCGTTTCCCGGCTGCGTATTACGGCAACAGTCGATAGTGCGAATTCCTTGTCGACCAGAATCCCAACAGAAATATCTTCTGCTGTTCCTACACTCGCGGCTAAAATGTCCTTGTCCCCCGCAGTTGCTGCAGGCATTCCGTACGTCAATTCTTTCCGATGGTGTGATAATCCGATTTGATATGGGCGCTGCCGGTTGTCGGGGTCTTAGCTCTACGTTTGAGCTTCCCGACCGATTGAGAGGGGCCTGAGTGTTCCAAGAGTGTTCCCGGATGTCTGAGTTGAAGCGCAAGAGGTTACGATTGGAGTTCTGGGTTAATTCTCCCTGCTTAGGCTACGGTTTGACGGTTTCAAATACTGTGGCAAGCTGGGTAATTTGTCCGATAGTTTTGAATTCGTGGCGACGTATGTACATTTGGTACTTCGGTGCAGCGTTCTCGTAGAGTCGGTTGAGCTCCTGTTATTCTTTGTAGCCCCCATGCATCATAAGTACATGAAGATCAAGCACAAAGTCTTTAAAGATCTCTCGGTACTGCTGGTCTCGACCCCTTATCGTCTAACCGTTAAAGGTACCGTGGAGGTAAAAAGAATTCTAAAAAATCCTTGCGGAAGGTTATCCTGTCCGCGCCTTGAAGTCGGCAGGTCTAAAACCATTTATGCGCCCCGTCGGTCAAAAGTTCAGCCGTAGGAAACTGCGCGACTCTCTACCTGCTCTATAAAGGTTAGAGGGTCGGATCAGCCATCAAATTGTGGTCCCCACATGCGAATTCTTTCCGGGGTGCATGTAAAACTACGAGGGTCTTTGATCCCCGGGTCTCCTTGAGTCTTTGGTGCGTGTATGGTAATGCCGGGACTAACAGGGGGAAGATTACCGTAAGTAGGTTACCGGGGAGAAGCAGTGAGTGCATATTCCTATTACTAATTGCATTTGACACGGAGGTCTAATCGTCGGCAGTGTTGTCTTTGTCTTCGCCCGGGTTTGTGTTTGGGGCACGTAAAGTAAAATGCATTTCGAGGGTCTTTAGTTTTGCCCAGACTGCGTCAGTCAGTTCCGAGTGCTTAACGAAGGTGGCAAAATTTTTTTTGGAGATCTTCGACGCGGCCCCCTGACGCGAACCTAAACTCGACGGGAATATATCCAAGTTGTCCGTGCCCCAGGATTCTTAAGTCTATTCGGAACAGACTCACCAGGTTGCTCCGCACCGTATTTGCTTCGTCCATGTTTGAAATCACTTCTTCTGTGTCCTTGTTTGATTTTGTCTGTAATTCCTTTTCCAACGTTTTTTTTTACTATTTCAAATTGTTTTTGTACTGCTTGTCTTGGTTTTATTTTGCTTTATATATATATTTTTTTTCAGTGTATTCAGTTAAGTATATTTATTTAAATTTATTTTTATAAATTGTATGCATTATTAACAGAATTTATTTATTTTTTTTTTATTTAATGTTTAATTTTTTTTGCAGTGTATTTCACTACAGTGTTAATTTATTACTGTATAAATATTTTTTTTATTCAGTGTATTTTTGTGTATGCTTCACTTTTATATTCTCTTGCCGTGCTGATTCTCTTTTCTGGTTGGGTGTTTTTTTACTGGGTTACTTTATGCACTTGCTCGGCTTTGTTGTCGGTACTGCGCCTTTTGCTCGTGGGCTTTTTATGTTTCACTCGATCGCGTTACCCTGCGTCACGTTTTGCGGTTCTTCGCGTCACTTAACACGCGGTCTTGGGCGCTTATCAAGATTTTCGAGCCAATTTTCGGTGCTACGAAACCGGATTTTTGCTTTCAAATTTTTCCCTGTTCTAAAAGGTGTTATCTTCCTAGGATTTTACCCTACAAGTCCTTGTAGGGTCCCCGGGGTGAGCCTCAGTCGTTCCAGAGATCCTTACAAGGAATTTGTAATTTACAGGGGGACTTGTTTGCAAAAGAAATACGCGAGCGCAGGTTTTTGATCAATTGTACTCCGATTTTTGGACACACCACGCTGCTAGCCCGAGGAGAGGGGAGCGAAAGAGGATTCTTCCACGTGCCTGTGCAAAACGGGGCTACAGGTAAACTATGCTTGGGGGGAGCGAAGAGTATGAATATGATCCAGCAGGGCACTCCATCTTCTCTGGGTGGACCAGATATATCCGTAGCCACGTCTGCAATGGTACTAACTAAGGACATAGGAACGGGATGGTCGTAGAAACGCCTGAGGGATACTAACTACTGGCAAGGATCGGGGATCAATAGCTACGGGCAAAGATCGCGGATATGTCCAACAGGGGCACGCCAACGTTCTCTAAATTAACCAGGAATGATCGTAGCCACGCCTGAAGGATACTAACTACTGGCAAGGATCGGGGATTAATAACTACGGGCAAAGATCGGAGATATGTCTCTGGATTAACCAGGAATGGTAGTAGCCACGCCTGAGGGATACTAGCTACTGGTTCAGGAAGGGTTAAGGTTATTTTCTAGACAACTACGCAATTAAAAAATGCACTGGGGCTTAACCGATTAAAATATAAGGATTCACTTTATTCTCACTTGAACTGGCTTGTTTCCCTGCTGCCGAGTTCTTCAATGTTTAAGCCACGCAGGCTGTACCCCGCGTTTGTGTCCGAGCCACATGGTTTTACTTTTCCAAATTCCGGAGCACACGTCTGCTCCCTGTCTCTGTCCGGGAACCAAGAGAGCGAACGATCGCGGTCGATCGCCAAATAAAAATACTTATTGGCGGCAATGCCAAAATTATTAATATATTAACCCAGAAAACGCTAGATGCAGGCAGCGAAACTTTTCACAAAAAAATTTGGGTCAATCGGTACCAGAACCGATGGAAGGACAAACAAAAAAGAGTAGCAGAAAAAAAGTAATTCTAGTAATTCCGGGACTAGACAATGAAGATCATAAGAAACATGCTTAAGACAATATGCTTATATCCATCTCAGTTAACAACGAAAAATGAGAATCCTGTAGATTACCATCCGGATGCAAGAACGCACCCAGCATTTTCCAAAGGCAAATTGACGATGTCCCAAGGGAATAAATTTCAAAAATATGCTACCCGTATGCCAACGATGTCATCTAAACTTAGTTCTTACAAGCTTGTGTAAAGCTTGCATGAGGGTATCTCTGTTTTAAAAATGTCTTCGCCACAATCACAAGACCCCAAATAGAGTTCTTGAATGCGAAAATGGTTAGGTCAGCTCAAATCAATCAAGAAAAAATAAAATTGAGTTATTAGCAAGACAACTAGAGTTATTTGAACAAACCTTTAGAGACCTTTGTCACCGGAAAATCGGCCAATTACTTGGATCTCCAAAACAATTTGGAACAACAAAATGCATTTCGCCACCAATTAGCGGGAACTATTAGCCATTGAGAAATTATTTGTATGGGGTGTGATAATTAAACGAAATAATACGAAGGCACTAATAAAACGCTGACAATCTTTTATTGATGACCATATCGCGAACATCATCTAATCAAGGCATTTTTCTCGACGAGATTCAAACATTGAGAATTCCTAGTGACGGATATTCCTGACCAAACAGAAACAGAATTTCAGTGGGAACGCCGAACTTCAGCAGAAACGGCTTGTTGCATTGGCAGCCGCCAAACCAAATTCATACAAAAATCCGTGTGTATACAGTTGTTGTTCGCCGATAAACTAGACGTATAATTTGTACTGTTTTTTAAACGTCGACTGTCATGGACGGCCAGTAGAATTTTTTTCCAATTTTTAGTGACCTTTTTCACCACTGTTACTGGTGAGCTACAGCTACTGTTTCTCTCCTCGATCACGCCCAACTTTAACATCCGGTCCAGTGCTATACACCAGTTAATGCTTTGCTGGTGAATGTGGAATGCCGCTGCTTAATTGGCAGGTCTTCATCGGTGATTTTGGTTACCAGTTATTTTACCTCAGTCTTGCCTATTCTCTTCTAAACGCATGATGGGTACTGCTGACTATTTGTCATGTTGTGACAAAATTAAAAACCTCCGTCTCACATCGAGTGAGGGGGGAGGCAGAGACTTACATATAATGATACAGATGACAGATACAGATGATCCCAGTTTAGTCCCCTTAAGGTGGTATTCTGGTCTAGAAGCCTTAATTTTAAGCAATTTTAAAAACGAATAACATTTTTAATATACAAGTTAACTACCCCATGAACCCAGGGTCCTAATGCCATTTATAAACAATTTTTCAAACTTCAATCTTATCGATCTTCGCATTTGTCTTTGCCTTTGGCTTTGAAGTCCGCTCTTATATCCCCAGCCGAGATAAACAATTCAAACTTAAAGTAAAAATCAGCATCCGTTCGAAACCAAATCAATTGCGCCTTTTCTATTCCAAGCCCAAATAAATTGCATTGGTCAGCATAATTGAGTTTCTCAATTGGATGCGAATTTTTCATCATGAGCTTTTACTTAAAACAAAAAATGGAACTTCTTGAAGCTTGAAGGTGTTGAACCTGTGCCGATTGCTCTCCAGCAGCCCTTCGCATTTATCCCGAATTCGTCTTGTGCGCTGAAATCGGGACACCCAAACCGGTAATCGACGAGCAGACATCTGTGGAGATCAGCCGAGTGTCGTTGAAGGCTCCCCCGCACTTAAAAGGGCACCCGGACGTATGCTTCACCCTGCTGGAATCGCAATTTCCAAGTCTCCGCATTCCTGTGGACGACACAAAGTTTCATGTAACTTTGAACATACTGCCTGCAGACTACCTTGAAACAATCATGTTCATCTTGCGAAATCCGCTGCCCACTGAAAAATACGAAGCGATAAAAGCAAAGATTATGGACGAACATCAACCCCCACCTCTGGCGCAGTTCGCGCAGTTGGTCCGGGCGTTGGAGCTGCTTCTGCGCCACATGCGCGAATTGGCCAGGGGCGGCATTGGAGAAGACGCCCTGAAAGCCGTGTGGCTGGAGCGGTTGCCCTAAGGCTTGCGACTAGTTGTGGTGATGGCACAAAGCAAGCTCGACAATCACGCGCTAACGGCTGACCGAACTTGGGAGTAAGCACACCCCACGGTCAACACAGTTGCCGCAACCGCCCATGTACAACCCATGTCACGATGTTACAACACGGATCTCTGGAGCAGCAAGTGGCGGAGTTGAGAACTATGGTGGCCGGGATCGGAAGGCGTCAATTCCGTAAGAGCCGCGATCGATACAGGGGAAACAGTCCTGATCAAAGTCGGTATAGCGGCAACCGATCGAAGTCCCGTGACGATTGATATTGTTACTACCACAATCGATTTGGTGAGAAGGCGAACAGGTGTAGATCGCCTGGCAAGTGGCCGGAGGGAAACTAACCGCCACTTCGCATGAGGCAGAAACACAAATACCGAATATCTGATATCCCCACCTCAAACCATCGCCTATACGCCGCCAATGGAACACCAATCAATTCCTGCGGGACGAGAACTTGGACTCCGACGCTGTTTCAACTGGTTGTTCATAGTGGCCAACGTGTCCTAAGCTATCATCGGCGTTGACTTTCTCTCCCGCTACGGTCTCATCATCAACGTAAAGCGACGCAAAAGCATCGATGAGACCACATCACTGCCTACAATCTGTGAGCTTCGCCATGTCCAGTACTCTCCCACATCGACTGTTGTGACCGAATGTGAGTACCATGACATAATCTCACTAAATAAAGTCCTGACTCTGCCTCCTGTTTTCGATGAGGAGCTCGTGCAAAATACCCGAGTTCAGCAATACATTGCGACAGAACCCACCCTGTATTCGCGAAGGTTCGACGTCTGAATTCTGAGGCTCTAACTTCCGCCAGGGACGGATATTCACGAATGCTTGCAGCGGGGAGTTGTCGAACGAGCAGCAGCAGCTGGGAATCGCCATTACATATGGTGAAGAAAAAGAATGGCGAATGGCGGCCATGTGGTGACTATCGACGTTTGAACGCTATCACTGTTCCCGACCGATATCCGCTCCCACATTTCTACGATATCAACAAGGTGTTCGCCGGCAAGTCCATATGCTCCACCATCGATTTGGTCAGCGCCTATCTCGCTCGCGCCAGAGGACCGAGAGAAGACATCCATCATCACACCGTTCGGGCTGTTTGAGTTCAATGGGCTGGCATTTGGACTCCGCAATGCATCGAAAACCTTTCAGCGGCACATGAACAACATTTTCGGCGATCTTGACTTTGTGGCAGTGTATATCAAAGACATTTGTGTGGCTTCGACAAGTATGGTTCAGCACAGTCAACACCTCAAGACTGTTTTTGATCGCCTGGGGTAAGAAAAACTTACGTATCAACTGTAACGACCTGATTTCTGAATATCTCGCTCGCAACGTAAGCGGGCGGCTAGCTCATAGAGGTTGAGGGATCGTTCCACCAAATTTATATTGGGTGATTGCCTTTGATCAAAGAATAACGCAAGAGTTGTGTTGGGATCGTAAAGGTTTTTATTTGTTTTCTTATATATAGCCTCGCGGCTCTTCCGCTACTGCTGCTTCTCGCCGTTGTATTCTGCGGCGTCGCTCCTCGTCGCTGTCTTCTGCGGGGTCGCTCCTCGTCGTCGACTGCTTGCTGGTATCTGACTTGGACGGCTCCTCCGAGACTCTGGATGGTTTGCGAACCTCACTGTCGGAGACGGCAAGGTGTTTCGCCTAGCAGGTAGAACTAGGTTCGGCCTCTTCGCCCAGCCACCTTTATCGCAGACTCCACGCAAGGACTCCCTGAGCTTGATTTAACCACGACCTAGCACCCGTTGGATCTCAGCGTTGTATTCTCAGCCTGTAGACTCACAGTCGTTCGGCGTCTCGACTTTGCGATATTGATCCTGGTATTCGATTAACTTGCTACTGGTCTCGCGTACACGCACTCGCTTTGATTCCCGCACTGTTAATTCGCTTTGAGCTGCGCTTACGCCTCTGATGGTCCCGTTATTCCTCTTCTCCAGTGATCGGGTCCAAGGTCCACTGCCGCACCGTTAGTTCACGGTGCGTCCTCTTTGTGCAGGTCCGAAGTCCGCCAATTCACCATTCGACCTTTTTGCCCTTGCCGTGTAAGGGTCCATTGTCCAGCGTGGTACCATTAATTTACGGTGTCTCCCCTTTGCCCGGGTCCAAAGTCCGTTGTTTACAGTTTGACCTTGTTGCCATTGACTCCTCCGGCATTCTCGCCCCTCTTTCGCTGTTGCTATCCAGCTCTCCTATATCGGGATTTGTGGGGAGTTTTAAGACCTCTCACATTCGCCCCTTTCTTCGGAAATGTTATGAAAGTCGAGATTTCCCTGCCCCTGTTTTTCGTTTACTCAAATTCCTAGCCAAACTCGTTCCCCAAAAGACGTCGACTTTCCCTAAACTCTCCTCGAAAGACTTCCCGTAGACAGCGCCCTGAAAGACCTTTAACTTTCCTATGGCTGTGCTGCGTTAGCCTGTTCCCTAGACAGTTTCCCGAAAGACTTGAACTTTACCAAAACTGTATCTCGTTCCCCAGACAGCTCCCCGCGTGTAATTTGAATTTCCCGCCCAAACAGTTCTCCGTGTTTGAAATCACCCTACCGATTGCCGTCGTCTGGCCACTCTACTGAAAACGTCTCGATCGCACTTATCGATAGTGGGTCCAGCATGGCCATCGCTGGTATTTTCGTGTTGAGCCCACTTTATTGGGCCCTGAAAACCCGCACCCAGACCCCTGCTACCACAATACGGTAGCGCGCCCCCCCCCGGTTCCACGCCCTCCGATGGCCTCGACGGCCCCCACATTCTGGCCCACCAGACAAGGACAGGAATAGTCCGAGAGGGACAGAAGAGAGCGGCGAAGGGCCGTGTGCAGAAGGAAGTAACGGGACGGCACCGGACTTTGGACCCTGATATTGGTGCCGTGCGCAGAGGGCGAAAGGTTGAACGGTAAAACCGTGGACTTTGGACCAGGAGGCAAGGAGACGCCGATAACTAGCGGTAAATGGAGGCCTATATAAACCGGCCGAGCGCAGGAAGCTGGATCAGTCGATTTCTACCAAGTCAACAAGTAACAGTCATCAAGTGAACCAGTAACTAGTGAAACAACGTGAAGGAGCAAGTAAAGCCGTGCGGAGTCATCAAGGACACAAGATCGCTACGTCGAGACGTTCGGCATTTAGAGCTAAAGTTTTCGAATTGAGACACAGGTAGCTGGGGTCCTTACGGCATCACACGGCTAAGTCCAGGCGCTTTGTCACAACTTCTGTCGCGATTTGAGCTTGGCATCCCACTCGGCGTGTCCGACAGAGTTGAACAAATAGAGTCCTTCGACGAAGAACCGTGGGCTCAGAAGGAAAGTTGTCTAGAACTAGCTGCCTGCCTACAAGAACTGCATTGGCGAACTCCGGACACCGTATGCCTGATCGTCCTGCAGGAACTGTACAAGGTCCTGGTGCGACTAGCCCGGAAAGACGCGCGTTTGTTCAGCTGGTGTCTCGAAAGGCGTATGCGTTGAGAACATAGCGGTCCACCGCTAGAGTCCCAGAACGGCAGCTTACCGAGTCGCCAACATGGAGCGGAGCCGGTCGAAATAAATGGAGGCAGGATAAGGACAACGAGGACCCCAGGACTACGAACAACGAGTGTCGTGCGAGCAACATATTCTTCGAATTCTTAGGCCTGCGGCAGATGGGGTAGGGTGGAAGCGATCGTCTAGAACCTGGCGTTTGACCCAGGGACTGCATTGGAGGCTTTCGGCGTACGCCTAAACCGTCAGGTAGAAACTGATCCGACGTCCGGTGTGACCGACCGGGACAGAGCTAGGGACAGGAAACTGCGGCTGCGAAAGGCGTACGCCTTGAGAGCACAGTGCCTGTTCACCGTAGTCTGGGAACGGAGACGCATCCCTAATCCCTGTAACCCCGCCGAGCCAAAGGTAGCAAAAGACATCGCGAGCGAAACCGGCGAGGGAGACACCACTTTGCAGACGGCACGATCCAGCGAGACATTCAACGTGGGAAGGAGACGACGGCAGAATATATTTCTACATTATCAATACACCACCCAGGCCGAGGGTCAAGTCGGCGAATAAAAGACCACTGTATACTCACAATCTTTCTGTGCGTTTTCACTGAACAACAGGGCGGTCACGTATATATAAATTTTATGGGACGAACACTTACATCTTCTGAGCAAGCCGCACCATATTCGTAGCGAGCAGATAGAGGATTTCCCAAAGGTGGCAGCCAAGCTTGGCATCATTCTGGAGGGCAGGTCGGACGACATGCGAAGAGCCCTTTCAGAGTATGTTACGAAAACACAAAACGACACAGGAATGGCAGAAATTTGGGCTGAGCTTTAGGAAATATACGATGAACCAGGCTCAAGCGGCAAATTGCAAGTCCCAGACGGCGAACAGCTCTTAGCTAGCCTGGGCGTGGAGAGCATGAAGGAGCAGGGGCACAAGTCAAGAAAGAAGACCAGAACAGCAAAAGCCTAGAGCACCAGACTATGCAAAAGTCGCAAATCAAGTCAGGGAATGGTCGTTCAAGTTTGACGGCACGAAGAAACCAATGGAGTTTCTGTTCCAAGTGGAATGGTCAGCAAGCACATACGGTTTTAAGTTGAACCTCATTCCCCGAGCCATGCCAGAAACATGGAGAAAGCTGCTCAGGACCAAGCCAGGCATTACAATCCACGAAGGAGGCAATGGAATCCAACAATAGGGGACACGGTCTGGGCGAAGGAGCACCATTTGTCAAAGGCAGCCGAGGATTTCGTGGAAAAGCTAGTGCCGAGATATGACGGACCGTACACGGTAATAGACTTCGTCTCACCAGTCATTTGTAGAATCCGCCACAAGGATACACAAAAATAACGAACCGTCCACGTCAGTGAGCTTAAGCAACAAACACAAGAGCTCGGTACAGACAAGCGAGGACAACACGAGCATGCAACGACAAAAAAGTGCGGACTACAGCGTCGGGCAGTATATCGTCTACTTTGGCGTTGATATCGCCCTGCATTTTTGGATTTTTCGGATAGTACCGCTGTTTGACCGTCTGATCGTTCTTCATGGTGATCCTGTGTACTGCCACGTTTGACGTGCCTTGCAGATTTTCCAGGCTCTCCAACTAGGTCTTTAAAAACTGGTCCACATCCTTTCCGAAAATCCCTTCGGTGCGTCCACGATTACTACCGACAGTTTATCCTCTAGCCAGCATCGGTGTCTGTCCCTCGCCGGTATCACAACGCTGTGACCTGCGCATTTCACCTCGGCTCCGATTTTGGTGAGGAAGTTCCATCCTAGTACAGTGCGTCGATCAATCCTGGTAGGATTAGCGGCTCCATTGATACTTTTCTTGTGCCAAGTCCGATTTGAATTTCTAGCTGCGATTTTACGTCTCCGGATCTACCGTCCGCCATCCGTACTTGCCTCTTTGTGGGTCCAACCTTTCCTGCCGCCTGCAGCCTGTCCGCCAGCTCTTTGCTGATGAAACTCGCTGTCGCGCCGGTGTCCACCGTGGCCTTAGCGTTCGCGTCACCTATGAGCACTGTGGCGGACAGTTGCATTTCTTCCGCCTTCAGGTCGCCCATTATTTTTGAGAGGCAGCACCTTACGATCCCTGGCCGCCCCTCGGAGGCTGGGATCGTTGCGCGTTTCCCGAACAGCACTCCACCGTTCGGACGCCTATCTTTTCGCATCGCCAGCAGAACGTGATTCGCCGGTTCCGGCACTCCTTCGTCCAATGGTCTGCGCCCCCGCATCTGCGGCAAGCGTTGGCTGGATTTTGGATAAATCCACTGTTAGTTTAAATTTTGGCATCGGCAGCTTCCGGAATTTGACCTCCAGACCTGCCACTAACTCTGCCACTACCGGGTCTTCTGTTATGCGGTCAACCGTCTCTGCCAGGGTCTTCCTCATCGCCTCTACCGAGCCCTCAAGTTTTATTCCCAGAACTATGCTCACCTCGGCGAAGTCCTCC
The DNA here is from genome assembly GCF_025200985.1 of Drosophila gunungcola. NCBI lineage: Eukaryota > Metazoa > Arthropoda > Insecta > Diptera > Drosophilidae > Drosophila > Drosophila gunungcola. The sequence goes on from NW_026453211.1 coordinate 351,091, forward strand.
TTCCTGAGATTATAAATCCAGGACTTTCCCATCTTTGCTCTTTCATTCTCTTGGTCAGGGCAATCACTCGTTCGTTCCCCCAAATTTATATTGGGTGATTGCCTTTGACCACAGAATAACGCCAGAGTTCTGTTGGGCTCGTAATTGTCTTTATTCGTCTCCTTACACAAGCCTCGCGGCTCTTCAGCTGCTGCTGCTCCTCGTTGTCGTCCTCTGCGGCGTCGCTCCTCGTCGCTGTCCCTCGCGTCGTCGCTCCTCGTCGTCAACTGCTTGCTGTTATCTGACTCGTGACGGCTCTTTCGAGACTCTGGATGTTATGCGAACCTCACTGTCGGGACCAGCAAGGTGTTTCGCCTAGCAGGTAGAACGAGGTTCTGCCTTTTCGCCTAGCCACCTTTATTGCAGGCTCCCTAAGTCGGTCCGGATTGTGTCGGCAAGGTGTATCGCCTAGCAGGTTGAACTCGGTTCGACCTCTTCGCCCAACCACCTTTATCGCAGACTCCACGCAAGGACTCCCTGAGCTCGATTTAACCACGACCTAGCACCCGTTGGATCTCAGCGTTGAAGCCTCAGCCTTGTAGACTCTCAGTCATTCGGCGTCTCGACTTTGCGATCATGATCCTGGTCCTCGGCACTTGATTAACTTGCTACTGGTCTCGCGTACACGCACTCGCTTTGATTCTCGCACTATTACTCCTCCTGTGCTGCGCTTGCGCCGCCTTTTATAGCCTGTGATGGTCCCGTTATTTCCCTTTTCCAGCTCGCGTGATCGGGTCCAAGGTCCACTGCCGCACCGTTAGTTCACGGTGCGTCCTCTTTGTGCGAGTCCGAAGTCCGCCATTTTACCGTTCGACCCTGTTGCCCTTGTCCACGGTGTCTCCGCTTTGCCCGGGTCCAAGGTCCGTTGTTTACCGTTTGACCTTGTTGCCCTTGACTCCTCCGGCATTCTCGCCTCCTTCGCTGTTGCTATGCAGCTCTCCTGCCTCGGAATTTGTGGGGAGTTTTAAGACTCCTCACACCGTTTTTATATCTAGAGTTAAGCTTATTTCTTTCCCCGTCTTTCTTTTCGTAAATTACTTCTCCTACGTGATAGTCCTTTTCTTTTCTGTCTTTAATATGAAAATGTAACATTATATCCTGTGCTTCTTTTAACAATTGGGGATTTTTATCGTATTTGATTTTATTAAATAATTTATCATATGGTTGTTGATTGGTTATAGAGTGAATTGATAAGTTGTATTTTTGTTCTGCTATAATTACTATTTCGGAGTAATCAACTAAGTAACATTCATCTTTAGTGTAACGTGCAATTTCTGTTTAAGTAGAGTGTGCCCTTTCAATTTGTCCGTTGGAAGTACTATGTCGAGTATCTGCATAAAATGAAGATATATTTTGTGCAAAAGATTTAAATTGGGATGCAGAAAAACTTGGTTCGTTATCTATCATCAAGGTTTTGTCTAATGGGAATTGTTGCAGAATCTCTGAAACTTTGTTTTCTATATTTAATTTATTTGGGATTTCTTTTACGACTAAAAATTTTGAATATGAATCTATACAAGTGATGAATATAAGATTTTGGGCGCAATAAATGTCAATATGCAAACTTTCACCTTCTCTATCCGGAATATGTGTTTGACCTTTAGAAATTTGCACTGGATGTCTGTTATATTTGTTCTGATTGCAGATTGTGCAATTCTTAACAAACTCCTTTAGTTTTTGATATAAGTTAGGCCAATAATATAGCCGGTTAATTTGTTTATAATTTTCATCAAGCCCTCTGTGTGCTCGACAATGCGTTTATGTTATTATAAGCGATCTGTATTCAGCGTTTTCTACGTCTTGGACAAATATTCTAGTAAATAAAAATTTATTTATAAAATGATCTTTAAAGGGGTTTTTGAATTATATAAAGGTCTTCTAAGCTACAATGAATTCCGACTTGTTATATTAGGTGGAATGTATTACTTTAAGATAGTTATTAAATTTTCCGGAGTGTCATACTCTATTATATGTGTAGTACCTCCCCGTTGTTATTAGCAATTGTTGCTTACACTGGTTTAAGGGTTTTCGGGTTTCTTGTAGTGTTTTGATCTGAGACCGACTCGATACTTTCTGTTAAGTTATTAATTTGTATCCTAGATAATGCATCTGCAATAAAATTTGTTGCTCCTGGCTTATAAATAATTTTTGGAGAAGAGCTTTCAATGAAAGAATACCATCTTTTCATTTCAATATTAGGGTTCTTTTGAGAAATTGAAAATGAAACATGTTGATGATCTGTGTAAATTTCAATGTTGTTAACTCCATATAAATAATTTCGTAAATTTTTAAAAGCCCAAACTATAGCTAAAAGTTTCTTATTATTAGTTACATATAATTGTTTAGTTTTTGAGAGAGTTTTTGATATAAAAGTAATTGGTTTTCCTTCCTGAGAAAGAACCGCACCAATAGCCAAATCTGACGCATCGGTTGTTAAAGTACATTTTTTATTATAATCGGTCTGAAGTAAGTCTACTTGTGCGATTAAATTATTTTTGAGCTCGTTGAAAGCTCATCCAACTGTATAGAAGTTTTACGGGATGCCTTTTTTGCTACTTTGCCATTTTGGCCTTGTAAATATTTCGTTAACGGCTTAGCAATTTTGGCGTTATTTTGAACAAATTTTCTGTAGTATCTTGTAAGGCCTAGGAAGCTTCTAAGCTCTCGAATATTTTTAGGGATTGGATATTTTAAGATTTTGAAAATTTTTCGGGATCGGTTTTGATCACATTGTGGGAAACAATGTAACCGAGAAAGTTTGTTTCCAATTTGAAGAACTTTGATTTTTCAACCGAAATTGTCATATTTGCGTTCAGCAAAATTTTAATAATAACAATTAAATCTTTATAATGCTATTCAATTGTTTTTGAGAAAATAATAATATCATCCATATAGACATGACACGTTTTTCCAACTTGTTCTTTCAAAATATCATCCATCGCTCTTTGGAATATTCTAACCGTTTGTTAACCCAAATGGCATTCTCAGGAATTCGTATTTTCCATTATTTATTGAGAATGAGGTTTTTTGAACGTCTGTTTCATTCATGAGAATTTGGTGGAATCCTGATTACAAATCAATTGTGGAAAAGTACCCGAGGTTTGACAAAATTACGGAAGGATCCTGCATTGGATATCTATCCGGTATGGTGTTTTCGTTAAGATTCTTATAATCTATTACTAGTCTAAGTTTTGGAGTTCCATCTTCGTTAAAACCCTTTCTTGGTACGACAAATACCTGGGAATTATAAGGGCTTCTGCTTGGCCTAATTATTTCTTTTTTAAGCATTCTGGCGATTTCAGAATTCACAAAATCTGAAGCTAATAGAGCGTAAGGGTATTTATTTTTTAATGCTCTTTATTAATAATATTTATTATTTTGTCCTCCAAATCTTTCCTTTGATATGAGGATGAATTCTGTATATTGTTAATTTTTTGGGTGTCGGATAGTTCTACGTCGGCGCGTTCAGCATTTTTGTATCCCAAACTTTAATTTTTGTCGGATATTTTGACGTCGGCGCGTTCATAATTTTTGTATCCCAAACTTTTATTTTTGTCGGATTCGGTTCTGATTTGAGGCTTTTGATCTAAGTATTTTTTTTATTATAAATTCTCTTAACGGAATAATGGTGTTTTCTTCCGTTATCGTAATTTATCTTTTCCTCCTTTCCATTATACTTTATTACCCCTTTTGCTGTATCAATTACATCTCCGATTTTTTCAATAGGTTGTAGCCAACAAGTAAATCTGAGTCTAGAACAGTATACCGCGTATCGAAAATAGTTATCATATGATAAAACTTAATTATTGAATATCTATTGACTGTGCATGCTCTTTTATATATTAGTAGTTCATTTTTTTTTTTATAAATCCCTGTTTTAATATAACAAGAAATTGCCCCTGTATCAATTAATATCTTAAATTTTTATTTATTTTATTATCATGTCTTATTTTGTAAGGTAGGCCTACTCCTGAGTTTGCCCAAAAAATAATCCTCTTCAATATTGTTTAACATCATAGTCTTGTTAGCCGGTTGGTTAACAGTTCCTGTTTGTACTCTTTTATTTTGAGGTTGTTCCTGTTGTGTGTTTTGTGTTTCAATTCTTTTAGTTTGATTCCATTTATTTTGATTGTAGTTGTTATAATGTGATAATTATTATATCCTTGATTATTAGGTCTTTTTGGCCTCTGAATTGATTCATCAACATCCATTGGCTGGTCTAAAAGAGTTCCACTGATTTTTTTGGGTTTTATTAAATGATTCCAGGTATGGTTTCTATTTTGATTAAAATTGTTATAATTATTTCTGTTTTGATTATTTGCTTGATTAAACCTTAAGTTATTAGTATTTATTTATTTATTGTTATATTGTCTTGGTTTATTATTTGGGTTTCGTTGCCCATACTCATTAGTCTTGCGTTGTGATGATATAAAATTGTTTGCGAATTGGGCCCTTAAATTGTTGCTATCAAGTTCTTATACGATTATTATTGCATTCGGTAAATCGGGTGGATTCTTTGAAAATATTACATCTGAGATATGGCCGTTAAGGCCAGGTATGAACACTCGTGGGAATCCAGACCGTATGTCACGCCTTATCGTTGCCGTCATACCGAAAGTTCCACTCTCGGACATGCTTGGCAACCCTGGCGTAGTCCTGCGAATGTGGCCGTAGGCTTTCTCTCCTCTCTCGGCTACCTTCTCGCTGCCTGCCGTCGCTTGCCATGATATCAGAACTTCGGCATTCGCGGTAGTTAATTTAAATTTTGGGACCGGCAGCTTCCGGAATTTGATCTCCAGAGCTGACACCAACTCTGCCACGACCGGGTCTTCTGCTCTACGGTCCATCGTCTCTGCCAGGGTCTTTTTCATCGCCTCTACTGAGCCCTCCAGTTCTATTCCCAGAACATTGCTCACCTCGGCGAAGTCCTCCTTCCTGGGATTATAAATCCAGGACTTTTCCATCTTTGATCTTTTGTTATCTTAATCAGGGCAATCACTCATGGGCGCCAGATGTTACGACCTGATTTCTTGAATATCTCCCTCGTTACGTAAACGGGCGGCTAGCTCAGAGAAGTTGTGGGATCGTTCCACCAAATTTATATTGGGTGATTGCTTTTGACCAAAGAATAATGCAAGAGTTATGTTGGGATCGTAAAGGTTTTTATTTGTCTCCTTATATATAGCCTCGCGGCTCTCCCACTACTGCTGCTCCTCGTCGTTGTCCTCTGCGGCGTCGCTCCTCGTCGTCGACTGCTTGTTGGTATCTGACTCGGGAGGCTCTTCCGAGACTCTGGATGTTATGCGAACCTTGTTGCCCTTGCCGTGTGAGGGTCCAATGTTCAGCGTGGTACAGTTAGTTCACGGTGTCTCCGCTTTGCCCGGGTCCAAGGTCCGTTGTTTACAGTTTGACCTTGTTTCCCTTGACTCCTCCGGCATTCTCGTCTACTTCGCTGTTGCTATGCAGCTCTCCTACATCGAGATTCGTGGGGAGTTTTAAGACTCCTCACAAAACGTGGCGAAGAGTGTATTTTGAAAGACTGACGTAATATTACTGGACACTATATCACGGCATCCAGCGAATCCCCAACGGTCGAACGAGTGAACGCGATGAACGCGTTCCCGAAGCGAACAAAGATTTGCGAAATGCGCCAATTCATTGCCATGCTGAACTATTACCGCCGTTTTCTGCCGCAAGCAGCCGTCGTTAAAGGCATTCTCCAAGCGCTCAGCACTGGCAACAAGAAGAACGACCAATCGCCTTTGGTATGGACCGAGGATGCCACAAAAACATTTGCACGCTGCAAATCCGACTTGGCCAGCGCAACACGGTTAGCGCACCCGATAGCCAACGCGCCCCTTGCAGCGCTTCATTAGGTTAACGAAGGGCAACTGCAACCACTGAACTTCTACTCGAAGCGCATGACGGACACACACAGTACGTACGACCGGTAGCTGCTAGCAATTTTCCAGGCCGTCAATTTCAATCGCTTCATGATCGAAGGACGCGACTGCACCATTTTCACCTATCACAAGCCTCTAGTTATAGCCGAATTCTGCATGAAAATCGAGCTTAGCCGCTAACACCGTTGCAGACACCTTATCCCGCATCGCGGGAATCGAGCAGATCGACATGGACGAATGCGCAAACCTACAAGAAGCGGACGACGGGCTGAACCAGCTATTGAAAAACATCAAGCCAGGCAAATCATCGTATTATTCACCGTAAACTTTAGCTGCCCCACTCTAAAGTAAGCCTATATTGTGATGTATCGTCGTCCCGTATTCGCCCATGCATTCCGTCGCCAATGCGAAGAACCATATCCGACGTATGCCCATGGTATGGCCCACTTTGGCAAGCTTGCCACCGTCAAGTTGGTCACTGAACGCTTCGTGTGGCCCAGCATCAACAAGGACATCGCCTCATGGTCATCGTCCTGCCTTCAGTGCCAGCGATGCAAAATACATTGCTACAACAGAACCGCCTTCAGCAGTTTCGGTGTGCCCGATGCCCGATTTAAACACATCAACATAGACCTGATCGGCCCGCTACCCCTTCCAATGGCTATCGTTACTGCTTGACGGTCATCGACCGATTCAGCAGATGGCCAGCAGTATTTCCAGTGACCGAAATCACGTCTGAAGGGGTGGCACTTGCACTCCTGCACGGGTGGATCCCACGTTACGGTGTGCCGGTAAGGATCACGACCGACCAAGGAAGCTAGTTCGAGCCCGGCCTTTTTAAAGAGCTGTCGCGCATCCTAGGCGTAAAATTGAGCAGGACTACACCATATCACCTGCAGTCAAATGGTATCACGAGCGCTTTCTTCGCACACTAAAAGCAGCATTGAAATGTCTTAACGCCGTCACAACACCGTCAACCGCATCCCCATCGACTTGCTTGGACTGTGAGCGACACTCAGAACAGACATCAACGCATCGCCCGCCGAAATGCAGCCAACATCGGCGACAACGCGAGGAGGACGGCTTGTGCAGCTACCGGCTCGTTTCCCAAATTAGTTGTCAACTTCCTGGTCCAGCAATCAGCCTTGCTGATTACTGGGGGGAGTAATGTGGGGACTACCGTATGAGTTCCAACCAAGTGTCAGCGACTGTCGGGGAATGCCAAGCAGCTGATCCTGCGCAGGCTTCACCGTGAATGGCACTTCTCGATAGAAAAAGCTTGATCACGAGATCCCATCTCTGGTTCCTTCTCTTCTTAACCAACGGCGACGAAAGTAACAACTCAGGAACGTTACCAAACATTGTAACAAAATGCAATAAAACAAAAATACATTAAAATGGAACTAATAAAAAATAATATAAATTAAAAAGACAAAATTCAACTAAGAAAAACATGGATAATTAGAAAGGAACCAATCAAAAAAATTATAAAGAAGGAAGGAAAAGCTGAAGGGCATTCGCTCGCCAAACTCAAATCTACAGCAATTAAATAAACTTAAGAAGGACGGAATGGCTGAAGGGAATTCCCTCGCTAGAATCAACACAACAACAATCAAATAAACTAAAGAAGAGGGACTAAGCGAAGAAACTGAAAAACAGTAAGAATTAAGGACAATTATAATTTAAGGATTAAAAAGATAATCTTTATAATACACCCTGGAAAATTTTGACGATTTATTAAACTAGAAGAATTTTTTAGTTGGAGGGAAACAGCAGAGAACGTCATGAGCCAATACACTCGAAAAAGAAAGCGATATTTAGCAGCATTATCAATATTAAGGAATAAGGTAAAGGAAAAAGCCATTGATGCTGTAACCATTCACGGAACAGTATTGAACTTTGATGCCATTCTGGCCAGGCTAGATTTAGTTTTTAGCGATAGGAGACCACTAAACATAATTGAACAAAAACTAAGTATTCTTACCCAGAGCAAACAAACTGTTATGGAGTGTTACGACAGAGTGTACAGAAAACTTACAGTAGGATTACCCCACTTGAAGAGAATAGATAACAAAATCAAAAAAAAAAAGAAAATATAGGTTTTAATTAATACAGGAGCAACATCCTGTTACATAAAAAAGATAATTTATCTAAATAAAACAGAGCTTCCAATTTGTAAATGAGTTAAAACCTTTAATGAGTTTACTACGCTCATAGAAAAAAATTTCCAAAATTTAGAATTCTCGCCTTTAAATCGGCCAGTCTTTGAATCAATGACAAAAACTTTTTGATTCCAGAAAAAATTGTTTTTAAAAATGGAAATCCTTCCTGATTGTGAACTTTTAAGAAAAGACTTTCTTAAAAATAGGAAAAAGACTTTTTATTGTTTTTTTTTTCGAACGACAACAGCAACAAAAATTGTTAAGTTTTTAAAGGTGAATTTGCCTTTGAGTTCCATAGAGCAATATCCTTCAAAAATAGAAAACCAGCCTTTTAATAACAAATGCTACGCGAAAGAAAAGGAACGGTAAAAAACGAAGTTGGTTGACAGTCGGTTGACTCTGCCGAGCATAACCAAAAAATGTTTTCTTGGCACGTGCCACTAAGTGTAATTTGTGAAGTGCAATGCATGCCACGTTTTTGAAGGGGTTGGAGGGCGAGGCCTTCACAACAAATTTTGAAGGTAAGTATAACAATGCAATGCGTTTACATGTGAACCTATGCAACGCGCGCTATAAAAGACGTTGTATAAAGAAATTTATGTTACGCGTTTGATAGTTTTTAAATAATTTTATTTATTTACTTTTAAGTATTGCATGTTTCAGAACTAAATATCACCGAAAGGGTTTTGGAATGCCTTCAGTGGGATCAAAAAAGCCATAATAAGGAGCTGTTTGGCCAAGCAGTCAATTTTATTTATTTATTATTTAACGAAGAGGCAAAAGGGAAAGGTAAGATAAATGCAATAAATATAAATGGAGATGAGAAACAATTAGGAAACACACAACACATTTTAAAGAAATGTTCTAGCACACATACACGTAAAAAAATTACGTTTTTGTAAATATATATACAAAAACGTGATTTTTTGTATAAAAACATACATATGCGTTTATTTTTGGTGCCAAGTGATCTCGCATTGAG